>NC_141622.1:23434782-23745009 GCF_047967505.1 Dipteris shenzhenensis | reverse complement strand
TTGCATATGAGGAGTTCCAAGTCAAAATTGTAAGAAAGTCCTACCTATGATAGCACTACGAGGTGCTCATATTGTCCCCTCCATACAAGGCACCAGGTCAAAAGGGTAAGAAAGTGCTAATAAGGGCAAAAAGTGACACCTAGCCCTACCACAGTGGTGGTGTTGACAAGTGCTTAAAGAAGTGTCACAAAAATAAAGTGCCAGCATCTTTGTATGTAATCTGTTTTGTTAGATGTTTGCTTCGGATGTAATTTATTTTGTTTCAATTTTGATGTAATATTATTATTGCAAAAACTCTCGAATTTGAATTTCTTAATGTAATTTCTTTTGTTTCAATTTCAATGTAGTACCATTATCGCCAAAACTATTATTGGTTGTTACTTGATCGGTAGTGAAAGTGGTTCTAATGAAGAACAAATGGCATATTTCTGCCCTCGTTTGTAGTTTACTACAACCATAGGGATCGTTGCACAAGAAATTGTTGAAAAAATTGTTCTTATTGTAGTGAAAATGGTTCAAATAACTAGGACCGCTAACCAATGCAGTGCTTTAGAACTATGATAACTCCAATAACCAGCGCGGTGGTTGCAAGGAAACTATACTAAATTGCAAATGCTACATTTTCCTTACCTTGGAACTAAAATAGCTCCAAGAACATGTGCAGTGGTTGAGAAATTGTTGCACAAGGAGTAATACGACTAAAATATCTCTAAAATAGAACTAAAATAGCTCCGACATCTAGCGCGGTGGACCTTGAGGGGTCGCGTTAGAGATCGACATGCCAATGTGGTGGTCTCTCCATGCCAAGATCATTGCTTGAACCAAGACGATGGTCAGTGCAACAAAAGATTGTGTTGTAGAGCGATAGATGGCGAAGCTGCATAATGACAAGTGGCAAGGAAAAAGTTTTGTGCTATTGTCAGGCCAACGTGGTTGTGCTCGAACCAGCACAATGGTCAGCACAGCAAAAGACTGTATTGCACAGTGACAGATGGAGAAGCTACGCAAGCAAACATGGCAACGAAAAGGCTACGTGATGTAGTCATAGAGCAATAGTCTCTATGCTCATGAGTAAATGCATATAGTGCCATGTGTCGAGCTCTGCACTATTGACCATGATAACATTGCATCTCATTATTACACTACTGCATGTTCATAACATTGGGAAAATTTTCGGTGAGAGCACGGATCCATTCAAAATTCAAATATTCACCAAGAAGCACATCGCATCGCGGCCCCAAAATGGCCCTGAAAATAGTTTTGCAATTGGCTACACCCAAGCAAATGTTGACCCATTTTCCATGCACCATGTGATGAATGGCACTGATGCCATTCTCCAAGTGACCATGTGATGTTTTGGAGAATGGCACTAGTGCCATAAATTAGCACCTAATAAAAAACCTTGTGGATGATTGAAAGCCATTATAAACATATAAAAGATCACATTATATATACATATAAACAATCTACATATATGCATGAATTCTTTTATATACACATATATATACATAAATATTTATTTATATTTTTATTAATTGATTAATTAATTAATTAATTTAGCTATTTATTTGAAATTTAGAAAAGAAATTTGAATGAGAAGGCTTGAACTTTAAAATTCAAAATTTGAATTTTCAAAAGGAAACATCGAAGATATAGAGAGAGGGAGGGGGGGGGGGGAGAGAGAGAGGGGTTATGGAGATTGGCAACAGTGCCATTATCCTTGTGGGATTGTGGAGGATGGCACTGGTGCCAATCTTTATCCAAGTCTAGCAAATTTCAAAATGGTAGGGAATGGCACTTGTGCCAATGTCCAATATCCATGCACTAGTGCGCCCATCTCCATTTGAGTATTGGATTATGGAGAATGGAACTAGTGGCAATCTCATTTGAGTTGGGGGTTCGGGAGAATAGTACTGGTGCCAATATTCAGAATCCTTGCATGGTGCCAATCCCCAATTTGATGCTGGGATTAAAGAGAATAGAAATGGTGCCAATCTCCATTTGAGTCTAGGATTATGGAGAAAGGCACTGGTGCCATTCTCCATTTGATTCTAACAATTTTCAGACCCAGATGGAGATTGGCACTAGTGCCATTCTCTATAATCCCACATGGAGTTTTTACACCAATGCCATTCTTCATAACCCACATGCAGATTGGCACCGGTACTATTCCATATGTGGGTGATTGGCACCAATTCCATTCTCTACAATCCCACATGGTGATTGGCATCAGTGCCATTCTCCATGTGGGCTTGTGGAGTTTGTCATAGGTGCCAAACTCCATGTGCAGGGATTTAAAAAGTACGTTTTAAAAATAAAAATACATACTTTTCGACTAAAGATCGCATCCTAATGCCCTAAATGCAAAAACACAGGATTCTTTACACCAACTGTCGATCGGAAGACCACCGCGTGGTTTACGCTCTTACTGCATGATGATACCATTATGAAAACACCACATAGTGTCTAGCCATACCAAGTGGTGTCAGTTGCCCTACATGGTCCATGGTCTATACCGACAGTAATTATCAGGGCATTAGTAAACCCCGCCCGGTAACCTTCCTGCACCGTGTGATACATGTCCAATCGGCACGTGTGATAGCGTGGATCATTCGATTGGGAAGGATATGAAATCCTATATGTTGAGATACTGCATGGTACAGGAAGGGTTTCGGTAGTGCCTATGACAAAATCTATAAAAGGGAACCCGTCCCACTGCCACCTTGCAAACCTATCACTTTCCCACTGCAACTCCCACTCTCTAATTTCGGTGAGCTCCTAGAGCTTTTAGAGTTGGTCAATCGGGCCAAGTGATGACCTGCCTCGGTCGGCGGTCAAATTCACCTCGCCTGGTTGACTGTCAGTAGGCTACTTGAGAGAGGGAAAGAGAGGGATTGAAAGAGAGAGAGAGGAAAGAGAGAGAGAGGAAAGAGAGGGAGGGAGAGTAAAAGAGAGACAGGAAAGAGAGGGAGGGATGGGATATCTCAAGGTGTATGCCTCACGCACACCTTGGTTTCTATGTGTGAGTGCTAGAGGCACAGTTAGGTGCCCACAAGCATAGTTAGGTGGTGGAGAGCCACATAAGATGATTGAGAGAATCTAGGAGCAGATTGAGGAGATGATTGTGGAGCTCTGAAGTCATCAGTGATGTCAGTGAGCATGTATGAGGTGCCTACTTAAGGACCTCACTCTTCTTCATTCCATAAAGCAAGTATTCTGAGTTTGTGTCCACTCTTTGCTTCCTTTCAGCTTACCAACATGGTATCAGAGCCCTTTGATCCCCCTTGAGCCCATTTCTGCCACATCATCTTCTTCTTCTTCATCTTCCTCTTCCCTATTTACCTCCTTCTTCCCAAAATCTTTAAGAGCTTGGTTCTCTACCTACAAATGACCATTGCCAAAACCCTCTAAGCTGTAAACTCCTCTAGTATGGGCAAACTTCCACCTGCAAGCAATTGAAAAAAAAACGTCTCTGTTGGCTGCCATTCTCCAAATAGTGCATTTCTTCTATTGCTCAATACTCCCTTCCTGCTACGCCATTGCTTGAGCCCTCTTAGGAGTAGATGGGCGACCTCAAGACGAAGATTTTGAGTCATTTTTCAGCTCATTTGGTTCAGTAACGAAGGAGAAATCGTCAAAACTCAGGTTCAGCCTATAGCAACTCCCCCGGGCAATAGCATGTGCCATTTCGTCCAACCTCTGTGCTGGATCCTCTCTGGTATATAAGCTTTCTTTTGCTTTAGAAAGCCCTCTTTTCCTTGCTTTGAAGAGTGAGCTACAAGCCCTCCAAGTTCAGCCTTTTGGTTTTGACAGTTTTGGACAAGTTTTTGAAGATGATGCTACATAAAATGCTACTCTAGCACTTCTGAGTTTTTGAAGTTTTCAATAGCATTAGTACAAGTGTGGTTTCACTTTTCTTTGAATTGCTAGACCTGGTTTTGATTGGAAAGTATTCATTTTTAGCCACCTCTATGAAGTATGTAAGAAGAAGCATCATTGCTTGAATATTGGTAACTAGTCTTTGCTACATCAAGTGCTTATATTTTGGAAACCTTTCAGTTATTTTTTGCCTTGTAAGAGAGAAAGACACTGCCCAATATCTGGGTTAGACCCTCTCATGGCTACCCTATTGAATCTAGAGAAGTTCAATGGAAAGGGCTTCCACACATGGTAGATGAAGGTGAAATTTGCATTGATGAGGGAGAACCTTTGGGGACTTGTCAAACCGACTCCAACCGCTTCTTCTACAGCCTCCAATGTTGGAGAATCCTCAACTCTGACACGACCGGCAAGGGATCTTGCTAGAGAAGAGAAAGCATATGGTATCATTGCTCTTGCTTTAGGAGATGATTATATTCACCACATCTCTGACTTAGAGTCTCCTTCAGAAGCTTGGCAGAAGCTTGACATGATTTTTGGTGCTAGCTCTCACATCTCTAAATTATCACTTAAAATCTCTTTCTTTGAATTGAAGATGGTTAGTGGTACTACTTTGGCAGCTCATGTCAACTATATGCGGAGTCTTATGACTCAATTAACTTCTATTAACTCTCCTATTACTCCAGATGATGCTATGGTAGTGTTACTTCAGAGTATGCCTGAAGATTATGATCACATAGTTACCACTTTGAAAAATCTTCCTAATCCTAATCTTGAAGGTATTATCTCTGCTCTCCAAGAAGAAGAAAGGCATATGGAGCTCAGGAAAGGCAATGACACTATTTATGCTATAAAAGTCCAGAAGGGCAAGTATACCCCTTGCAATCACTGTGGAAAGACAAATCACCTTTCAAAGGACTGCTTCAAAATTAACCCATGCAAACACTGTGGCAAGAACAACCATCATGAGAAGTTTTGCAGAGCCAAAGCAAAGACAAAAAATGCAAATCTACTTTCAGGTGATGAGCCTCCACAAGATGAGGCATCCTTTGAAGATTATGCATTTTAAATCATCTCTATGTATGCTCCAGATCTCTCTTTTTATGTCAAGGTACTCAGCCTGGATAGTCCTCCAAAATGAATGAAATAAATTATTGTGTTTTGTGTGTTTTGTAAACACCTCTGGTCAGCTTATGATGTAGGCCATGTGTATGTTTTGCTCCATGGTACCTCTTGCAGACATTGTGTGCATGTACATGCAGGGGAGATAACCATTGGAAGGTCTTTTTGTATCCCTTTTGTTTACCTTACACACAAGGGAACCCTTGCTAGCATGAGAACCTAGCCATAGATTTATCCTTGACCACCATGAGATGGCATGAGAAACTATGAGACTAAATGTATCCTTGACATAGCCTGAGGCATTCCCTTGAGGGGGGGTTTGATGGGATATCTCAAGGTGTATGCCTCAGGCACACCTTGGTTTCTATGTGTGAGTGCTAGAGGCACAGTTAGGTGCCCACAAGCACAGTTAGGTGGTGGAGAGCCACATAGGATGATTGAGAGAATCTAGGAGCAGATTAAGGAGATGATTGTGGAGCTCTGAAGTCATCAGTGATGTCAGTGAGCATGTATGAGGTGCCTACTTAAGGACCTCACTCTTCTTCATTCCATAAAGCAAGTATTTTGAGTTTGTGTCCACTCTTTGCTTTCCTTTTAGCTTATGCCTCAGGCACACCTTGATTTCTCTGTGTGAGTGCTAGAGGCACAGTTAGGTGCCCACAAGCACAGTTAGGTAGTGGAGAGCCACATAGGATGATTGAGAGAATCTAGGAGCAGATTGAGGAGATGATTGTGGAGCTCTGAAGTCATCAGTGATGTCAGTGAGCATGTATGAGGTGCCTACTTAAGGACCTCACTCTTCTTCATTCCATAAAGCAAGTATTCTGAGTTTGTGTCCACTCTTTGCTTTCCTTTCAGCTTACCAACAGAGAGGGAGAGTAAAAGAGAGAGAGGAAAGAGAGGGAGGGAGAGTAAAAGAGAGAGAGGAAATAGAGGGAGAGTAAAAGGGAGAAAGGAAAATAGAGAGAGGGAGAGATCTTTGTTTATGTCTCAGTTAGGCCAGAGATGATTCGCTTCAACCGATCGCACTCTTCCTGCCTCGACTGATGTGTATAATAATAGTAAAGATCAAAGCTGGGTGATGTCTCACATCTGCTAGCCATTTTCCCCCTGCTTTGATCTTCGTATATATCATATCTATTTATGTACATAGGTGTGAGTAGAGCTGAGTTTTATTCGGACGATGGCCCGCTTTAACCGGCCGGCCGGTTCCTCTCGATAAAACTCTTCCCAACTGGATGTGTGATTGGCAAAGTTGATCTAGATCATCTTGGTTATGTGATGTTGTTATATGTTTCCTGTTCTTACATCCACTAGTTGATAGATTGACACTCGATAGTGACTTTACGGAATTCAGTCATAGTGATTGCTATAGTAGTAGATTATGTTGTGAGAAACGTTCATGATATTGCATGTTGCTTTTGAGTGAGATTTAGTTTACACCTGCATTGTGTATTTTGAATATTCTTTATTTTGCAAGTGTATTCTAAATGCTCTTTATTTTTAAGTTTGAGTTGAGCACTTACAAAACAATTGTTGCATGCACTAGATCACTACACTGTCTACACATCCATCTCTGATGGCAACACGTCACAGATATCTAAATTTAGAAAAAACCAAAAGGAGAATGGGTCCATTAGAAAGGCAACAGCTAGTGCGCTGGTCCATATGACTAAGATGGCTAGTGGTCCAAAAGCAAATGCTGACCCAAGCCAAGTTGAAGGGAGAGCATAGATAGAACTATGTATTGCAGTTGCCGACATGTGCTCCCACACAATACACTTTCCATTGTAAGCGTTGACCTTGCACGAGTCGGTGGGCAAGGGAGGATAAGGGAAGGTATTCATGATATAGGTGTAGGGTGTCCCAGGTGTTAGGCCAACAGAGTGGTATGCTGGCAAGAGGAGCAATAAAGACAATGCCCATGCTCATTTGGCACTAAAGAATGAGCTAGCGATGACAGTTGTCCATAGAGTTGTTTGTTGAGTATTGGGGTACTCACACATCCAAGAGCTATGGGTCATCACTCCCTTTTTTAATGGTGGAAATGTGCACGATATGCTGATGTGTCTCCCACAGCGATGTGGGACATATGTGCAATGGGTTAAGACCACACATCCTAGAGAAGAACCTCACTTTGACTAGAAATCTCCATTCATCAGATTGTGAGCAAGGTTATTTTGTTGTCATGAATTGCCCATTTGTGCTGCTATTACCAGTGGTTTGAAAATAGTTTATGAACAAAGATATGCACACACTAATCTGCAAGCAACCAACTAAATGCGGGACTTCATGATGGATGATATGTCTGTCCGAGTGGGGATTATTGATTGGGGAAGAAGCCTCCACTAGAGACCAAAAGTCGATATCCACAAGACCCAGCTTTTGCTCCTCCCAGAGCATTTCCATGGTTAGCATCGGAATTATATGCCAATACTACTACCTAGGCAAATTTGAAGGGCGCATGAGCATCAGAGTCAGATTGCTTTGCCGTTCGATGGCTATTTCAGCAAATTGCCAACTTTCTCATAGATTTTGCAGACACTCTCAATGACAGTTTCATGAAGGGCAACGTTGCAATCAAGCTCTTGGTTGATTGTGGGAACACGCTTTGCAATATTGATCCAAAGGAGTGACCTTCCATGGGAGCAATTTGAACAAAACTACATAGTTGCAATGAAAACAAGGATGTGGCAATGCGACCCTTTAAAGAAATGAAGACATGTTGTTGAATAAAAGCACTATGATTGCCAAAGTTTAATGTCTTTGGAAAATGTTAATGTGGGTTTAAAAATGTGACAATTTGTCAAAGTTTGACATTTTTATTCGTACAATTTAATCAGTTGTGGTCAATCCTTAATTCTGTTAGTTAGATAAATTCTTATATGGTATGGTTGGCATAAGCATGTTATAATTAAATGTTTCAATAACAAGTCGCTCACTCAATCTCACATGGTGCTTAGATCTTCTCTTGTTCCCTCCCTCACGAGTCACCATGGCATCCGCATTGCAATGTGGAACGCAAGTTGCATACGCATCTCAAGATCCAAGTGTGACGGGAAAGCAATCCATGAAGCACATGATGGACATCGTTGATGCTACCCTCCTACCAACACGAAGAGATGAGGCACGTGCAATTGCCAATGCAAGTGTACTTCATGATCCGAATGGTTGGAAATGGAACTGCATCAACACAATGGTGACCAAGGAGGATTTGCTAATGTATGGGATTGCAGCGATGCCTCACATGGACAGTGGCCCATCAAGAATTTCCGCCACCCCACTATGAGGAAGACTGCATACTATATATACTACATGATCAAGTCTGACAAGCCTCATAGCGTGGCTATGCCACTTTACTTTGCAAAGATGTTATATGCAAAGTTTGTGTTGCACGTGCCTATAGATTTTGATGACAAACCCAAGACACAGGGCAAAAGGCCAATGCAACCACAAGCCACCACTGCCTACTAACCCAAGCCACCATTGCAACATTGCCTACTAATGTGGGAAGCCCAAATTCAAGTAGTGAGTACATGCCATTTTGTTACATGTACATTGTTGTAGTTATTATATTATATAGAGTGTACATACTCATTAGGCATATTGTGCGCTTGTGTAGTTTCCGTGATGAGTTTTGAGTTATTTATGAACGTGCGTGAAGTCGCGGAAGATGAAGGTGTAGAGGGCCCACATGCTAAGGTTTCACAAGCTGCAACACAAAGTGTTGCATGGGAAGATCTCACCTTTTCGAGCATCATAGTGCATGACACAATGATCAAGTATCGGCGGGTCACAAGCAAGAATGAGTGCCTACAAGCTGAAGTCAGTCACCTAAATTCCATTCTCCAACAAGCCGGCCAAAGGCAAGACCTCAAGAATGCCTATGAGGAGCAATGCCGCATTGCCGCTTCATATACTCAGCAAGCACGAGATGCACAAGCCGCTCTCCACCAACACATTGAAGATGGTGGCCGTGTTCACAACTTCAATCCAAATTTTGTGGGCTTGGTAGCCAGAAAACCATCCACCCTTCGTATCATGTTTGTGGATGATGGGCCTTTATGTCCAATATGCCAAGATTGTTTTGATGCAATGACTGGATATTATGCCCTATCGTGTCATCATCGGTTTCACCTGGTTTGCTTGGCAAATATGCTAAAAGTCAGGAGTGCCTGCCCAACTTGTAATGCTCCCCAAGCCAAGAAATTATACAATGTTCTTGGCATTGGAGCAATATTTTCAGCAGATCCTCAATTGAGAACACTATGATCTCATATTTTGTACTGCCTTGTAAAGACATATACCAATTTTGTTAATGGAGCTAATGCGATGGATTTTTTATTATTTTGAAATATTTAAGTAAATGTTGCGCTAGTGATGTGTTTTTTCAAATCCATTATCCTTAAGGGTGTATTTTAATTGTCTTTTGAATTTGGGTTTATTTTAAATCAATTTTCTTTTGAGGTGTATTTTAATTGTTTTGAAATACTTAGTTTGCAAACGCACAATTTCAATGCTTGTTTATCTTCAGACCTCTGCAATTAATACTTAATTATTTTTCTTCAAACCTTTGCAAGCTCGCACGCGATGATGATCATACTACTCTCCATCCTGTCCACCTTCTTGTTGGTGGTGTTGCTGTGCGGATTATTCATCGTTCTATTGAACAATTACATGCGATGCAATTGTTCATTTGGCCCATAAAATTAGCAACAGGATATGGACCTCGCATGCAGCAGCAATCTTTTGATGCTCACAATTTTTGTAAAATGAGC
This sequence comes from Dipteris shenzhenensis, assembly GCF_047967505.1. Taxonomy (NCBI): domain Eukaryota; kingdom Viridiplantae; phylum Streptophyta; class Polypodiopsida; order Gleicheniales; family Dipteridaceae; genus Dipteris; species Dipteris shenzhenensis. Next base: position 23,735,230 of record NC_141622.1, on the reverse strand, counting down.
TTCCTAGGATGATTTTTTGGCCACTTAATTTGTAACTATAAATTTTGGAAACTAAGCACATGTACAAAGTTTGCCCAGTGACAGTGGCTTGAAATGTAAACTATGATCAAACTCAATACCGTGTACAATAATATGATAATGATTCGTTATTATGTTTGTTGATGTGAAAATTTGCATGTTTGAAAATTATCATAGATTAATTATAATTGAAATTGTAAATACTTCACAAACACTTTGATATCAAATTAAACTACGTATCAAATACTTTACATATCAAATAAATTGCATTTTAAGTGGCATTTTAAAATGAATTTTAAATAAATAGCATTTCAGAATGATTGCATATTAAAAAGTTGCAATTGCAACATGTTCCAATTATAACCAACCATCAAACCAACATCTCCTCTTCTGAGTCACTAGAGTTCGGCTTAGGGTGAATCAATACAGGGGCATCATGCAAGGGATCTGGAAGATCAATATGTACCCACTTTGGCATATCACCATCGATGGATACCCCTTTCACATCATCCAAAACTCTACCGTTTGCATAGAGGTAAACTAGCTTTTCCGATCTTTTCAATGTCAAGCGGTTTCTTGTGACAGAATGCACAAATTTATAGTTACTCCAATTGTGTTCCTAGAGGAGTTGTTACAAGGTTGCAACAACACTTTCATGGCCAAGGCTTGCAAATGAGGTGTGGATGCCCCACACTCTTCCCACCATCTCCATCTAGCATATCTTTTGCTAGTTCTTTGATTCTTGGATAAGCAAACAATCCTTATTTGTTTCAAAAAGTTGATAGTTCCCTAATAGCAGAGGCATACTCTATCCTATCTTCAAAGAAATGTCCAAGAAGATCATGCCATGACTGCATTATCTGAACATCAGTTTTTGTGCGATATTCCCACCATTGTGGGTCTAATATATGGGCGGCATAATATAGAGAATTGTGAGCTTGATTCCATCATTTTCGCACCATCTTTTGCAACACAATTTGTCTTGTAATGCTATACCCACCTTCGTCGGGCCTCGCATCTTCCTTTAAAACATCCCTCTCAGCAGTCCACCATGCCATATAAGCACTTCCCATGGTTGGCCCTCTCGCATCCAACCTACGGATTGCAAACCAAATTGGCTTCATAGCTTCCATTGCATCGAATACCATCCTCCAAAACGACAAGTTATTAACCAATGCCTTTAGGTCTCCGAATTCACTACGAGAGTTGATTGAGCATGCCTTGACTATCCACTCTACCGCTTTGGACTGAATAGAGTCTCTGTTACAAGGGCTTGCTACTTTAACAACAACTCCATCATTATATAGTTTGTGCCAAAGTGCATTTCTCCTAGCTTTAGAAGCTCTAGCGGGTGACTCACAGGTTGTTTAGTTTTGAATATGCCTAGTAGTCACTCATGGTTAAGAAAATACAACACAACTTTTCATGCCTCATCCACAACAACTTTGAAGGAGCTTGTCTCAAGTGTTTTGTACCAATCCTCCAAGACTAAATCCAGACAGTGGCACGAGCATGGTGATGCCCAAATACATTGATATCTAGATTTATAATTTTCCCAGCCTTTCGACAATTCTTGGTATTATCAGTGATCAACTGAATAATATTGCCAGGACCAATTTCTTCAATGCATCTACTTAACTTCTCCGCAATGAATTCTCCCTGCTTGCTAACATTCTTCCATGCATCTGATATGATGGTGCAAGCAGTCTTCTCAATGCCATCATAAACCACTTGTTGCATCTCCTCTTTCATCCTAATGTACTAAGCATCCAACATGCTATTATGGACATCATCATAACTAGGCATTGTAAAACCCAGGCTAGCTTTAGCGACATAGGCCATGGCTTTTTTCCAATGTGGGCTTTGCACCATGCTCAATGGATATCTCGTGCGACAATAGCTTCAAACCTTGTTGTGCTTTCTCGATATGTTGTGCTTTGAAGGAATTTTTGAGGGATTGCTGCAACACACGTGCATAGGCATTCGAACGAGGCCCATTACTGCATTGTCCTTTTTCCATTTGCACATTCAAGCAGCTTGCCAATTGTGAAAGGGATCCAACACCACTACTATGAGTAGTTGCACTTTGCTTTCAACTTTCCATAGTTGCCGATTGCTCACCCCCGGGGTTTCAAGACCCATGGTTCTTTATTCAATTATAAGTTGAGACTGGTGACATGCAACTATTTCATCCACAATCATGTCTACAGTGCCGATTGTCTAACCATCCAAGATGGCAATCATCCTTTCCACTCCCGGGCCCTTACACTTTCCAATTTGTCTTGAGGGTCACCTAAGAAATGTTTGTGCATACGAATTCCTGAACCTATGCACTCTTCATGGCAGATGTTACATCTCCACTTTGTGGCAATTATGAGCATAACATAGTCTTGGGCTTTTGCAGGGTTTTGGCCTCGTTTCTCTGGAGCCATGCTTACAACTCTGTATGCACGTTTCAAGGGATCAATAATGTGAAATTGTAAATTGTCATGTGTAAAAACATTTCTTTGATCCTAAACTTTTGTTTCTTGAATATGTGTTGCATGGAGAAATCATTTCCCTCATTCAAATTCCGCCAACGTTCAGTAAGTACACAAGACCTCAAGACGGAGCAACCATCCAATCGTCTTGTCCCCTCTCGACATAGTTGGATGGTTATATATGTGGTAATATGCCTAGGGACCTAGGCATGGGATGGCATATTGCCTTTTCCCACATCTCGCTCCTTCTCAAGTAAGCATCTATTATTAACTAGAAAAGAAATCAAGGCATGAGGCTAGACGCTAGGCATGGCAATGCTTGAGGGCCATGGGGGAAAGGGAACGTGAGGGGAGAAGCATTAACATGGGTGGGGGAAAAGGGATAAAGAGGGTGGGAATGAAGAGGGAGACTATGGCACAAGGGGTAAGGGAGAGGGGGAAGAGGAGCATGTACATGATGGGAGGTGGAATGTAGTGATGGAGACATCAAGGGAAGAGAGTTATTCTTTATTTGAAAGGAAGGATGGGGGAAATCAAAGTACTAAAGCTAGGTGGCTTTACAAGAATGAGCATGTCACATCAAGGAATAGCCTCCTCCTTTTATAACCCCAAGAGAGGGGGTCTCTCCCAATAAATGCATCCTCCCACATGCATGGTGTGTGTGGAGGAATCTCCCATGTGGGCTAGGTGGGTATGCACTCTCAATTGTGTGCGACAACCCTTTGCCTCATTTTTCCACATAAATCAAACCCTATATCCCAAGTCTAAGATACTCCCTTGGTCTCTTCCCAATTTTATAATACGTTCAAACATCTAGGAGGACAAGTGGATGGTTGGCACAAGGAATCTTGCCACCTCATCCTACTTTCCCCATTATTTAACTTGCATTCTTGGACTATCTACACCCCCCTCACATGGGCCTATCCTACATGGAGGGAATAATCCAATATAATATCCATCTCCACCTAGTTTATATTACTTCTCCCATGGTCCTTGGGCCATGTCTCACTAAATGTAGGCATGGGACTGCCTAGGTGGAGGGGTGGCACATGGATGAACCATGCCACCTTAACATTTTATAATATTACTACCATGGATTATGTACAACACACCTTATGGGTCCTCTTATGTGGAAAGGTGGCACATGGTCATGACCTGCCACCTCAACCCTGGGCCCTATGTACACCATATTTTATTATACTATTGCCACACATACAAGCACACACACATATTTATGCCTTTTACCTTGGTCAAATTTATCCAAAACAGTTTCCCCGCCAGGTAGGGAATGCACAACATTTCCATGCCTAGGACCATCGCACGCAAAGAAGGGCCTGAGATAATGCTTGTTGATCACCTTCTTGCCATATGGCTCATGCAACTCTGAACTTGTACAGACCCATTGCTATGTTCCTTGATGACTTTGTATGGACCGGTCCATAGTGGAAGGAACTTTTTATCCATTTGTTGGTCCAATCTATTATCAAAGCATAGCACAACATCCCCCTCAGCAAAGTGTCTTTCCCATCTGTTGCGAATCTTAGCATCCAAGCGGGCCTTTTTTCGATTCTTTTGGATCTCTATTTGATGCAGTGCAAGGCGTCGGGTTTCATCTAACTTTTTAAGTTGTACCAACCTAGCCTCTACATGTTCATCTTCTGTCATCCTCTGTTCTTGTGCCAATCTCAAGGCTAGAATCTCTATCTCTAGTGGTAAAACTGCCTCATTACCATGCACCAACTCAAAAGGAGTGTGACCTATAGACATTTTATGGGTGATGTTGTAAGCCCACACGGCTTTAGTCACCTCTTCTGATCCCACTGGCTCCTGTACCATGTGGCCATTTTCCCCATGGATTTACAAAGGAGGCCATTGGTCTGCTCCCATTAGGGGAGAATTGGGGTCTCAAAAGGGCCTCATAAGGAATGGATTCACAAATGGATTAGTCCTAATTAAAGGGCCAAGGTAGGTCCCAAAAATTCCTACCCCCCCCTCACCTAGGTGGGTTAAGCCCAAAAGTGACCCCACCTCTTACACCTCTTACACAACTCTTACTCCTAGGTGGGAACCCATAAATTCAAAATTCAAAATTTAAATTTTGAATTCCCTCCCTCCTTCTCTCTCCTCCCTCCCTCCCTCCCCCTCCTCCCTCCCCCTCCCTCACTTCCCCTCCTCACTCCCTCCTCCCCCTCCCTCCTCCTCCCCCTCCCCTCTCCTCCCCTCCCCCTCCCCCTCCTCACTCCCTCCTCCCCCTTCCTTCTCCTCCCCCTCCCTCCCTCCCTCCTCCATGCCTGCTCCTCCTACCCTCCCCCTCCCTCCCTCCTCCATGTCTACTCCTCCTCCCCTCCCCCTCCCTCCTCCTCCATTGCTGCTCCTCCTCCCCCCTCTGTCTTGCTCCACCCTCCTCCCTCCCTCCTCCTCCATGCCTACTCCTCCTCACCCTCCACACCTACTGGTCTACCCCCCTTTCCTCCTCTTCAACTACAAGTCCTCCCTCCCCCATTCCTCCTCCTCCTCGCCCTCCCTCTTCCAGTGTGCTGCTCCTTCAAGCCTGCATTTCCACATCTTCTCCTTCTCTACACTCCTTTAGTATGGCACCATTCGAGGATGTCTCCAACAAGTACCAGGTTCACTTAGAGTTGGAGGCTGAATATGCAAGCATACGTAGTATAGGATTGAGGGGAGCTTCCAAAATCGATAGTCTTCATTCGCAAGGAAAGAAGCATCTCGACCTTTGGGTAGAAGGATCCTTCTATCCTTTAGATCCTGCCAACCAAGAGAGCCCTCCTTTCCATACAATGCATGAGCTACTTCAGTTTGTTGGAAATGGACATTTGGGGTTGGTTGGTTATTGCAATGGGTTAAACAATGCTCAGTCAATGGCTATGCAAGCAAGCAAGATGCGCAATGCCCAACCAGAGATGCTAGCACATTTAGGAAATAGCACCATTGTTGCAATGCATAACTCTATGCAAGATCTTCAAAGGAAGAACTAGGATCTTCATGATAAAGCCAAAGCATTGGACTTGGAGTGACATATATTAGAAGAGTCACGCTGTAAGCTAGCTGAGTCCAAAAAAGGCTTGGAAAGATCTATATATAATCAAGTTCGATGAACCATAGAGAACGAACGAGAGAAGGCAGAAGAACGAGTGCAAAAGATGAGAGAAACACCTTTGGGATTGAAGGAGAGGAAAAGAAGGTACTTACATAACATGGATGCATTGGCACCCACTGGCGGTGCTAGAAAGAGGAGAAACTGGGCTACAAGCTTGGTTATCAAATGTTCCAATGAGATTACACTCTTTTGTGCTGCACTATTTGTGACTAAGTTTTTATTGTGTTCTTCTTTAGGAACTTCATGGAAGATGTGATGGGAAGAATGGATGGGGATGATATTGACTGTTTATATGCTCTAGCTAGTTTATTGAAGTCAAGCGATGTCATTGGGATACTCAAGGACCCAAGACACAAGCGCCTACATGTGCAAGTTGCTAAAGAGGTGATGAAGGACTTCAAGGATATTGTGGATGCAAAGGAGATGCTTGCAGCTTGTGATACTGCCGGTGTAAGTTGTGAAGCTTACACATCTTTTTTCAAAATTTTCAAGTCTACTATTTTGGGAAAGTATAAGAAGTCTATAGTGCCCCTACCCACACCTTGGTCTGTGAGACATGCACGGCGAGAAACAAACCAATGTGCAAGAGAAATGCTTGGAGGGTACCATTGCATAAGGTGCACAATGACTTGGAAGAGTAAAAAGAAATCTGGCTTGCAAACCTTTGAGATGAATGCTTTCAACAATGTCTACTTAGATGTTGAGAAACTACAACAAGCAATGGTCAAATTCTATGGCATGAGAGAATATGGTAAGAGAAAATCCATTATAGCATTGCACTTTACTTAGTTCACTTCCTATATCATGTTTATCCTAGCGATTTTTCTCTTTTGTTGTATAGATTGCAATGGAAAGCTCATATTTGTCATCAAAATGGATGAAGCTCAATTGGTGAAAGAACACAAGTTAGAGAGAGTCAGCATCTGCATTATGAATAAAGCCTTAGCCTTTGTTCAAGGGGATGAAGAAGTAGAGCAAGATTTCTCAGTGCAATTAGAGAAAGATATATGGTGGTTTGCAGCATTTGAGACTCCGAAAGAGTGCCATGAGACATTGAAGTGGGCTCTAGATAGAACAGGAATCCAATTGATGATCCGCAGACAAGAGGAAGGGTAAACATTGATAGTCGATGGCCATGGAACCTTTCAAGTTGAATGGCATCTTGCTGGTGATTTGAAAACCCTCAAGTGCTTGCATGGTTGTGATACAGGGGCAAATGCAATGAACACCTACCTTTATTGCATGCGTTCGCAATGTAAGCAAAAGGCTGGCTTACAATGGGAGAATGGCATTCTATCTTGCAGCCAAATGCAAGCTCCCAATCACGACAAGAAGGATCCAAAGTGGGATCCCATCTTGCCCATCTCACTTGAGAGATTACACATATGTAGTTTAAACACAGAACTACGTGTACTTGATAAGTTGTTGTATTTGCATCTTGTTTATGCTTGGAATTTAATTCCGCAAGAAGTATCCACACGGTGCATTGCAAAAACTGAGAAGTTGCTGTCAGAGATGTGGGATTCCATGGAGGACATGTCAAACTTAAGGAGGATAAGAAAATGTCTGGGGCAACACAAAATCTTTCTGCAAAAGTGTCCATGGGTGGAGGGAAGGCAAGGAGATTCCTATCGAACCACAATCTTGACAAAGACAAACATACATTGTCTCAAAGTAGTTTGGGTTGGGAATACTGGAAAGCATTGTGTGAATGCACAACCAATAAGGCTTCTCATCCTCAAGTAGCAACTTTGAGAGCTAAAGTATGGACAAAGGCAGATGCATTCATAAAATTGCTTCGCCAGGTTCAAATTGATGAGATGTATTATGAAAGGTTCAGGATGGCTATGAAAGAGTTTATGTAATTAATGGTGAAAGCATGGGGGGAGTCGCACATTATGCATTACATGGTAATCTTGGCACCGTTGTAATATTTAGCACTTGCTTTATAAACAATTTGTATTGCTGAAATGATTCTCATCATGTTTGCAGCATATTTTCTATGCATAGAGACCATGGTTTGTACAAAATTGGGGTCCTTTGTCCATTTGGAATACACAAGTCATGGAGAAGTTACACTATATAGCCAAGGTAGCCTACTTCAAGAACTCAAGGCATGGTGGTGGTGTCACTCGCAGCTATGCATTGCATGAGATGTTCGACTGGTTTTTTAGATGTTTACTGGGAAGGACTTTGAAGTTTGAAAAGGCAAAGGCATCAGAACTTGCAAAAGCAGTTCAAATTGTATCAAAGAATAGAAGGCATAGTGTTTGGAAAGCATCCATAGGGAGTCGAGGAGTCACACGACGTTAGTTGCAAGCTAGAGTGTGAGAAGGGAGCAGATGGGTCCAACCACCAACAGAAGCTATGGTGTAATTGTATACAAATATGAAATAATATATTGCTTATTTTGACCACAATTTGTGTACTCGCTCTTTAATATCTTGCTTATTTTGACCACAATTTTTGTACTCACGACGTTGGGGAAAGTGGGGACATGGTGAAGAAGGGAGGAGAGAAGGGAGGGGCATGGGGTGGGGCAAGGGGAGGGGTGGAGTGGTAGCAAGGGTGGGGGGAGGGGGGTATGGGGGATATGGGGGAGGGCAACAGGTGTGGGCGAGGCAAGTAGGGGGAGGGCAATGGGGGGGGAGGGCGACGAGGGTTGGGGGGGGTTGGAGGGGTTAGGGTGGGATAGGGGGCACGATGAAACCCTAAACGTAATTAAAAGGGATGTCAAAACATGATGGGCCTATATAAAACGTTAAAAAAAAACCTAACTCTCATTATTCAATGGCAAGAGTGAAGAACACTGCTAGACCCACTGGATGCTGCCTCCACCCTTCCTCCTCTAGCTCCACCACCTCCATGGCATCTACGCATGTGAACCTACTCAGGTCCAGTGGTGCCTCCCTCGACTCTCATGAGCCCTCCCCCAACTCTCGTGAGGTCTCCGAGGATTCTCATGAGCCCTCCCCCAACTCTCTTGAGCATGAGCCTTCCCCTCAGCCTTCCCCCTAGACTTTCCCTCAGCCTTCCCCTCAGCATGAGCCCCAAGAGCATGAGCCTTCCCCTCAGCCTTCCCCCCAGCCTTCCCCTCATCCTTCCCCTCAGCCTTAGCCTCAACCTGACCCTCAACCTTGACCCTCAGCCTTCCCCTCAGCCTTCCCCTTAGCCTCAGCCTCAGCCTACTGACCCTCAACCTTCCCCTCAGCCCTCCCCTTAGCCTTCCCCTCAACCTTCCCCTTAGCCTTCCCCTCAGCCTTCCCCTCGGCCTTCCCGTCCCCATGAGATCCCTCTCCCGATCAAACAAAATGTGTTCGATGACCTCTCGGACATAGAGAGGCTTCCTGAGGGCCAACAGACTGCTAGGAAGAGCACCATCTTCCCTCTCCTAGTGATACAGGCCATTGCAGAGATGATCCCTATGCCCATGAGGAGGGTAAAGTAGACATTGAGGAAGCCTCATCCCAAAGAAGGTCAAAGCTCAAGATGTCAGTGAGAGGAGGACTCGAAGGATCAATGCAGACAAGAGCAACAGAAGAAGTTCAAGGCAAACAGGAGGCCGTGGGCTAGTGTTCGGGTACCTATAAGGCCCCCACCAAGAGTTAGGAAGCCGTACGGAGCAAAGCCAAGAGCGCGGGCCCTGAGGGAGATCAGGCAAATGCAGAAGACCACCAATGACTTGATATCGTGTGCTCCCTTCCAACGTGTGGTACGAGAGATAGCACAAGGATACAAGGATGACATGCGATTCAATATAGGAGCTATGGGGCCGCTCCAGGAGGCTGTGGAGCAAGTGACCACCGCTCTGTTCGAGGACGACAACTTGTGTGCCATCCATGCAAAGCGCATCACGGTCATGGACAAGGACATGGCTCTAGCGAAGCGGCTATGGAGTGACCCAAGTTTGAAGCCCTAGATTCTCTTGTAGCCCACTCTTAGGACTTAGACCACACCCCGCCCGACCGACCACCCCCCGCCCTTGAAGGCACTATCTTGTATCTAAGGCCCAAGGGCCCATTTTTTTAAATAAAATATATCGACATTCTCTACACTATCGCATTGTCGTGTATTTTCCATTTCTATGACTGCAGTAACTGATCATTTTAATGTAAGTTTTGAATTTTGTCAAATCCTGAAGGAATTGCACCGTCGTGCAGAAGGGAAAAGTGTTTGGCACGTCGCGAGGACCCCAGAAAGACAAGTCTAGAATGCCCAAATTCATGCCGTGGTGGGTTTTGGGATTTCTAGGGTCCTAGCGATGTGTTGGACACTTTTCCCTTCTGCGCGATGGTGAAATTGCTTTAGGATTTGACAGAAATGAACTTTTGATACCCATAATTGATGAAAATGATGCTAAATTGGCTAGAAATGTATTAAATTAACAAATTAAAATGATGGAGAAAATATATCATCAAAGACTTGAACAAAATACAATGGAATTCAACAAATAATAAAGACATGTAGTCATGTATCCATTGAAATATCCTTTTAAATATATGTTTATATATACAAAAGGCCTCACAGGCTATCTTTCTTCTTGGCTAGTTGGAGTACATCGAGAATAGGGGTCTTTGAATCTCCTAGTGGATTCCTAGATATAAATCTAGCTGCAATAGCACTAACATCCTCCTCTCCTGCTGCCAAAGACATAGCTGTTGCCGTCAATGCCCTGCCATGAATGTTCAATCCAAAGGCATTGATAGCAGCCAGGCGGTGTACCAAAATGACTTTGTTGGCATTCCGAGAAATGTTGGAGTATTTGATAGCGCGCGACAAAGCCTTGCACTTCAGTAGCTCCGAAGGACCTCAAGAAGAAAATTTGTTGTGAAAGACCACGATATGCTCTGTGACTTTGCCAAGGTAATGGGTCAAAGAATGATCTCGCCCAAATGCGTTGCAAACATTCCCCGTCGAGATGAGAATTCATCATCATCCTGCAACAATTCAACAAACATTAGAAGTTCGACAAAACAAATTATACTGAAAGAACATCAAAATAAAAAATATTGTTCTAACTTACCACTACAGCATCGTCAGCTTCTATTCCTTCCTCATTTGCAATGTTGCTGGAACCAGGTGTTGTGTAATGTTCCATTTGGGAGGTGGACACTTTCTCTTGACCTATGTTGGAGGTGGAAGCTTCCGCATGAGAGGGTTGTGTGTTGTACATGGATGTCTACATCCCTCATTGAAACCATCATCGTCAAAAGAAAGTCTTCCATTGTCTAGTCTTTGGTACCTAAAACCTCGGGATTTTGACACTTGTGTCAACATCGAACCCCAATAGGACTCCGAGTGCCTCATCCTCTCGTAGTCCAAAAATAATCTCTATGTCATGGAGGAATACGTAATCTTATCCCTCAATGATGAGGGGGGACAAGGACCATAATTCACAGTCTGGGTCAGCGGTCTCCGATGTAGATTCTTGCTTTACTGGAGGCTCTTGAAGTAGGCTCAATGCTTGAGCTGCTTCCATCTCCTCTGTTGGATCGTCAAGACTCTCTTCCATGTAGATGTTTAAGTCTATGACCAAATCAGTAGTTCTACTAGAGGGGTGCTAGACGATGAGGCTTCTTCCTCTAAATTTCCTTCTTGGAGAAGGAAGATGAATGTCATCTCCCATGAAAGGAATTTGGTGCCTATATTTCCTGTGATCCCTGCATCTAGGATGTCTTGAAATTTGACTGTCCTAAACCCTTCATCTGTAAGGTTGTCACAAAAGCGAGCCAAGTGCTTTACAAACTTGGGTTCCTCTACGAACAGATACTTTATGTAATCTATGGGAACCCATCTCTTTGAAGAGTGGTCAAGTGTATAGGCAAAATTTGAGAAATTATCTTGCATGTAAAGGATGTGATCTAAGAAGTCATCCTTGGCTCGCATATATGTGCCTAGGACATCTAAAGTCCTCTCAAACACTAAAAATAGCTCTTCCTCCATGATCTACAAATGCAGTTCGTGAGATGAAGTCATGGAACACAGTTCTAGCTAAATCCATGGCAAATAGCAGTTAATGGAGGGAGTAACTTCTAAGGACCGGGAGTTTTTATGGCTCTCTAAATGTGAAAGTGAGAATGTGATGTAGAAAGGGCTCTTGCCCCTTAATATATATCAAAACCCTAAAAATTAAAATCAATCATAAAATAGCCAAATTTTTTGAAAAACATTTACCATGAACTGAAAGGAGAAAACATTAAAAGAAATAACATTTTAATTTAATTGTCCATCATCTTTTGAAGCAATAACTAGAATTTGACATACAAAAAATTAAATGCTACACTAGTCAAACACATTGTTAGCAATCTTCAAAGTTGTAGGAGGAATGAAATTGGCACTATGCATGCACTTCTCCACACAACAGCTGATCTTACCACCATTTAAGGTAAAGTACAAGGACTCTGACATGCCGTCCTCCATGATCAATAGGTGTTCTTGCACATCCCTTAAAGTCCATTGCGATGTGACATTCACATTCTTGACATCTCCCTCTTCAACATCAATAGACAAACTTATCCCTGTATTGTCTTCATCATTAGAGTCTAGGGGAAGCCACCGGCCATTCGTTTTCTTCCAGCTAGATGCCCATAGCTTGATGATGTTATTGGAGTGATGTATGTTGCATTATGCCAATACACATTCTTCATTCGCAAGGAGGCCAACTTCTCCTCGACATGCATTTGCTTACCTAAATCCTCATGAATCGCAGTGAACTTGCCTATGAATGACTCAACTGGTTCCCATTCCTTGAGGTCCGAAGGGAAAACATCTGCCACCATGAATAAGAGCTCTTAGAAACCAAACACAAAATTTCCAAATGGACTCATTACACTTGCATGTGAAAAAGGTACATAGATAGAAAGGCTCATAGTGTGATGGTATCCTAGATTGGTTGAAAATCGAGGAAGCCACATATCTTTTCCCATGTAAACATGTTGCACTTTTGCGAGCCATTCTTTCTTCCCAAACTTGAACTTCAAGATGCACCCCTTCCACTCATGCAAGATGTCACCTCTCTTGCTCTTGGGAAGCTTATGTGGACCTTTGGCCGATCCTTCATCACTATCCAATCATTTAAGCTATAGGTGCAAGGGATCCACTCATCCAATGCATTTCTAGTGTTGTGGAAGACACAAGAGGTCACAGCATTGTGTGGTCTTGTAGCCTTTCTCCTCACCATGCTTACAGAGGTTGCAACAGCAAGAATGGGACTCCTACACAAGGCAATGTACTCCAACAGAGCCACAAAAGAGGGAGAAGGAGAGGGACAGAGCAGCAGCAACATAGGCACAAGAGATGGAGAAGGAGAGGGACAGGAGCAGCTCCAAGAGAGGCACAAAAGAGGGAGAAGGAGAGGGACAGAGCAACAGCAACAACAACAGAGCCACAGGAGAGGGAGAAGGAGAGGGATAGAGCAACAACAATAGAGAAATAGGAGGGGGAGAAGGAGAGGGACAGAGCAGCTCTAACAGAGGCACAGGAGAGGGAGAGGGGAGAGAGAGAGAGAGAGAGGAGCTATAACAAGCAGCCCAACAGAGCAGGAGGGATCAGAGAAAGAGGGGGAAGAGGGAAAATGCATGGGATTTGGTTCAAATTTGAGTGATTTGGCAGGCTGGACCAGAACAGTGGGGGGCAAAGGCCCTAGAAAGAGGGAGGGGAGAAGAAAAATTTGCCATTTGGGCCCTTCCATCCCATTGAATGCAGTTTTGGGCTCATGTGGGGGAGGTGCACCTAGTAGGAGGGTCAAACATGGGTTAAGAGGGGGGGGGGGATGGTTTGTGTGGTCCCTAGTGTAAGGGGAGCAACCAATAGGGGCTCTCTATAGGCCTACCCACCCTCCACCTCAACATACCATTGCCCCACACCTTCTAGCACTCTCATTGGTACACCTCACTCTCTAATCCCTTGAAATTAGGAAACACTAATTGGAGGCCCTTTTGAGACCCCAATTCTCCCCTAATGGTTTGTCCCATGGATGCTGAATAATAGATGCTAGAAGTGCGATGATCAATACCCATGCGATCCATGAGAAACTCCACTGCTTCATTTAAGAATGGACTCCCATGGTTAGATACTATTTCCATGGGTGTCCCAAACCTTGTGCAGATACGTTCAAATATGAAATTTGAAACTTCCTTACCATTTGTAGCAAGGAGGGCGATAGCTTCAGCCCACTTAGTGACATATTGAGTGGCTACCAAAAGAAACTTCTTTTTGTGGGTAGTCATGGGCAGGGGCCCAACAAAATATATTCCCCACTTCTTAAATGGATGGATGGACATCACTGGATGATGTTGCCCAGGACACAAATCCTTCCTACCAAAGAATTGGCATGGTTCACAAGTTTTGCAATACATAGTGACATCCTTGAACAAGGTCGGCCAATAGTACCCAACCAGCATGTAAAATCTTCTTAGCTGTATAGTCACAAGCATAGTGGCCTCCACAAAATCCATCATGATAATGCTTCAATACCTTAGGTACTTCATTTGCATCAATGGCCCATCTTAGTACCCCATCCATGCCTTGACGGTACAACACCCTATCAAAGAGAGTGTAGAGCCTACTATCTCTATGGATCTTCTTTCTCTCATAGCTAGTACTTTCTAGAGGAAAGGAGAAAGCGGTTAGAAACTTGTAGATACCACCATACCATGGATCCCCAACTTCTATGGCCACTACAAGGGTTACATCGAGGCATTCCTCTAATCAATCAATGCATTCTTCAAGTTGGAACAACCCCATTTTACAATTTTGAAAGAAAAATCATATTCTTGTAGAACTGCCAACCATTTGGCCAACCAGCCCATGGGATTTGGTGATTGAAGAACCTACTTTGCAAGACCATTGCTAGAGATTATAATGAAGGACTTCCCAGCCACATAATGCTTAAATTTATCAATGCAGAACACCAAAGACAAGGCATGCTTGTCAGCCTCAGAGTAGCATCATTCAGTTTTGAGCAATTGTCGAGAAGAAAATCGAACGGGATACATGAACCGATCCTCCCCTTGCTGGAGAAGAATACCTGCTAGAGTGTACTTACCAAACCTAGGATTGATATAGAAAGTCTTTGACCAATCAAGATTGCATAGAATGGGTTCTGAAACTAGAGCACTCTTGATTTGTAAAAACCCATGATCACAATCGTCATCCCAAGAGAAATCAACCCCATCTTTTAATAGCGTAGTCATGGGTTGCATCAAAGTAGCATATTGATCAATGAAGCAGTGATTGTATCCTGCTAGATTGACAAATGAGTGTACATGACATTTGGTTCTTGGAGGGGAGAGCTTGAGGATAGCTTCTCCCTTCACGGGGTCAGATTGACAAATGAGCGTACGTGACGTTTGGTTGTTGGAGTGGAGAGCTTGAGGATAGCTTCTACCTTCACGGGGTCAGAGGGCTTGATGCCCTCGGATGAGACAATATGTCCCAATAACCTCCCTTAAGTGGCTCCAATGCTGCATTTATCAGGATTGAGGTTGCCATTTGTATCATTGACCCTTTGGAAGGCCAACCTAACCTTCATGACATGCTCCTTACATGCAAGAATATACAAAAATCATCTAAAAACACCTCCAAGAAAACCCCCAAATAAGGAGCAAACATCATCTGCATAAATCTTTAAAAGGTAGCAGGAGCATTGGTGAGGCCAAATGGCATTGCTTTGAATGCAAACGTCCCCCAAGGTATGGCAAATGTGGTTTTAAGCACATCCTCCTCGGCAATCCTAATTTAATAAAACCTGGAGTAACCATCACAGAAAGTATACATCTCATGACAACTTACGTTTTCAAGAATGAGGTCTTGAAAGGCCAGAGGATGATGGTCCCTCGTGGTGGCCGCATTGAGAGTTTCTTATAATTGATGTAGACCCGCCACTTGTTGTTTTTCTTTGGAGTGACTACCACTGGTGAAACCCATTCAATATTGTGGACCAAAACAGTAAACCCAGCTTCTACAAGCTTCTGCAACTCTGAGTGCAAAGCATCGGTTTGTAGGGGCCCTAATCTTTGATACTTTTGAGCCACTGGCTTGGCATTAGGCTTCAGCTCTATTTTGTGTTCTATGGCAGCTACATGGCGAAGGTGGTGGTAGCTAATTGCGAAGAGGTTAGGGAAACCTTTGAAAATTTCTAGGAACTCATCTTTCTCACTCGAAGTGAGGTCTTGGGAAAGCATAGATTCAAGCTATTGAGGACTAGCTGTTACCTTTTTCGTAGGTGGCGGGGTCGGAGACACCCCCATCATGTAAACTTCTTCCTTTGAGTTCTCCTCCCCCTATTTGAATCTTCCATTGATTCAGACACCAAGGATGAGAGAGTATCACTGTCTTGATCCTCTTCTTTTTCTGGTTCAATGGCACCTGGTTGCACTGGGATCTTCTCCTTTGAAGCACCAAAAGACATGTGTTGTATCCTCCAATAGTTGACTGCATCACTCTTTCTCAACCACGGTCTCCCGAGTATAATTGGGTAACTCCTCCCTATATCTTCAATGTCCACTACATAGAAATTGATGGTGGTGGTCAACCCATTGACAGTGATGGGCAAATACTCAATGACTCCCAGGGTGGCGAGTCATCGACCATCTGCTACCTTGATTCGAGTGGAGGAACGCCTTGTGCATTTCAAATTCAACTTCTTCATGATATGGGGCACCATGATATTACATGCAGCTCCCCCATCAACACACACACTTTTGATATGACAATTATCTATGATGACATCTACTGTATGTAGGTGCCGATCAAGTTCTTTAGAGATAGAAGAAATCTCTTGTACCTTTCCCTTTTTATTGCTCCTCCTTGTTGAGAGCCCTTCCTGTAACTCACGTCTTACCTTAGGGCTTAATGCTATTAGTTGAGGAAGCATGATGCTCAAAGACCAATGAGTAAGGTCCTGAACAACCAAATAGTCTTCTTGCCCTGAGCCGATAGGGAAATCTGAGGGCGACCACTTACTCCTATGAGATCTTTTAGTCTTCTCTCTTGGTGGGTCTTCCATCTCAGCATTTGAGGGATCTGAGAAGGACACCTTCTTCCTGGGGCGGCCTGTGGTCCACGGTTTGGAGAGGAGTCTAAGGTGGTATGACTTCTCTTCCTGAGGTCAAGGACCTCTACCTCAGAATCCTTGGTGCCTGATTCACCTAGAGTATTCACCCTTGGAATATTGGGACATTCGATGCGATAATGACCCTTCTGGTGGCACTCGTAGCATACAACATTGGCACGTTCTCTTGGAGGGTGATTGGCTTGATTTTTGATGCCCACCATCTCAAGACAAAGATCATCATTTAGGGCCTTGGCTAGGTCATTGACTCCAGGTTCTTTAGCAAGAGGGGCCGGGGGAGTAGGAAGGAGGGGGGCTCGTGGGTGAGGCTGGGGAAATCTTCCAGGCAAAGTGTGAGGATATACACCTTGTTGAGGGTAAGCATCTAAGGGAGGACCATACATTTCAGGTGGAGGCAATGGATACATCCCTGATGGGGGGTGGGGTTATGCCCCTGAGTTGGACCCCCTTGGTTGTTGTTGCAAGAATTGAAAGGGTCACGGAGGGACAACCGTCTTCTTTGAAGCGGGGTCCAAATGAACTTTATCAAACTTTTAAGCAATCTCTTGTCCTAGCACCATGGTCTATGGATTCTCCCATTTAAGCTTGAGGTGGAATTCATCACTTGCTCCTGCTACAAGGTAGCCCAGCACATGTTGAGTCATTCCAGCTCAAAATCTAGCATCGTCCTCCTACGTGGCAATTAAACGGTCCAAAAGCACAGTTGCTTGATCTACATATCGACATGCTGTCTCACCTTCTGACTGCCACCTGTAGGTACACATTCTTCGGCTCCTCTTCTTTGCCAAAATACTTGATCATAGCTATTGTCAACCTTGGCCAACTTTGGCGAACGTCCTTGGCCTGCTTCTCATGCCACACTTGAGCCAAACACTCTAGAAATGTGGGAAGAATCAACAACCATCTATCTTCAGTAAGAAAATTAAGAGAAACACAACAGTGCTTGAAGGCCACAAGATACTCATTTGGATTTTCTTCAACTTGACCACAGAACACAGGAATGTCAGCCATGCTTGGAAAATGGAAAAGAGAGAGACGAAATGAGGCTTATCTATTAGCAAAGAATGGAAAGAGGTAGCTTGAACTGAAAATCAAGCGAAGATACATCCACAAAGCACACATAGGCAAGGTAGGGTGTGATTGGTGTATTGTGAAATGCTATACGAGAAGAATCTTCATCATAGAATAGCTCATAGACAATCTTAAAAGGACCAACCCTTATTGGTTGAGGCATGATATTCCATCCATCTTTATAGGCAAGGGTTAGAGACACGGTGTTGCATGAGGTTGTTCATCAAGGCAAACAAGAATGCCATGACAAATGTCAACAGTTGGAGAGCTTGCACATCACCTTTAGCTTCTTCCAGTTCTTGTAGTCACCATGCTATATCTTCAAGGGGTGTGCGGTTTGGCATCCTTCTTTTGAGAAATGTCCTTTTGATGATGTTCTGAAGTCGGTAAACTCGTATCAAATATGCACAACACTTAGTTTCATGATGACCACAACCTTGGCAATCCTTAGAAATGATCACCCTCATTCGTGGCTTGCAGCTTTGTTGGGGTGGTGCTTCCACTCGTGTCATGTGTGATTGAAGTACAATCTTCACATGCCAATAAATCAGTAACTAAATTTTGAGCTTGAGGTATATGCTAAATTTTTACCTCTTCAAATTGTTTGCAAAGTTCCAATGCTTGTTGATGTCGTGGAACCAGCCTTTGCTCTGCACCTTCCACCTTCCACTAACTTGTTCACACACGAGTTGAGAATATCCTCCCACCTCAAGTTGCTTGATGTGATGTTCTTGCACCTTTTGTTGCCCAAAAATGAGTGCCGAGTACTCAGCTTGGTTGTAAGTACTTGCAGGTGCATACTTGCTATAACAATACACCTCACCCCCCAGTGAAGTGAGCTTCTAGCCACACCAGCAGCCTTGGTTGAAGGTTTGTATGCTCCATCAAATTGAAGGATCCAAGACGTCATTACACCAAGAGTAAAATCCAAACATCCTAGGTTTCTCGATAGTCCAAGATAGGTAGAAGGAGAGGGTGGGGAGAATTCAATACTTGAGCAAGACATTCGTTCAGCACCAAAAAAACTTACTATCCTTGTTGATAGTTTATCTTTCAACCAAAAAGAATTACAATATAAAGCTCAAAAAGTGGTGCAAAGGGCTCGCAAAGGGTTGATTAGGTACAAAGGGATTTCTTGGTCGAAACATTACCAAACTATAGCCGAGCCCTAGAAACCTTTGTAGTGAGATTGAGAAGAAATCATTCAAGATGAGCTTATCCATAGGAATTATTAAGCAGATGCGCCAAATCTTACCCCAAGCTTGTGGATCATCCCACCCTTGGAAGAATGTCACCCTTTTAATTACCTCCGATGCAGCAAGTAGCTCAATCACCACACAATGAGTAGAGTTGGAATCAAAGCCCTCCCAGTGTATCACTAGTTCTTCACCTTGAACCATCCAAGGTGTATCATCCCACCCATCGTCTCCTCGAGCAATGCATTGTACAACAGTTGTTGAAGATCAACATGAAGATCAAGAAAGAGATCTCGCCAATTGGTAGCCGCAACGAGCGGAGGACCAAGCACCAAATCCTTGAACTCGTTGAGAAGTGACATAAATATCCACCCTCCTCATGTGGCGTGCATCCAAGGAGTGAACTTGAAAAATTTTAGAATCTACGATCTAGTATGAGATATGAATAGAGCACATGAAGTGAAGTACTTTTGCTTTTTATAGCAAGAGGAAAATCCCCACGGTTAGAGAGTTACAGTTCATGAGATTTCAACATATAAGCAATATCGTTACATTTTGATCATTTCCTATTTGCTAGCCCATTGGTAAGTCTTCCTTTTGTGAATGGGGGCGTCTTGGGTTCAATTCCCACTCCTTAATAAAAGGAGAGGAGAAGAGAAAGAGAAGGAGAGGATAGAGGGGTGCGTGTGTTGAAGGAGAAGAAGAAGAAGAAGAAGAGGATAGAGAGGCGCATGTGTTGTAGAAGTTTTGCAGCCGCAACTCGAGAATGCATGTGCGAGCGGATGCGTAGAAACCACGAGTTGCAGTCGTGACCAAAGAACAGGGATGCGTAGGAACCATGAGTTACAGCCGTGACTAGACAACGCACGTGCGGGTAGATGCATAGGAACCACAAGCAAGAGTTTTGCAGCCGCGAGCAGAAGATGCACGTGCGGACAGATGCATAGGAACCACGAGCATGAGTTTTGTAGCTGCAAATAGAAGATGCATGTGCGGATGTGCAAGAACCGTGAGTAGGAGACACACAGATTGGAGGCACAAAAACATAGAAGTTTTGTGGTTGTAGAAATGGAGAACCGTGAGCAGAAGATGCCACAGAACCACACGCAAAAGAGACATAGATGTCACAGATTAGAGGCGCAAAAATAGAGAACCGCACGTAGAAGATGCCGCTAAACCACACACAATCATAGGAGTAATGGATGTTGATGGATTTTATGCCACTAGTCGTGGAGACTTTGCATCCCAGCAGCCACACCAATTCTATTAACTAGAAAAGAAATCAAGGCATGAGGCTAGATGCTAGGCATGGTGACGCTTGAGGGCCATGAGGGAAAGGGAATGTGAGGGGAGAAGTGTTAACATGGGTGGGGGGAAAGGGATAAAGAGGGTGGGAATGAAGAGGGAGACTATGGCACAAGGGGGAAGGGAGAGGGGGAAGAGGAGCATGTACATGATGGGAGGTGGAATGTAGGGATGGAGACATCAAGGGAAGAGAGTCTGCTTTATTTGAAAGGAAGCATGGGGGAAATCAAAGTACTAGCTAGGTGGCTTTACAAGAATGTGCGTGTCACATGAAGGAATAGCCCACTCCTTTTATAGCCAAGAGAGGGGGTCTCTCCCAATAAATGCATCCTCCCACATGCATGGTGTGTGTGGAGAAATCTCCCATGTGGGCTAGGTGGGTACACACTCTCAATTGTGTGCGACAACCCTTTGCCTCATTTTTCCACATAAATCAAACCCCATATCCCAAGTCTACAATATTCCCTTGGTCTCTTCCCAATTTTATAATACATTCAAACATCTAGGAGGACAAGTGGAGGGTTGGCACAAGGAATCTTGACACCTCATCCTACTTTCTCCATTATCTAACTTGCATTCTTGGACTACACCCCCCTCACATAGGCCTATCCTACATGGAGGGAATAATCCAATGTAATATCCATCTCCACATATTTTATATTACTTCTCCCATGGTCCTTGGGCCATATCTCACTAAATGCAGGCATGGGACTACCTAGGTGGAGGGGTAGCACATGGAGGAACCATGCCACCTTAACATTTTATAATATTACTACCATGGATTATGTACAATACACCTTATGGGTCCTCTTATGTGGAAGGGTGGCACATGGTCATCCCCTACCACCTCAACCTTGGGCCCTATTCACACCATATTTTATTATACTATTGCCACACATACAAGCACACACACATATTTATGCCTTTTACCTTGGTCAAATTTATCCATAACACTATTTGCACTATGATCATTCGTATCATCATGCTTTGTATACAAAAGTCGGTTTTTCACACACACTAGTGCAATAGCTAGCATTGCTTACATGCATGTGGTGGCTTGTAGGTTTCTCTCTCTCTCCTTTTTTATATCTTTAAAATTCTTCAACACAATTATTCGAAGAATCTAAATGCATTAGTTGATGATACAATCAATCTACAACATCAAAACTCAAATAAATACTTAAGGAACTAGCAATTGATCAATTAAGAACATCCATGATGAAAATCATTCTCAAATTTCATTACAATAGTTGCATGTTGTAAATGTTCACTCATTTACATATTCAAATGGTACACAAGTGATTCAATTTGAGGCATTGTTAATGCCTTGCAGGATGCCAGCAACAACTGATTTGACATTTGGTCCATCACATTTCCTTATCAATTTATTTTCATTGCCAATCAAACGTTTTCTTATCCTCATGGCCGATCCTATAAAGACTTGGTTGCAAAAGTTACACTTCCACTTTTGCCGCCCTAGCATTGTAACAAAATCTTATAGTTTTGAAACACTTTGGCCTTCTCCTTGAGATTGTGACGGTTGACGTTGGCCTACCCTAACTTCTCTATCCACCATGGTTGTTGTACATGTAAAAGAGAAAGACCATCTCAATTATTAATATGTTTTCTGCAACTCAAGACAATGTCACTAACATGTCATCAATAACAAATGTATGTTTACTAGAATTTAGGAGAGAGCAACCATCCAATCGTCCTCCTGACATTAATGGATGGTTATAGACATGGTAATCTGCCTGTAGAAGTAGGCGTGGGATGGCAAGTTTCCTTTTCCCATGTCCCACTCTTTCTCAAGTAAGCATCTATCTACACTATGATCATTTGCATCATCATGCACAACAAGACAAAGCACCCATAGATGCGCACACAGACGCGTTTACTAAACTAAATAAAAAACTTACGGGCGCGTCTATTTTTGCGTCTGGAGACCCGCGTCTAACAGCGCATCTATATATCAGACACACGTGCGTATAGATGCGCACATAAACGCTTAAATAGACGCGCTTATAAATGCATTTGTAGACGCAAAGATAGACGCTTGTCGAACAGACAGACACGTATATAGACGCATTTATAGACGCACTGATAGACGCGCTTTATTTTTTATTTTTTAATTTACAGAATGCTGTGTATGTTGTGTATGCTATATAGTTACAAGAATCCCATATCCACATTGTATAATTCAATTCTTACAGCCAACCGCATTTTAATTACAATTCCAAATAAAACATTACAACTCCAAAACGCAATCAAATTGAAAGCTCAAAAAGTGCTTGTATATACATATAGCACGAAGCTAAGCCACGTCATGTGGCTTCAAGTACAAAAAATAAGGAAGCTAAGCCACGTCATGTGGCTTCAAGTACAAAAAATAAGAGGAATGTATATACAAGAGGCACGAAGCCAAGCCAGTGGCTTTAAGTACAGAAAAGAGAGAGAAAAGAGTAGCTAGCACTACTTCTACGACTAATCTATGTTCTCCAGGTCCTCACTCCCTTCCATGCTCCCTTCTGCGCTCCCTTCTGTGCCTCCTTCCTCGTCTTCCTTGTCGTCTTTTGTGCATGGGGCTGTAAACAAGGGACAACATATATCAATGTATGAAAAATCAAATCTTTACTTATAATTTTGGCAATATTTAATTACTTTCAAATACCTCGGGGGCCGCTCCAGTAGCCCGGGTATACTGCTCCTCAGTAATCAACCCATCATCATAGAAGTGCCTCCATGTATCTCCTCTGCGATGGTGGCAGTGGTAGGCTGTCTCCACAGGAGTAGGGTATCTGCCCACGATCTCAAGCTGCAAGATGACACACTTTGCCGAGGGATTAGTACAAAGAAACAACCTCCTAATAAACTACATAAGCAATATAATTTGAGATCGATACTTACAAATTGGGCCTCCCATGATTCAACACACCCTGCTCCAAAATGCGTGCTTCCATATTCCTCCATCTGGATCCTCCGTGCCTCCACGTGCTGCAGACTGGGGTCCTCCCTCGCTGACTTCATTGCTTTCTTCCACTCACGCTTGTGAGCGGTGTGGGGCGGGCCCCTTGGTGGTTGACCACCCTCAAGCCTGGCAAGCTCCGCTAGTGCCTGCCTCTTAAGTGAAGATCTTTTATTGCCAAGTATCGTAACAATCTTTGACTTGGCCCATTTATCTGTGAACTGGCGATTGGGGGGGTTAGGATACCTAGAGCGAACAGCAGCGATGGTCTCAGTAGCCAACCTCTTTGGCTGGTCTTTGAAGCGGATAAAGCAATCTCTGTAATTGTTAGCAATTACAGAGCGCATGAAGGCCATGATGTCCTTCCCCCGCGCATCCATCAAGATGCCTCCTGGGAGCCTTCCTCTTAAGCATCGAAAGTGTGGAGATGCCTATGTGAAGAAAAGCAAAGCGAGCGGGCTAAAAGCAAGTTTAAAAGCAGCATTTTTAATCGCATCTAATAGCGCATCTATAGGAGCGTCTAAATACACAGAGTAGATGCATGTTTAGATGTGCTTTCAGATGCGACTATAGATGCGCCTTTAGACGTGACTGTAGACGCACCTTTAGATGCCACATAGTTTAAAATTAAACATTTGAAGAAGAGCAAATTTGGTGGGTTGTTTGTTTGTAGGATGTCTTCATCTTCAACAAGTAGCTCCAGTGAGCCCTCCGTATCCACCATCGCGAAATGTGGTTGGAGCAAAAAATCAAATGTCTGTGTGATCAATGTCGAGGAAACATGTATCGTGCATGCACGATTACACTCAATCATATCTCAAAGTATGGAGAATGGGATGTGACCGTAAATAGGGTAAGGGTGTAAGTTAAGGTTGATTGAGATACCTATGGGTGTTCATATGTTTGAGTTATGATCCCGTTTTAATTTGATACAGGATGCAGTGCCACACCCGCATATGTTGCCCTATGCTCGCCGTGAGGAGGCGAAGCGTCGGTGATATGAGGTTGGATCTTCAGGAGGGACCGTTACGGATGCATGGAGTGATGGTGATAGTAGCCCTCCGCCATTACCTCATGAAGCCGTGGAGGAGGAGGTGTTTGATGATATGGTGCGGGATTTATATGTCCATCAAGGGAGGGATGATAGCATGGAGCAGGATTATCTTTTTACTGCAGCATCGACTCCACTGTTTGAGGGGTGCACATTCTCTGTTCTACGTGCCTCCCTTCAGTTACTAAACTTGCAAACCATCTATGGATGGAGCAATGCAAGTTTGAATGCATTACTCAAGTAAGCTTTAAAGTCGATTTTGCAAACATGGTGAATTATGCTAGTGGGTCAATTACTCGAATGCTAAATTTCCTCATTTATGGTCTTCACGTGCAGGCTATTATGTAAAATGCTTCCAAGGGAGAATAAACTACCGACCTCAAGAGATATGCCAAGGCAACATGTGACCTCTCTTGGAGGATTAGATTACAAGCGCATCCATGCATGTGTCAACGATTGTGTTTTGTTTCGTGTTCTAATTCCAGGGAAACATAAAGTCAAAAACCCTGATGTTTATTTGGAGCCTTTGATTGATGAGCTAGAGACACTTTGGAGAGGTATCGAGGTGCATGATGTGAGCAGGCCTCCCTCGTCATGAGACTTCAACTACAAAGCAGTCTTGATGTGGATGATGCATGACTTCCCAGGCTATGGCGAGTGTTCAGGTAAGCATTGCACTTCTAATTATGAATAGGCAAAGGATGTGGCACCCTAAACCCACCTTCAACTCTTAATTGCTCATATTGTTCAGGTCTCACTACATCGGGTTACCATGCATGTCCTATTTGTGGTCCTTTGCTAGTTGCCTCACGGGCAGACGCATTGAATAAGGTCATCTATGAGAATCACCATCGATTTCTCCCACCTGATCATCCTAGATATGTTGCCCCTTGGAATGAAGTCCTCCCACAATCACTCACCACGGGAGATTGGATGAGAATTCGGGACAGTTCCACGACTCCTCCAGCACTTGGCATGAGCCGGTAAGGGTTTGTAACTATTGGCTGGAAGTAAAGATTGGCTATATTGGCTGGAAGTAAAGATTGGCTATATTGGCTATATTGGCTGGAAGTAAAGATTGCCCGCTAACACTTTATTTTGTTTAGATACTCCATCTTTTATCGTTTACCATATTGGTCCCACCTCAAGATCAATCACCTGCTTGATCCCATGCATATCTTCAAGAATGTGGCATCTACCCTTTGGGACCATTTGAATGGGACACGAGATTCCGCAAGCATAAGGGAGGATCTACGTACCACAGGGAGGATGCGTGAAGCTTGGCCTCAAGAGAGACCAAATGGGCGTGTTTTTTTACCTCGTGCACCGTGGATGTTATCAAAGCTAGAGATGGCGACGGTGAAGCGTGCTATTACTACAATTCGTACTCCCACTGGATGCATGAGGTGTTTGAAGGGAGCCTTTACAAAGAGCAAGAAAAGAGGTGTAGAGCAATTATATGGCTTGAAATCTCATGATTGGCACAAGATGCTCCAAGTAAGTATTTTATGTGCATAATATATTTTTCCTTTCAAATTTGTGAGTGAATAGTTATAAGCAACTAATCAACCACCTCCTCGTGGGTTCAGTTCATACTACCTACTAGCATTTCATGTAGTGCATCGAAGGACATGAAAGATTGTATTTACAAGATGGGCGAGCTTGTGAGGTACTTTACATGATACAAAATATGATGTGTATCAATGCTCCATGCAAGTTTGAATGCATATTGCTAATATGCTATACTTTTTGATTTCTAGGTATGTGAGCTCAAAGGAAATAGATCCCACCACGCTTGAGAATGCTCGAGTTATGTCAGTGGAGGTGGTTTGTTTAGTGGAGGAGAGATTTCCACGTTCTATTCTCACAAGCCAACTACATCTCATAGTGCATTTGGTGGATGAGATTGCTATATGTGGTACTATACATGCACGATGGTTGTTCTTCCTCGAGTGCTTCATGAAGACCTTGAAGGGCTTCGTGAGATAAAATGCAAGACCCGAAGGTAGCATGGCCAAGGGTTGGTTGGTACAAGAGTCACTTGTATATATTTCTGAGTTTCTTGTTGATGTGGATAGCTCTCTCCCACGACTATGTAGAGATGATGAAGACCTAAGGATGACCTCTATTGTGCCTCAAGGAAAAGGACGCAACAAAGTAATAGACACGGAGTTGCATAATAGTATCAACCTCTTTTGTGTGCTTAATAGTGATGTGATGAAAAGATGGGTGACAAGATACGACACAACAAGTCAAAGCACCCATAGACGTGCACACAGACGCGTTTCATGAACTAAATAAAAAACTTACGGGCGCGTCTATTTGCACGTCTGGAGACCCGCATCTAATTGCGCATCTATATATCAGACTTACGCGTGTATAGACGCGCAGTAAGACGCATAAATAGACGCGCTTATAAATGCTTTTATAGACACACGTATAGACGCAAGTCGAACAGACAGACGCGAATATAAACGCGTTTTTAAACGCACTGATAGACGCACCTTTTTTTTTTTTTTTTAAACAGAATACTGTGTATGTTGTGTATGCTATATAGTTACAAGAATCCCATATCCACATTCTGTAATTCAATTCTTACAGCCAACCGCATTTTAATTACAATTCTAAATAAAATATTACAACTCCAAAACGCAATAAAATTGAAAGCTCAAAAAGTGCTTGTATATACATATAGCACAAAGCTAAGCCACGTCATGTGGCTTCAAGTACAAAAAATAAGGAAGCTAAGCCACGTCATGTGGCTTCAAGTACAAAAAATAAGAGGAGTCTATATACAAGAGGCACGAAGCCAGGCCAGTGGCTTTAAGTACAAAAAAGAGTAGCTAGCACTACTTCTACGACTAATGCTCGCTGCCTTCCACGCTCCCTTCTGCGCTCCCTTCTACGCCTCCTTCCTCGTCTTCCTCGTCGTCTTGTGCATGGGCCTGTAAACAAGGGACAACATATATCAATGTATGAAAAATCAAATCTTTACTTATAATTTTGGCATTATTTAATTACTTTCAAATACCTGGGGGGCCTGTCCAGTAGCTCGGGTATACTACTCCTCAGTAATCAACCCGTCATCATAGAAGTGCCTCCATGTATCTCCTCTGCGATGGTGGCAGTGGTAGGCTGTCTCCACTGGAGTAGGGTATCTGCCCACGATCTCAAGCTGCATGACCGTGACACACTTTGTGGAGGGATTAGTACAAAGAAACAACCAACCTCCTAATAAACTACATAAGCAATATAATTTGAGATCGATACTTACAAATTGGGCCTCCCATGATTCAACACCCCCTGCTCCAAAATGCGCACTTCCATATTCCTCCATCTGGATCCTCCGTGCCTCCACGTGCTGCAGACTGGGGTCCTCCCTCGCTGACTTCATTTCCTCTTCCACTCACGCTTGTGAGCGGTGTGGGGCGGGCCCCTTGGAGGTTGACCTGCCTCAAGCCTGGCAAGCTCCGCTAGTGCCTGCCTCTTAAGCGAAGATCTTTTATTGCTAAGTATCGTAACAATCTTTGACTTCCCCCATTTATCTGTGAACTGGCGATTGGGGGGGTTAGGATACCTAGAGCGAACAGTAGCGAGGGTCTCATCAGCCAACCTCTTTGGGTGGTCTTTATAGTGGATAAAGCAATCTCTGTAATTGTTAGCAATTACAGAGCGCATGAAGGCCATGATGTCCTTCCCCCGCGCATCCATCAAGATGCCTCCTGTCTGAATGATGTCATAATAAATCGTACCATCACCCAGAGGCACGTCTAAATCATCATCCTCCCAAAGCACTGTGCCATGCATCCTCCACCACTCTCCCTGCTACTATGCCTGCTACCCTGTCGTGTCGAGCTCATACGCTGGCCACTCATAGCTGGGGACTGTACGAGACTACGCTGACCACTCGTAGCTGGAGAACCGAGTCTCGATGGCTGGGGAGTACGTCGACGGCTCACCGAGACAGAAGGACCTCCTGACGGCATGGGGGAAGGGGCATAAGACGAGATGGCAGAAGGGACATAAGACGGCATGGGGGAAGGGGCATAAGAAGGGGCATAAGACGGCTGTGATGACTCCGCTGGGGTGATCTCAGGCGGTGTGGGGTGGCTCGGAGTCTGTAGTGCCGACTCCTGGGGAGTGTTAGGGGTACCCGTCATATACCCATATAACTCCACAGGACTAGGAGGGTGCCCTAAAAGATTATATAAGTCCTTCCAAAATGATTGCCGCGGATCAGGTGAGCTAGAACCACTTCCTGGCCACATGTTGAACTAGAAAAAAGGAAATAAATCTATTACTGATGAGCTACGAAGAAAGGGGAAGAAAAAAGAGGCTCTGTCAGAGCGTGTCTATAGACCCGTCTGATTTGCGCATCTATAGACGCGTCTAACAGAGCGTTTAACAGTGCGTTTAAATGTCCGTCTAACAGTGCGTTTAACAGTGCGTCTAACAATGCATTTAAAAGCGTGTCTAATAGTGCGTTTAAAAGTGCGTCTAACAAGGCGTTTGTGTGAGCGTCTACAGACGCGTCTGTGTGTGTCTGCAACAAGCCAGACGCACGGATAGATGCACCTGTAGACGTGCTTTTAGACGCGCCCTGAGACGCGCCTATAGACATGCTCCGACAGGCGAGATTACTAAAAAGTCGAAAAGGACGTTGCGTCCGACAAAAGAACGTGACGCTCATACCTAGATCCTGCGTTTCTTGGATGCGAGAAAGTACAAAACTGGAAAGAGCAAACAAGAACAACTTCAAAAGGACTTACTTGGATAAAGGTATGGAAGGTTCTTTCTTTTCCAAACTTGTTTCTTCTCCTTGTTCGTACTCCTCCTCTCCTTTAGGCTTGGAAGTAAGTGTAGGTACGGTCCCTTTCTCTTGAGTGAAAGCTTGGAACTGTGTATGGGAGGCTCTCTTAAGCTTCGAATCTATGGAACTGCTAATAAAGAAGGAAGGAAGCCGCTCGCGAAGTTTAAGTAATGAAAAGAAAAGCAAAGCGAGCGGCGCGCCGAAAAGCAGGTTTAAAAGCTGTGTCTATAGTCGCGTCTATTAGCACGTCTATAGGCGCGTCTAAATACATAGAGTAGATGCGTGTTTAGATGCGCCGTTAGACGCGATGTTCGATGCGACTATAGACGCGGCGATAGATGCAACACAGAGTTTAAATTAAGCATTTGAAGAAGAGCAAATTTGGTGGGTTGTTTATTTGTAGGATGTCTCCATCTTCAACAAGTAGCTCCAGTGAGGATGAATCCCTCCGTATCCACCATCGCGAAATGTGGTTGGAGCAAAAAATCAAATGTCTATGTGATTGATGTCGAGGAAACATGTATCGTGCATGCAGGTTTACGCTCAATCATATCTCAAAGTATGGACAATGGGATGTGACCGTAAACAGGGTAAGGGTTTGTAAGTTAAGGTTGATTGAGATACCTATGGGTGTTCATATGTTTGAGTTATGATCCCGTTTTAATTTGATACAGGATGCACTGCCACACCCGCACATGTTACCCTATGCCCGTTGTGAGGAGGCGAAGCGTCGACGATATGAGGTGGGATCTTCAGGAGGGACCGTTACGGATGCATGGAGCGATGGTGATAGTAGCCCTCCGCCATTACCTCATGAAGCCGTGGAGGAGGAGGTGTTTGATGATATCGTGCGGGATTTATATGTCCATCAAGGGAGGGATAATAGCATGGAGCAGGATGATCTTTTTACTGCAGCATCAACTCCACTGTTTGAGGGGTGCACATTCTCTGTTCTACGTGCCTCCCTTCAGTTACTAAACTTGCAAACCATCTATGGATGGAGCAATGCAAGTTTGAATGCATTACTCAAGTAAGCTTTAAAGTCGAT
Source organism: Dipteris shenzhenensis (assembly GCF_047967505.1). NCBI lineage: Eukaryota > Viridiplantae > Streptophyta > Polypodiopsida > Gleicheniales > Dipteridaceae > Dipteris > Dipteris shenzhenensis. The sequence goes on along the minus strand of NC_141622.1, from coordinate 23,705,094 downwards.
TTTGCAAACATGGTGAATTATGCGCGTGGGTCAATTACTGGAATGCTTTTCCTCATTTATGGTCTTCATGTGCAGGCTATTGTGTAAAATGCTTCCAAGGGAGAATAAATTACCGACCTCAAGAGATATGGCAAGGCAACATGTGACCTCTCTTGGAGGATTAGATTACAAGCACATCCATGCATGTGTCAACGATTGCGTTTTGTTTCGTGGACTACATAAGGATGCAAGAGAGTGTCCTACTTGTGGAGAGGCAAGATATAGAGCAGATCTCAAAACCTTGGACGTGCCTCGTAAGGTATTGCGACATTTTCCCATAATCCCTCGCATCCAACATATGTTCAAGTGCAAATCTATTGCAGAGCTCATGTCATGCCATTCCTCCCATCGATCAACCGATGGCAAGTGGAGAACTCCCGCGGACTCTCCTGCGTGGAAGCATATTGAAGACACATGGCCAAGCTTCAAGGAAGAACCTAGGAGCTTGAGACTTGGATTGGGTATGGATGGTGTGAACCCATTTGGTCTCAAAAGCACGTCTTACAGTGTATGGCCAGTGGTATTGGTGAATTACAATCTTCCACCCTCTATGGCTACTAAGAAAGGACATGTCATGCTGTCCCTGCTAATTCCAGGGAAACATAAAGTCAAAAACCCTGATGTTTATTTGGAGCCTTTGATTGATGAGCTAGAGATACTTTGGAGAGGTATCGAGGTGCATGATGTGAGTAGGCCTCCCTCGTCACGAGACTTCAACTGTAAAGCAGCCTTGATGTGGACGATGCATGACTTCCCAGGCTATGGTGAGTGTTCAGGTAAGCATTGCATTTTTTAATTATGAATAGGCAAAGGACGTGGCACCCTAAACCCACCTTTCACTCTTAATTGCATCTATTGTTCAGGTCTCACTACATCGGGTTACCATGCATGTCCTGTTTGTGGTCCTTCGCTAGTTGCCTCACGGGCAGACGCATTGAATAAGGTCATCTATGAGAATCACCATCGATTTCTCCCACTTGATCATCCTAGATATGTTGCCCCTTGGAATGAAGTCCTCCCACAATCACTCACCGCGGGAGATTGGATGAGAATTTGGGACAGTTCCACGACAACTCCACCACTTGGCATGAGTCGGTAAGGGTTTGTAACTATTGGCTGGAAGTAAAGATTGGCTATATTGGTTGAAAGTAAAGATTGCACGCTAACACTTTATTTTGTTTAGATACTCCATCTTTTATCGTTTACCATATTGGTCCCACCTCAAAGTCAATCACCTGCTCGATCCCATGCATATCTTCAAGAATGTGGCATCTACCATTTGGGAGCATTTGAATGGGGGCTCCCATGTCCTACTAGCATTTCACGTAGTGCATCAAAGGACGTGAAAGATTGTATTTACAAGATGGGCGAGCTTGTGAGGTATGTGAGCTCAAAGGAAATAGATCCCACCACGCTTGAGAATGCTCGAGTTATGTCAGTGGAGGCGGTTTGTTTAGTGGAGGAGACATTTCCACGTTCTATTCTCACAAGCCAACTACATCTCCTAGTACATTTGGTGGATGAGATTGCTATATGTAGTACTATACATGCACGATGGTTGTTCTTCCTCGAGCACTTCATGAAGACCTTGAAGGGCTTCGTGAGACAAAATGCAAGACCCGAAGGTAGCATGGCCGAGGGTTGGTTGGTACAAGAGTCACTTGTATATATTTCTGAGTTTCTTGTTGATGTGGATAGCTCTCTCCCACGACTATGGAGAGATGATGAAGACCTAAGGATGACCTCTATTGTGCCTCAAGGAAAAGGACGCAACAAAGTAATAGACACGGAGTTGCATAATAGTATCAACCTCTTTTGCGTGCTTAATAGTGATGTGATGAAAAGATGGGTGACAAGATACGAGGATGCAAAGGCAAGAAGACAAGAAGAAAGGGCCCTCTTTCGTACACACCATGGATCTGGTGTGCCATACCCTCAGTATCTAAGAGCACTTCCAAATGATATTCATGTGGATTGGCTACTTGATGAAAAGGAGAAAGCAGAGAAAGACGAGGGGATGCATATCACAATGGAAGAATGGAAGTATGCTAGGGGATGCATGAGCAAGGTCGGTATATAGAATGTTATGCATAAGTTAGGAGCTTTTTATAATTTAGATTGCTTATTTAATTGATTTTTTCTTGGTGTAGTGCACTATGTTCAATGCTATATGGTGTGAGGGCAAGCATTTTCGAACACAACGGATTGATGATAAGAGAAACACACAAGATTGCGGCATCATTGCTAGCTTTGAGGGAGCCAATGGAGCCATGGATGATTATTGTGGCATAATCCAAGATATCATTATGCTTGACTTTCGACGCTTCTTTGTGTATGTTTTGGATGTAAAGTGGTTTAAGGACGTGGTGGAAAGAGGCCCTAATGCAACAATCAAACGCCATGCAAGTGGCTTTGTAACTATTGACTCCACAAAGTTTTGGCAAAGTAGGAAGGACACACTAGTACTACCGCAACAATGTGAACAGGTACTGTGCACACACATAAAAATACTCGCTTTTAAATATTTGATGCAAGAAAAGTAACATGATTGTATTTGTGTTTGAATTAGGTTGTCTATCAACCAATGGTGGATAATAATAGATGGTGGCATGTCATACCTATTATGCCACGTTCCAAAGTGATGTATAGTACATTTACTAATATGGAGCGTATGGAGGATGATCATGGCCATGGACGTGATGATGACCGTGATACAAGAGAGGAGGATGATCATGAGATAGGAGATATAGATATTGAGGCCGGCATTACCCGTGAGGACGAGCCTATCATTGGATATGCTGATTTCGGTGAGCACATGAGTGGCACAAGTAGTAGTGGGTTGAATGTATTTGTAGATCTAAACACTTGTTTGGATTTTGAAGTAGATAGTTTGGCAAGGGTTGATCTCATTGAGGATGAGATTGAACCGTAGCCCCACAATTGATATTGGCAAAACTATTTTACATATTGTCTCATTCTCCTCATTTCACTTAATTCTTGTATATGTGGGCTTGCAAAAAATTATGTGCTTTGGTAATCATGGGCAATGTTTGGAAAGCAATGATGTACACCAAAATCTCACTTTCTGTATTCTCTGGAGCGCGTCTATTTACGCGTCTAAATGCGCGTTTGAGTCTCAGTGTAAATGCGCAAATAAACGCGCAAATAGACGCGCTAATAAACGGGATGTTAGACGGGCCCGTATTTTCTCAGGTCAAATGTGCAAATAGACGTGGTGATTTACGTGCAAATGGACGAGCGTTTAGCCGTGCATTTAGACGCGCCCGTAATTTCTCTACTAAAGCAACGCCTATAGATGCGCCCGCTATTTTGCGTGTCTACCAAGCGCGTCTATAGTTGCTTTGTGTTGTTGTGCGAGGATGCAAAGGCAAGAAGACAAGAAGAAAGGGCCCTCTTTCGTACACACCACGGATCTCGTGTGCCATACCCTCAGTATCTAAGAGCACTTCCAAAGGATATTCATGTGGATTGGCTACTTGATGAAATGGAGAAAGCAGAGAAGGACGAGGAGATGCATATTACAATGGAAGAATGGGAGTATGCTAGGGGATGCATGAGCAAGGTTGGTATATAGAATCTTATGCATAAGTTAGGAGCTTTCAATAATTTAGATTGCTTACTTAATTGATTTTTTCTTGGTGTAGTGCACTATGTTCAATGCTATATGGTGTGAGGGTAAGCATTTTCGAACACAACGGATTGATGATAAGAGAAACACACAAGACTACGGCGTCATTGCTAGCTTTGAGGGAGCCAATGGAGCCATGGATGATTATTGTTGCATAATCCAAGATATCATTATGCTTGACTTTCGACGATTCTTTGTGTATGTTTTGGATGTAAAGTGGTTTAAGGACGTGGTGGAAAGAGGCCCTAATGCAACAATCAAACGCCATGCAAGTGGCTTTGTAACTATTGACTCCTCAAAGTTTTGGCAAAGTAGGAAGGACACACTAGTACTACCGCAACAATGTGAACAGGTACTGTGCACACAGATAAAAATACTCGCTTTTAAATATTTGATGCAAGGAAAATAACATGATTGTATTTGTGTTTGAATTAGGTTGTCTATCAACCAATGGTGGATAATAATAGATGGTGGCATGTCATACCTATTATGTCATGTTCCAAAGTGATGTATAGTACATTTACTAATATGGAGCGTATGGAGGATGATCATGGCCATGGACATGATGATGACCGTGATACGAGAGAGGAGGATGATCATGAGATAGGAGATACAGATATTGAGGCTATATCCGTGAGGACGAGCCTACCATTGGAGATGCTGATTTCGATGAGCACATGAGTGGCACAAGTAGTAGTGGATTGAATGTATTTGTAGATCTAAACACTTGTTTGGATTTTGAAGTAGATAGTTTGGCAAGGGTTGATCTCATTGAGGATGGGATTGAACCGTAGTCCCATAATTGATATTGGCAAAATATATTACATATTGTCTCATTCTCCTCATCTCACTTAATTCTTGTATATGTGGGCTTGCAAAAAATTATGTGCTTTGGTAATCATGGGCAATGTTTGGAAAGCAATGATGTACACCAAAATCTCACTTTCTGTATCTCTAGTTTGCGTCTATCTACGTGTCTAAATGCGCATCTGAGTCTCAGTGTAAACGTGCTAATACACGTGTTAATACACGCTTAAATAGACGTGCCCGTATTTTCTCAGTTTAGACACGCAATTAGACGTGTTAATACATGCGCAAATAGACGAGTTGTTAGATGCGCTTTTAGACGCGCTCGTAATTCCTCTACTAAAGCAATGCCTATAGACGCGCCTGCTATTTTGCGCATCTACCAAGCGTGTCTATACTTGCTTTGTGTTGTTGTGATGCTCTGTATGCAAATGTTGGTATTTCACACACACTAGTGTAGTAGCCAGCAATATCTACATTTGCACTTAATAAAAAATTTTGTTTGAAACTACGAAGTCAAGGATACTATCTAGGTTGGAAAATATCTAATGTAAGTCTAGACATCCATTCCATACCTATATAATATCAACTAATTGTTTTGAGATAATGTAGGACTTTTCTTTGCACATAAATGTGCAATGTATAATACCACTAATTTCCTCTTACAAGCAAACTTAGTTTGCAATGATCTCTAAGGTATAATGTGTGGGTTGATACAAGCTGGCAATTGCGAGCTACACAATCGACTAGACTTCATCAAGTTGTTATCAGCCTAGCAAATGCAAGCCACAATTGGCGAGAGCCAAGTATTTTCTTATAACTAATAAGTACATATAAACTATAATATAACATTTTCCATGTGCGAGTGGTTACCAATCGGCATATGCAGATCACCCACTGGCACATGGTTCAAAGGTATTTTATACCTATATGCAAGTGGTTACAAGTTGGCATAAGCAGACTCCCCACTGGCACATAGATATTTCCAATCATTGTCATATATTTTTTACTAGATTTTTTGATATCTCTGTATAGGCAATATAGCTAGTCAACTATTAAAAATGTGTTATTGCACTACATTTTAAAAGCTAATGTCTACGAAAAAGAAACTTTTCTCCTTTTCTTTTTGTGAAAAAAACTTTAAATATATTTACATGAAAACATTCTTGGAAAAATAAACTTTCAAATCAACAACCGATAACCTATCAAATTTAAGCTACACATTTATCCATTTTGCATCCAAGTGTGGGTGGATATCAATTGGCCTACGCGAGCCCACCACCGACATTGGACACTTTTTAAAAGGATATGAAAACTCACAAAGTATTTTGGAAGCTTTCTTAATCCTTTCTTCCTTGTCCTTCTTTGTTTTTTTTGAGACTCCAGCAAAGCTAGATTCTCGGGAATGTGAATAGTACGAGGTCGGCATAGCATATATAAGAAAATGCATTGCATGGTATATACCACAACCTCACATGAAATAGTATGGGACTGTGTGGTGTATACAATCCTCGTGCGGTATATGTTAACAGTAGGCAGTACAACAGCCATGATATGAGCATGATATCGGACGGTAGTGTGGCTTTAATTACAGTGCAGTAACAAGTTGGAGCCAATAGGTTAGAGCCAATCTTGATTAAAAATCATGGAAGGGCAGTTTAAAACGCTCTTGGGGGGGCTCAAAAACATTTAAAACATTTTAATTCAGCGAATTAAAATGCCCATTTTAATTCCCCTGCAAATCCATGTCCATGTGAGTTTGACAAATGTAAAATTTCTTGATGGAGCGTGACACTAGTGCCAATATCCATGTGGGTTTATGGACATTGACACCAGTGCCCATTCTCCATAAACCTAGATGGAGATCGCCACTAGTGCTGCTATCCCATTCCTCGATTCTGGAGAATGGCATCAATGCTATTCTCCATGTGCCATTCTCCAAAACCACACATGGTTAATTATTTTGGACTTTGTCAATTCAACATTATGAAAGTCTTTGGTTGTAATTTATTCTAAAATTTAGTTCCCATAATTGTAATGGCAGGTGATGGCTATCAGGTGTGGGGACAAGGTCATCATGATGGTGGGGAAAGAAGTGGTTGCAATTGGTGCATCTTGTGTGATAGATCTAGAGGGCTATTGTAGTGGTGTGAAGATTGGGGGGGAAATGTATCAATGATAGTGGAGAAGTCTATCAATAATGACACACTTCAGGGTACAGTTGTGTTGCCAACTTCAGGGTAAATGGTCAGGATGTGTGTCACAGAGCATGGTACGAGATGCATGGAACCTGAAGGACATAATTTTACCAATATAGGGAGTGATTTGAGAGTAGCGTGCAAAAATATGTCCATGGGAATATAGGGATGTGAGGGGGAGCAAGGAGCACGCAGGTATGGGTAGGGATCTCATTCAACACTTTGTGGATACTAATATCACAGAGCATATGCTTCACAAGAGTAGAACCATGTAGGATAGTCTGGAGAGGCACAACACATAATACCTGAAGTATATAAGAAGATAGACATCTGGCATGAGGTCAATTCTTTGCTTAATCATCATGGTTATGAGAGCATATCCATGTCCACATTTGGTAGGATTTGGAAACCAGACTTCCAAAATGTAGGCCTTCAATAAGACGAGTGAATTCTCTAAATGTAGCTTGTGCAGTCAGATCAAGGCTCAATTAGCAGCCACAAAAAGTCAAGATGAGTGCAATTCGCTGATGGAGGAGAGAAAGATGCATATTCATGATACAGAAACATAGTTGTAGGAACCTATAATATGCATGGCATAGGTACTTTGACATGGATCTGGAAAAGTATGTATGCATAATCCATGATATGATGGACCAAAAAAAGGCTGCAATTTCAAGATTTCAAGCAAGGTCCAAGGACACTGACTCCGCATGGCAATTATAGGTCTCACTCATTGGAATGATCACCTATGGGCATGGACATGGTCATTATGGACACTTCACCCTCAATGGTTTGTAGCACTCTCATCCCAACTTGACAATTGGATCACTCTCAATTTGTTTGCGCAACCTCAAGACGACTGATACACATGACCTCGGAGACCTTGCTACTGATGGGATTCCAAGAAGTAGTGTGCACCTTTTGAATGCTTTATGTTGAAGAAATGCTTTGGACTCCCGTGTACACAGCTTTCCACAAGGGGACCTGGCTTGTGTGAAATTGTAGATGCCACCATCACAAATGCAAATCTAGAGACTTTATCAGGCGGAAGTCTAACACGGATGCCATGACAACTTCCATTGCGAGGGATGCACATACATGTGACAACCCACCCTCTTCTGATAGAAGTGTAGTTGCTATTGAGCCACCATACCAAAATTTGCAAGAGAACTTGCTACTCCAGCTTGATAATTGTGGTTTGGAGAACAAAAATAGATACTTATTTGCATAACTTTCTCTTCTTGTAGCAAGGGGCATTTTCAAGATAATTCAATTGGGCTTCTTGATGGTAGGGCACACACATGAGGACATTGATTCTATGTTCAGCATGATTCCTACATTACTCCAGTGATAGAATACTGGAAAAACGTGATCAGTGAGCTCAAGCAAGAAAACATCTCAGAGACAAGAGTGTACACAGATTTTTGGCCAAGAACATAGTCACCTGATGAGGAGGATGATATAGATGGTTGCATTAATGAGTTCCAAGGCTATGAGGAATGGAATGATCACTATTGCGGGTGTCTAAAAGGTAAGCTGAGGGAAGAGTTTAGACCAATGGTGGACATTAAGCAAGGTGACTTCATCTTGGTGAGGCCATCATACCCTGTATACCCCATATGGGTTGGGGTTGCCATATCAAGTGTCGAGATGGATGCTGCATCTCCTAAGTTCAATAAATTATTGATTCAATATTGGGCACTATCAGTAAAGAGAAAGTGCCTCATTAAAGAGAAAGGGCACCATCGATAAAGAGAAAGGGCCTTAGTGATGCAGATGTGTATGTTCACTGTTGGAACAAGTATTGGGCAGAGAACAGGTTGGATCCATAGGTATGGGATGTATTGATGTGGTGGTTTCGTCGTGGACATCAAAAGCCATAAATAGACCCAAGAAGATTAAGATTCCATAGAGTGTATACATCAAAGCACAGGAGAGATTGCTTGGTATCAGACCATAGCAAATGGTGATGATTTTCTCCTTCTTGATCTCCCAAACTTCCAATGTAGTATGTTATCTCATGTGATGTTTCTCAGTTGTTGTGATCTTATTAATATGACAATTTTCACAACAAGTACTTTGTTTTTGGTGGTTCACTTTGCATGGTGTTTGTTCATATAACACCACCAACTAGTGTTTATTAACACCTTAAGTAAAATATCCATGTCATCCCCAAATGGTGTTTATTATCACCACCAAATACAAGATTTTCAAAGTCTGCCACAAATGCTTGGTTCCAGTTGTTATATCCAATGAAAGGTTTCACAACCAATGAAGTTTTCATAATCATTGGAATTTCCAAATATCAACAAAATTTCAATATTGTCAAAAATCCCACAATCAAAGAAACCTTTCCCAATTTTAATGAAAACTTTCCACCCAATTTCAAAAATTCCCAAAATGCAACTTTTGTTCTTTATCTAATACGGTGTTCAAGTCAAGGTTCTTATCATGTGTTCAATATTTTGCACAATTGTTGGTATCAAGTATCACATGCTCCATTTGGATTATTTTGGTCAAGATGAACATGTGATTCAAGTTCACTTAGCAAATGTGTGTTAGATGTCTAGGCTAACAAGATGGCATCATTAGGGATGCCTTTAGGTTGCACTACATCTAAGGTTGAATGATCCATCCTACACACACAACCTTTCAGTGGCTAATCTTCAATTATCTATGTTCTACACAAATTGACACAAAATGCAAGGCTCACACACTAATATTGAGTTAATGACTGAGACATGCAGAACTACCATTAATATAGGCATGCTTGATGAATTTAAGTATTACGTATAGAGAAAGAGAATTTTGCTTTTGTCAAACTTTGCCAATCACATCAAATAGATTAGATGTGTGTTTGAACTTTGAGAGAGAGAAAGAGAGAGAGAGAGAGAGGCCACAAAATATGATAGAGGTCTAGAGACAACGAGAGAGACTCTACAGAGAGAGAGCATGATGAGAGGGAGGCAGTGAGATGTACAGGGGAACAATCTTGAAAATATCAAAGAGTCCTCAACATGCAAGGAAGGATTTTGAATTTTACACAATTTAATAAGGACCCCAAACCATAACTACACTACAAAAGTTAGTCTAAATCTATGCTTATAACTCCACCGCTTTTTGCCACAAAGGATACTTTGCACATACATCATAGCATGCTTAGACCTTCATGGGGTGTGTTTTCCATGAGGTCAAGAGGGTATGTAGTATATATATTGCTCCTAAAAGTGGCTCCTCTTTGGTAAGAAATATCACTTTAATTTCTATTATATCCACTTAAAAGCCACTCTAATACGATTCTCATCTACATTAAAATGATTTCAATTTCTCATTTAGTGGAATTGATCTTCTTTTTAATGGATTCAATATTGAAATTGATGTAGGAGAACAATTTCATGCATTCATGTCTTGACAAGGCTAGTACAATCACATAAACATGCTCCCATGAAGGAAGACTAGAAGTAGTACTTTCTATTTCTTAGCTCCTTTACTAAGTAGACAAATTTGACAATCAACCCTTGTTTCAAAGTTTTGATTTGGTGAGTTAATGCAAGGTATACAAGTCCACTAAAATATATTCAAGAATATTGAATGCACAACATATAGAGAGTAAATAAAGACCTATGAGGAGGTAGGATCCGACTAAGTTGACTCTTCATGAGCAAGAATGAAGTAATTTACCCTTTAGCTAGCCAAGGATGAGCCAAGGATAGAGGTACCTATGGTTGGGGGCATGTCTAATATTCACATTTAGTACAAAAATAATAACCCAAATAGTTTTTGAACTCTAGAAGGACTCTAACTTTCTTCTTACATATGAGTTTTACATCACCACCCACGTAGGTAAGTACACGTTATCACACATCTAGATGGATCCAAACATACTAGAGGGATGAAGGGAACTGCAGACTCACTGCAGAGGCCAACATCTATCTTTGTTTTTTCTAGCTTGGTATTGTTATGCCATTGGAGGAGCATCTCAATGCTCATTAGTGCACCGCCAGGGCGCCCCCATAACAACCTGTTTTATAATCAGTCTCCTTGGGTCTAGATCCCCTCAAGTAGCGAAATAATATACTTCCAAGCATGGCCAATGCGATGGAATGGACCATATAACATGAGGAAATAAAGGGTTTCTAATTTTGAATATTTGCCACAAGTTAGTTGCTTGTGGGCATGCGAGGATTTAAGGGGGATTTCACTTGATTCTTTGCCACAAGCTAGATGATAGACCCTTGTAACTTGTTGGATGTTTTTCCTTGTTTCTTTCTTTGGATGATTTTTTTTATTTTAAGTGTGTTATGAGGCATGAGCCCTAGCTTTAATTTTAGAAAGTTTTGGACACCTAATTGAAGCAAAGAAAGGGAAGGAAGGAAAAAGATAAAGAAAAGAAGAAGAAAGGAATAATAATTTGTTGGAAAGATATAGTAGTTGCAAGGTGGTTGTTAGGAAAATTGATAGTACTCAATCAGGTTGATAGGTAGTGCAACTTGCCTTGTTCTTTATTGTTGTGGTTACAGGAACCTAGTTGAAATGTCCACTCAACATGTTCCTTCTACATTAGAAGCCTTGAGCATTGAATACCTTCAACATATCTTGTCAGTTCATGGTGGTTGCAATACTTTCACCTCTACTTAGTGCCGAGTGCGAAACGCTTTGAAGTTTGCACACAATATCCACCACTTAGTCTACCTAAATTTCAAAATGAGCCCTCTTTTTCTATTCATAAGCTTTGTTCTATCATAAAATTTCAGCTACCATAAAATACATCATCTATACCTACTTTTTCATTATATAATTTGTTACATTTTTTGATGGACTCGATGTGTCTAAATTTGACATTAATTTTATCAAAGGAGAATTTTCATTTATTAAAAAGATGATCTAAGTTCTCTCTCTCTCTCTCTCTCTCTCTCTCTCTCTCTCTCTCTCTCTCTCTCTCAAACGACCTGTTGGATGTTTGAAGTATGCAGTCTTACATATGAGTTTTACATCACCACCACGAAGTTAAGTACACTTTGTCACACATCTAGATGGATTCAAATATACTAGAGGGATGAAGGGAACTGCAGAGGCTAACATCTATCTTTGTTTTCTCTAGCTTGGTATTGTTATGCCATTGGAGGAGCATCTCGCTGCTCGTTAGTGCGCCCCCATGGCAACCTATTTTATAATCAGTGTTCTTGCGGTCACATCCCCTTAAGTAGTGAAATAATATACTTCCAATCATGGCCAGTGAGATGGAATGGACCATATAACATGGGGAATTAAAGGGTTTCTAATTTTGAATCTTTGACAGTACAAGTTAGTTGCTTGTGGGCGTGTGAGGATTTAAGTGGGCTTTCACTTGATTCTTTGCCACAAGCTAGATGATAGACCCTTGTACCTTGTTGGATATGTTTCCTTGTTTCTTTCTTTGGATGATTTTTTCTATGTTAAGTGTGCTATGAGAAAGGAAGAATAATTTTGTTGGAGAGATACAGTAGTTGCAAGGTTGTTGTTAGGAAAATCAATAGTCCTCAATCAAGTTGACAGGTAGTGCAACTTTCCTTGTTCTTTCTTGTTGTGATTACATGAACCTAGTTGAAAGGTCCACTCAACATGTTCCTTCTGCATTAGAAGCCTTGAGGAATGAGTACCTTCAACATATCTCGACACTTCGTGGTGGTTGCATTACTTTCACCTTTGCTTAGTGCAGAGTGCGAAATGCTTTGAAATTTGCACACAATATCCACCACTACCTAAATTTCAAAATGAGCCCTCTTTTCTATTGGTAAAGCTGTCCTAAGATTTCAAAATGAGCCCTCTTTTTCTATTTATAAGCTTTGTCCTATCATAAATTTTCACTTACCATAAAATACGTCATCTATACCTACTTTTTCATTATATAAGTTGTTATATTGTTTGATGGACTCGATGTGTCTAAATTTGACATCGATTTTATCAAAGGAGAATTTTCAGTTATTAAAAAGATGATTTAAGTTCTCTCTTTCTCTCTCTCTCAAACGAGCTGTTGGATATTTGAAGTATGCAGTCTTGACTCTTCACCCGTCACGGTACAACACAAATTCTGAATGTATACGCCCCACTGCCCCCCGGGAATTTTTAAACGCATTGCACGGATATTCAGAACGTAGAGTTTTTGGACTGTCCACTGCCGGGTAAAGATTTGTGGCATCGAAATGCTCATTCATTCACTTTACGTCGGATTATGGTATCTTCGAATTGGAGTTTCACCGGCACAAATCGAATCTCGATGTACGCGACCCCTGCAGACTTCAACGTCCGTTTTGCCGACACACTTTCATGATGTATCAGTTTACCAAATTGCAATCGGTTTGTCGGATGCAGTACAGTGAACACACCTCGGAAGCTCAAATGCTAGGATCCCCATCGCTGTACATCATCCGAGCTGGGAGGATTTGTGGAATAAATATGGGGATATTGCCAAGCAAACTTTTGGAGGACGCCGGACGGGTCAAATTGTGCGTGCAACGGTGCAAGAGCTCTGGCTTGCCTAAACGGGTACTATATCTCCCGCTAGGGCGAATATGTCACGTAAGAGAAGATTTTCGCGTTGAGATGTTCCTTTTTTTCTCCGCCTTGGAAGAAAACACAAGGAGAAGAATTGGCTTTCAACCAGCTGTTTTCAGAGAGCCCCTAGCGAATCTTTGGGATGTTCGTGAGTGCCTAAATGGCGTGTTCGGTTCCAATGAGCCTTCCTAACCAGCCCGGGAGGACTTAGGTATTTTTTCGTCCGAATTCAGCGAGCAACAGGGACCATAAAATGGCTCAAATGAATTCAAAGACCTTTTATAGTCCCTAACATTGTTGTTTTCTTTTCCCAAGAAAAGAAAGGAGTTATATTATAAATCATAAGAAAGAACAGCTTATGCTATAGCGCCACCCCTAAGGCTAGCAACATAAAATCCGTGATATTAGCAAACTGCATCAGAATTTTTAAAGCCAAGGCGAGAATCGGGTAGGAACACCACATTTCTATCCTCTGCACTTGAAGGTGATACATTTTCACATTGTCGAAATGTGCTCTAATGAAATCACAACGAGAACATGGGCACCTCAACCACAAAAAATGTAGCGATGGATCATAGGCTTGATATATGCTTACGCATTGCCTCAAGGGGGTTACTATGTATAAATACTATACATCAAGTGCATTTGAGGCCTATTTGTAAAACCCCTTATATGTAAATTTATCATGAATAAAACATACCCTTTTTCTATTCAATCTGTGAATATGATATCCTTAATTTGTATTTGAAAAATGTGTAAAAATGGTATTTTAAAAACTACTTCTTTTGAACCTGGATGAGGTTGATGCTATCACATTCCTCTCAACTTTGGCCATGCTAATGTGAGGGTAAAGTAAGGGAAATAAGGGCAATATTGTTAATCTAGGAAGTTGGAATCTAAGATGTGGAGAAAAAATTGAATCTCTCGATCTCAAGGCTTCTCTGATACCATGAAGAAAATAAGAGGATAAAATGGATACAAACCCAATATATATACATGTTCATCACCGACTCACACTGCCTTGGATACTCTAGTTATGTCAATTACACCAGTGGTTATGCTAACTAGCTGTGCCTAACACCATGATTCTTGCCATTCTCCAACCCAGCCCAGCTACATAGTTTGGCAAGTATTATTAATTGAGGACCTAATCTATTCCATTACATGACTTGGCACCCGATAGCAAAGGACCACAAACAGGACAACCCGATGTAGTGAGACCTGAACAATAGACGCAATTAAGAGTTGAAGGTGGGTTTAGGATGCCATATCGATTGCCTACTCATAATTAAAAGTGCAATGCTTACCTAAACACTTGCCATAGCCTGGGAAGTCATGCATCGTCCACAGCAAGACTACTTTGCAGTTGCAGTCTCATGATGAGGGAGGCCTACTCACATCATGCACCTCGATACCTCTCCAAAGTATCTCTAGCTCATCAATCAAAGGCTCCAAATAAACATCAGGATTTTTGACTTTATGTTTCCCTGGAATTAGAAGGGATAACATAACATGTCCTTTCTTCATCGCCATAGAGGGTGGAAGATTATAATTCACCAATATCACTGGCCATACACTGTAAGAGGTGCTTTTGAGACCAAATGGGTTCACACCGTCGATACCCAGTCCAAGTCTCAAGCTCCTAGGTTCTTCCTTGAAGCTTGGCCATGTGTCTTCAATATGTTTCCACACAGGAGTGTCTGTGGGAGTTCTCCACTTGCCATCGGTTGATCAATGGGAGGAATGCCATGACATGAGCTCTGCAATGGATTTGCACTTGAACATATGTTGGATGCAAGGGATTATGGGAAAATGTCATAGAACCTTACGAGGCACATTTAAGGTTTTGAGATCTGCTCTATATCTTGCCTTTCCATAACTAGGACACTCTCTTGCATCCTTATGTGGTCCACAAAATAGAATGCAATCGTTGACGCATGCATGGATGCACTTGTAATCTAATCCTCCAAGAGAGGTCACATGTTGCCTTGCCATATCTCTTGAGGTCGGTAATTTATTCTCCCTTGGAAGCATTTTACACAATAGCCTGCACGTGAAGACCATAAATGAGGAAAAGCATTCGAGTAATTGATCCACTAGCATAATTCACCATGTTTGCAAAATAGACTTTAAAGCTTACTTGAGTAATGCATTCAAACTTGCATTGCTCCATCCATAGATGGTTTGCAAGTTTAGAAACTCAAGGGAGGCACATAGAACAGAGAATGTGCACCCCTCAAATAGTGGAGTCAATGCTGCGGTAAAAAGATCATCCTGCTCCATGCTATCATCCCTCCCTTGATGGACATATAAATCCTGCACCATATCATCAAACACATCCTCCTCCACGGCTTCATGAGGTAATGGCGGAGGGCTACTATCACCATCACTCCATACATCTGTAACGGTCCCTCTTGAAGATCCCACCTCATATCGCCAACGCTTCGCCTCCTCACGACGAGCATAGGGCAACATATGCGGGTGTGGCAGTGCATCCTGTATCAAATTAAAACGAGATCATAACTCAAACATATGAATACCCATAGGTATCTCAATCAACCTTAACTCTTTAACACTTACCATGTTTACGGTCGCATCCCATTCTCCATAATTTGAGATGTGATTGAGTGTAATCCTGCATGCACAATACATGTTTCCTCGACATCGATCACACATACATTTGATTTTTTGTTCCAACCACATTTCATGATGGTGGATACGGAGGGATTCATCCTCACTGGAGCTACTTGTTGAAGATGAAGACATCCTACAAACAAACAATCCAAAAATTTTTGCTTTTCTTCAAATATTTAATTTTAAAACTCTGTGGCGCGTCTAAAACCGTGTCTGTCTGTTCTGTGCTGTGCGTCTAAAATCGCATTTGATTTGTGTATCTAGACATGTAATTACACGTGTATTTAGACGCGTGTATAGACACGCTTATAGATGCGGTTTTTAAATCTACTTTTAGCGCGCTCGCTTTGCTTTTCTTCACATAACTTATACTTCGCGCGGCTTGCTTGCTTTGCTATTAGCAAATCCACAGTTTCGACGCTTAAGAGGAAGGCACCCACGCTTACTTCCAAGCTTACACTTAAGAGGAAGGCACCCACACTTACTTCCAAGCTTAAAGGAGAAGCTGAGGGTGAAAAAGAAAGAGAAGCAACTTTAAAAAAGGAGAAGAAGCTTCCATACCTCTATCCAAGGTAAGTGTTTTTACGGTTGATCTTTTTTGGAAGTTGCTCTCTTTGGATTTGTCCTTTGTCGTATCCAAGAAACGCATGATTTTGGTATCAATGTTACATTTTTGTGTCGAGCGCATGTCCTTTTCTACTTTTTAGAATAGTCCGTCTGTCGGAGCGCATCTATAGATGCATCTCAAAGCGCATCTAAAACCACGTCTACAGGCACGTCTAGACATGCGTCTAACCTATTTACAGACACAGACAGCCGTGTCTATAGATGCGTTGTTATACGTAAAAATACATGCAGTGCTTCTCAGACGCGTCTATAGACGCGCTCCAACAGTAATCTTTTCCGTTCCCCTTTCTTCTCAGCTCATCAGTAATCGTCTTTTTTTCTTTTTTCCAGTTCATCATGTGGCCAGGAAGCTCTTCGGGCTCACCTGATCTCCGGGAGTCTATTTTTAGGGACTTATATAACCTTTTAGGGCACCCTCCCAGTCCTGCGGAGTTATATGGGTATATGACGAGTACTCTAAACACCCCCCAGGAGTCGGCACTACAGACTCCAAACCACCCTAACCCCACACTAGCTGAGATCACCCCAGCGGAGTCAGCACAGCCTAGCCAGCTACACAGCCGAGGCCCTTCTCCCATGCCGTCTTATGTCCCTTCCCCATGCCGTCTTATGCCCCTTCCCCCATGTCGTCTTATGCCCCTTCCCCCATGCCGTCAGGAGGTCCTTTTGTCTCGCAGAGCCGTCGACGTACTCCTGTGCAGTTGAGACTCGGTTCTCTAGCTACGAGTGGTCCATGTAGTCCCTTGCAGTCTCCAGCTACGAGTGGCCAGCGTACTAGCCCGACACGACATGGTAGCAGGCGTAGTAGCAGAGAGAGCGGTGGGGGATGCATGACACAGTGCTTTGGGAGGGGTGGTGGTGGGGATGATGATGATTCATATGATTTAGACGTGCCTCCGGGTGATGGTACAATCTTCTATGACATCACTCACACATGAGGCATCTTGATGGATGCACGGGGAAAGGACATTATGGCCTTCATGCGCTCTACAATTGCTAACAATTACAGAGATTGCTTTATCCACTACAAAGACCAGCCAAAGAGGTTGGCTGATGAGACCCTCGCTGCTGTTCGCTCTAGCTATCCTAACCCCCCCAATCGTCAGTTCACAGATAAATGGGCCAAGTCAAAGATTGTTACGATACTTGGCAATAAAAGATCTTCGCTTAAGAGGCAAGCACTAGCGGAGCTTGCCAGGCTCGAGGGAGGTCAACCACCAAGGGGCCCACCCCACACCGCTCACAAGCATGAGTGGAAGAAAGCACGTGGAGGCACGAAGGATCCAGATGGAGCAATATGGAAGCGTGCATTTTGGAGCAGGGGGTGTTGAATCATGGGAGGCCCAATTTGTAAGTATTGATCTCAAATTATATTGCTTATGTAGTTTATTAGGAGGTTGTTTCTTTGTACTAACCCCTCCGCAAATTGTGTCGTCTTGCAGCTTGATATCGTGGGCAGATACCCTACTCCTGTTGAGATAGCCTACCACCGCCACCATCGCAGAGGAGATACATGGAAGCACTTCTATCATGACAGGTTGATTACTGAGGAGCAGTATATCCAGGCTACTGGAGCGGCCCCCGAGGTATTTGAAAGTAATTAAATAATGTCAATATTATAAGTAAAGATTTGATTTTTTATACATTGATATATGTTGTCCCTTGTTTACAGGTCCCTGCACAAGAAGACGAGGAAGAAGACGAGGAAGGAGGTAGAGAAGGGAGTGCAGAAGGGAGCGTGGAAGGGAGCGAGGACATGGAGAACATAGATTAGTCGTAGAAGTAGTGCTAGCTACTCTTTTTTATACTTAAAGCCACTGGCTTGGCTTTGTGCCTCAGCTTGTATATACACTCCTCTTATTTTTTGTACTTGAAGCCACATGACGTGGCTTAGCTTCGTGCTATATGTATATACAAGCACTTTTTGAGCTTTCAATTTTATTGTATTTTGGAGTTGTAATGTTTTATTTGGAATTGTAATCAAAATGCGGTTGGCTATAAGAATTGAATTACACAATGTGGAAATGGGATTCTTGTAACTATATAGCATACACAACATACACAACATTCTGTAAATTTAAAAAAAATATTATGTAGTGCATCTATCAGTGCCTCTATAAACGCGTCTATATACGCGTCTATCTATTCGAGAAGCATCTATTTGCGCGTCTATAAGACCGTTTATAAATGCGTCTATACACATGCTTAACGATGCGTCTGTCTGTCTTTTAAATTTTTTAGCAGAGCATCTATTTACGCATCTAGATGAGCGTCTGTCTGCTAGACACGGAAATAGATGCGCAAATAGACGCACTCGTAAGTTTTTTTTATAGTTCAGTAAACACGTCTGTGTGCACGTCTGTGGGTGCTTTGTCTTGTTGTGGCAACCTGCTTTGGCCGGGGTAGTCATGCGGATAGGGATGATTCAGATGATGCAGACGTGCCAGAGGGTGATGATATGATTTACTATGACATCACTCAGACAGGAGGCATCTTGATGGATGCACGGGGTGAGGACATCATGGCCTTCATGCGCTCTGTAATTGCTAGCAACTATAGAGATTGCTTTATTCACTACAAAGACCATGCAAAAAAGTTGGTTGATGAGACCCTCGCTGCTATTCGCTCTAGGTATCCCAATCCCCCCAATGTTCAGTTCATAGATAAATGGGCCAATTAGTCAAAGATTGTTATGATACTTAGCAATAAATGATGTTCGCTTTAAGAGGCAGGCACTAGCCGAGATTGCTAGGAGAAAGGGAGGTCAACCACCAAGGGGCCAGCCCCACACCGCTCACAAGCGTGAGTGGAAGAAAGCAATGAAGGCAGCGAAGGTGAACCCCAGTCTGCAGCACGTGGAGGCATGAAGGATCCAAATGGAGCAATATGGAAGCATGCATT
Organism: Dipteris shenzhenensis; assembly: GCF_047967505.1. Taxonomy (NCBI): domain Eukaryota; kingdom Viridiplantae; phylum Streptophyta; class Polypodiopsida; order Gleicheniales; family Dipteridaceae; genus Dipteris; species Dipteris shenzhenensis. Next base: position 23,685,705 of record NC_141622.1, on the reverse strand, counting down.
TTGGAGCAAGGTGTGTTGAATCATGGGAGGCTCAATTTGTAAGTATCGATCTCAAATTATATTGTTTATATTGTAGTTTATTAGGAGGTTGTTTCTTTGTACTAACCCCTCCGCAAATTGTGTCATCTTGCAGCTTCATATCGTGGGCAAGTACCCTACTCCTATCAAGACAACCTACCACCACCACCATCGTAGAGGAGATACATGGAAGCACTTCTATGATGGCGGGTTGATTACTAAGCAGCAGTATATCCGGGCTACTGGAGCGCCCCCCCAGGTATTTGAACGCAATTAAATAATGTCAATATTATAAGTAAAGTTTTGATTTTTCATACATTGATACATGTTGTTCCTCGTTTACAGGACCTTGCGGCTGATCAAGAGGGAGAAGATAAGGAAGAAGAGGGCAAAGAAGGGAGCGAGGATGTGGAGAACTTAGATTAGTCATAGAAGTAGTGATAGCTACTCTTTTTTGTAGTTGAAGCCACTGGCTTGGCTTCGTGCCTCTCTTGTATATACACTCCTCTTATTTTTTGTACTTGAAGCCACAGGACATGGCTTGGCTTCGTGCTATATGTACATACAAGCACTTTTTGAGCTATGAATTAATATAGTATACTTCTTTTATTTTTTTGGCTTTCAATTTCCTTGTCCAACATTCTATCAATGAATGCCTTGTGAACTAAACGTTTTGGACTTGTAATATTTTATTCGGAATTGTAATCGTCAGCTATAGACGTGCTTGCAGTCATGCTCATTAAAATGCGGCTGGCTGTAAGAATTAAATTGCACAATGTGGAAATGGGATTCTTGTAACTACATAGCATACACAACATACACAGCATTCTGTTCAACCACACAAATTTCTGCTTTTATTTTAAAGAAAAGATTATGTAAAGCGTCTATAAGCGCATCTATAAACGCGTTTATATACACGTCTCTAAAATTTCTAACAGAGTGTCTATTTATGCGTCTACAGAGGCATCTATATACGCATATGTCTGTTTTTTTAAATTTTCTAACAGGGCGTCTATTTGGGTGTCTATAGGCGCGTCTGTTTGTTATATAGACGCGGGTCTATAGACGCACCGATAGACGTGCAAATAGACGTGCTTGTAAGTTTTTTTTTAGTTAAAGAAGCACGTCTATGTGCGCGTTTGTAGGTGCTTTGTCTTGTTGTGCAAGTATGCACTGATGATGTCAACAACACTCTAGCTACACACTAGAGAGAAGTTGTCTCATCTAGATGATTGGGCACACAGTTGTATCATCTAGAGGATTGGGCACACAATGATGATGGCAACAATGTTGTGGGTACACACTAAACAGCTTTGATAATGAAGGAGAAGACTTTGCTAAAATCCATTGCAAAAATCTTGTAAAACCTCTCTAGAGTAAGCAAATGAATATGAGCATCAAGATTTGTAGGTATTAAAGCATTTAGTGTCCTTTTGTGCAATTAAAGTGGCTATTGTTATGATAGAGAATATACGGAGGCGTGGCAATGAGTACTAGAGATGCAAAAGCATGAAAAGGGCAAGGACAATGTTCAATTGCAAGGACAAGTTATAAAGGAAGGCCATAGTAAGCGAAGCCTACGATGAGACATGCGATGGTGAGGGTACGGTTAGGTCAATTGGGGGTCAATTGCTAGAGTTGGTGCTCTTTTGGAAAGGGATGGTAGAGCAAGACCATTAAAAGTAGATGGCCGTAACCCTAAAGCTCAGGGTGGTTATACATTGAGGGTGCCTGTCCAAGTTGAGCTGATGTGGCAAACATTTCTATAATAACTATCCAAACTTGATGGGAAACCAATCCTAGTCGCCCATTAGTGTGGTTACTATGTTGAGGGTGCTTGCTCAAGTTGAGACAATGTGGTAAACATGTCCACGACCCAAACCACCCATGGTTCGCTCAAGCTTGGGTATAGGGCTAGTGTGTAAAAGGACATTCTTGCGATGGGTGAGAGAGCCCAAAATGCTACCTTGGCAAGGAGATCATAGAAGACATCCCCATGTAACTGTGCTGGGACAACATTTCACATCAGTGGTAGTTCAGTGGTATATCTTCAATGTATGGTAGCATCGATGACCAATCAAACATACAAAAAGGAGGGTAGCCTCGGATTGCCGAGTTGGAGAGGGAAAACTTTTGTCTACAATGGTGTAAAAATATGCTCGGATGTGGTACCACAAATCAAGGGGCAACACTGCTGCGGGGACATGTTTGGAGCTAGCATTTTGCAGCATTTTTACTCTAAAATGCTATTGCAGGAATGCACTAACACCTTAAGAAGACCACCTCATATGTTTGGGTAGTAGCTTCAAAATAGCCATGATCCAAGGCTTTAGCCTAGTGGTTTGGGCATTGGGCTTCCAAGCCCTAGGTCGGGTTGTGTGTGAGTTGACCACAGCTATGGACTCTGTGCCCAACGGTCCAAGGCGGGTGCCCTCAATAACCACGGGTGGGTGATTGTGGTGTGTGAAAAAAAAAAAAAAAATCCTTGATCCAATATGAATCCCTACACTAACCTCAAACACCCAAATCCAAGCATTTTTTGGCCTACCCCTAGGTAAGCTATAGTAATTGCTCAAGTTGTTTATGAAAGCGAAAATTCCAAATTGTTTTATTTCATTTGCATTTCTATGATTCACTTGTATTCCTTTAAATCCTACTTATTTCATTTGCATTTCTATGATTGGGCTAAAGCTGGACTTCCCACTTGTATTCCTTTAAATCCTACTTCTTGCTATAATTTGTCATTTTTTCTCCTCCTATCTCTCTCTCTCTCTCCTTCTCTCCTTTTTCGTCTCTCTCTCGCCTTTTATGCACACCATCTAGGGGGGCCACCAGGATGAAATTCACCTTTTTCCCTTGTTTTTTTCGTGCAAAATTATTAATTTAAAAGAGAAAAAAAAACAGAGACTTAGAGGTTTTGCAGTTTACTAGCATGGAAATCAAACCATATTCAACTCTGACCACGTTGAATTTGCGCTCGCAAGAGTCCGTCAGTTCTCACGCTCTGCAGCGTTTTTGACGTATATGCAATCTTTGATGTGTAACCGCTCTTTCGTTCAAAGCCACCAGCAGAGCGCGGGAGGCCGCGGATTCGGCGCGGAACACTTTGGTCTTGGTGATGGCGAGATGTCGAATTGGACATTGATATTTGCTTTGTAGTATTGTGGCCGCTGTCAACGAACAAATGGACACAGGAGCGTATAATCTGCGGGCCAGTCAATCGTACGACCCAGCTTGAGCAGGTTGGAGGACTGGAAACGGAACTGGACAGTATTGTTATGATCTGCTACGAACTTTGAAGAAAGATATGGTTGGAACGAACTCTAGCAGCGCACTTGTAGGCGTCACACTAATAACAATTGGGTGGAACTTGGGAGAAACACCAGTAGAGTACGATACGTTGTAGACTCAGAAGGTAGTCACGGGCCACGATACCTTCCCCCCTTTTTTCCCTCCAATTTATCAATCAGAAAAACAACATTAAGAGAACAAATACGCTTCTGAAGCCCCTCCCTAAATTTGTCGGACCAATAGAAGATCCAACAAGGCGTATCCCATTGGAGGCTTGCTTCAAAACCTTCTCCACGAAAAGTTAATAGCTTGGTTGCGAGTCATCCAGATAGAGAGGAGTACTTGAACTTGAGCTCTCATTGCCTGCCATATACGAGGCCCATTGACCAAACGTTCTAGAGATAAGAGATGTATGGCCATTGGCAAGCTGAGTAACCTGCAGCGAGACCGTTTTAATTAATAGTGGGAGCGAATTAACATTGAACGGGATAAGATGGAAGTAAGACTAGCACAGGACGCGCAAGGCAGACAAAAACATGCAACATAGTAGTTCTAATTCCTGAAATGGGTGGAAGGAACTACAGACAAATATGAAGGCTCATAATATATGGGCAGAGGAAACTGTAGCAAAGCTGATTGGCAAGGTTGGTGGAAGACATGGGAGCCTTTATATTATTGTAAAGCTAATTTTGTGTGGGTTCTACAAAGACTCAGAAATCAGTGGATCATTTTCTGGTATAATTGGATTAAAGGACAACAAGTCATGTCTGAGCTAAGCAAGAAAAGCGACCTTTTGGTGATCAGGATTCAGTATATCAGTACTACAGCGGGGTGGGGTGGGCCTGGCAATAATTTATGCATTGTGGGTGCAACTTTTCTGTAGATTGAGGTCGAGCCCACTGGTTTGAAAACAACAACAAAGTTCCACTCACAAACTGTTGGAATAACAAAGGCCACGGCATGCTACAAGATAAGAACAGGGCTCAATCAGGGTGCTCAAAACGGGCCTAAACGATCACTCTTCAGACAGCACTTCGACATAGCAATATACATGACACGCCAACTGATGGGAGGTAAATCACGCCAACTGATGGGAGGTAAATCATACATGAAACATGACAAGAGTGAACAGACTCAATAGAGGACAGTAGATCAAAGCTAGATACGAACAGTTGTCAAGGGCCAAGGCTTAAGGTATGCTGTCCGGATGACGCTTGGGTTTCCGCACGCTTGGGCCAAGGCTTAAGTATGCTGTCCGGATGACGCTTGGGTTTCCGCACGCTTGGTCCCCCTGGACAGTGTATTGCAAATTGCCACTTCCAAGTTCCAAGATGGTGATGCAAGATTTGAACTTGTTATACTGTACAAGCGTGCACAGCAATCCTCCCACCACCTTTGTGTGTGTGTGCGCATCTGTGACTGTTGACAGTGTGTGTGTGTTTGTTTGTTCTTGCGTCTGACCTTTGTCTAGCTGTGCACTTGGCATCCCTTCCTTTTGTGTCCAACTTCATCGCCTTTGTCTCCTTCCCTTGATTCCCTCGTGCCCCTGCAGTCCTGCACAACCTCCTTGCTGTTCTATCATCGCTTTCACAGTCAGTTACAGTCCCCCCCCGAGTCTCCCCTGAACATCATCCAAGCTCGGATCTCCTCTTTAAGCTAACTAGCTAGCTCCAACCTTCCGGCCGCATCCCTAGATCTGGCTGCTGCTTCTCGTCCTCTTTAAGCTAACTAGCTAGCTCCAACCTTCCGGCCGCATCCCTAGATCTGGCTGCTGCTTCTCGTCCAGGCTTCTGCCCTTCTCCAGCCAACACAGTCCAGACCCTGTTTGCTTTCACAAGTTCCCACTACCCTGCCCAGCCCCTTCTCGAGGTCTCGTCCCCCTCATTGGCTCCCCAGGATCTCCCGGATCTCCAGTCCTGTCCTCGGATCCGAATTTCCACCTTGCTTTCGAGGGCTCACACCCCTGCCACACTCAGAAACGCCGACTCTCAAAACAAAACCTGTCCATCCCGTTGGTCTCGGCCGATTCTGAGGTATGTCAGTTGCGTCTAGCTCCCGACACCCTAGTTGGGTGCTGCAAGATATGCTGGTAGAGATACATGGCCTTGGTATGTCTCAAGATTCGCTGGAAAGTTAAGAGGATGGAAGTGGGTTTTGCATGATAAGCTGGAAAAGAGAAAGGAAGTCGGTTTTGGAAGATATGCTGGAAAGTAAAACGGGGTGGATGCTGTGTGTGAGCAAACTGACTGTGCTCCGGCTCTGGCTGAGGCGCAGGCTGCAGTGAGTGTCGATGGAGCGCTACGAGCATGTGAGGGACATAGGATCAGGCAATTTTGGCGTGGCACGACTGATGCGAGATAAGAAAACAAGGGAGCTCGTGGCGATCAAGTACATCGAGCGAGGAGAAAAGGTGCGTTTCGACAAGTTTCGGCAATGATCTGACTTGTAGATTTGGATTTCTGAATTAGAGACTCGAGGGTAATGTCTTCTTGGGAGTCGTAGGGAAACTCGATCGACTTTCCTGTGCTTCGACCAGGCTCCTTAACGGCTGAAGTTTTGCTGCAGATTGACGAAAATGTTCAGCGGGAAATAATCAATCATCGATCCCTTCGTCATCCGAATATCGTCCGTTTCAAGGAGGCGAGCACTTTCGCCCCACGTTTCGTCCATGTTCGCTCAGAGTTTGGGTGGCAATTATATTCACTCATATCGAACTTCTACTCAAGTCCAAGGATCTGTTTCTGTTTCTTGCAGGTGTGCTTAACCGGTACGCATTTGGCTATTATCATGGAGTACGCTGCTGGCGGAGAGCTCTTCGAGCGCATATGCAACGCTGGAAGATTTAGCGAGGACGAGGTATAATGTCTATCCATCTCTGAAGCAATCTTTCTTCCTCTCTAAGGTTCTTGATTCGGCATAATCTCATACTTTGGTGGTGGTGCGTTTAACGCCAGGCACGATTCTTCTTTCAGCAACTAATATCAGGCGTGAGCTACTGCCACGCTATGGTAATGGGCGTTTCATTCTGTCTTTCAGTCTGATTGTGACTACGAAATCACGAAGTCGTGCTACTTCTAGATTTCTCCCCTGTGATCTCTGATTATGTCCTCGTTCTTTCGCTGACAGCAAATATGTCACCGAGACTTAAAACTGGAAAACACGTTGCTGGATGGAAGCCCTGCCCCTAGACTGAAGATTTGCGACTTTGGGTATTCAAAGGTTAATTCTCATGCGCTCGAATTAACTGGGGGGCACGAAAAGACATCTTATTTTTTATGCTCGTTGCTGCGGACTGTATTCAGTTTACTGGTAGATCATTGATACATGCAGGTGGCTTTGCTTGTTATTCGATCTGGAAATATCTTCATCTGCCGATGAATGTTTGCAGTCTTCCGTGCTGCACTCACAACCCAAGTCAACAGTCGGAACACCTGCTTACATCGCTCCAGAAGTTCTGTCCAGGAAAGAGTATGATGGCAAGGTATACACTTTTCTAGCGAAGGCAGATCGAAGGCAGATAAAGCAGGATTACTCGCTAACAGCCAGAATTGTGATTGTGGTTTAGAGTGCAGATGTATGGTCTTGCGGTGTAACGCTTTACGTAATGTTGGCGGGTGCTTATCCATTCGAAGATCCGGACGATCCAAGAAACTTTCGAAAGACGATCGGGGTGAGCGCGTGATGCTAAAGTGTCGCCTATATTTCAGTCTCTGACTCTGGCTGAATCCTGATCCGTTGTGGAAATCGTTTAAACATTGAAACGCATCTGATCTCTTGACTCTGATAACTGTCGAAACGGCTCGTATGCAGCGCATCCTGAACGTCCAATATACAATCCCAAACTACGTCCGTATCTCAGCAGAGTGCAGGCATTTACTTTCCCGTATTTTCGTGGCTAATCCAACAAAGGTAAAGCTGATGATGCTTCTTCCAAATTCCAATACTACACAAGAGTTCTCGATTTGTGCAATTTGCTGTCTAGCATCTAAGCAGAGTGGAAACATTTATTTTATTCGACTTTGCTGGCTAACCCATCTAAGGTAACGTCGATGGATCTCAAATGCTCAAGCACTGTTACACAAAGCTTTTGTGCATTCACAATATGCGTGAAGCGTAGCAGAGTGTTTTCGTTCGGTTGGTGGAATTTCCGTGCCTCATCCCCACGAAACTTTATGCAAGTGAGAACCCATATGGCTGTCGGTGTCTGCAAGCCAGTGGGCTGATTGCGTGAACCGACATGTACCGTCTTCGGGCTTTTACATCATGATTCAAATCTGAGCGACTCCTCTTTTTTCTTTCGCAGCGTATAAAGATGCCAGAGATCAAGAGCCATCCCTGGTTTTTGAGAAATCTTCCCAGGGATCTGATGATTGGATCGGACGCGGGCTACAATCACGATGATCCAAACCACCCACTGCAAAGTGTAGAGGACGCAATGCGGATAATCAGAGAAGCAAGGACACCGGCGCCAAAGCCTGCAGAGAGTGAACCGCAAGAGGAGGTGATGCTGGATGCACTGGACGAGATGGAGTTTGATCCAGATGTGGGGAGCAGCGGAGAATTCGTAAGCTGCATGAGGTGGTAAATTACAAAACATGGGAGGGACTTTGTTAGATTTGGAAGAAGATCAAGTTTCAAGACGAAGGGGATGCTGATTTTTTTCTGTAAAGATCTTTCAACAGGTTGATGATGAAATCTCTGCATATCTATTCAAAGCAAAAGTAGAAATTGAAAGGGAAGGTGATGGATGATTTGCAGCTTTTAAAATATAGTAGAACTTGAAATCCAAAGTGAAGAAGATGATGATGGACAAAGTTTCTTACCCATAACGCCTTCCTTTTTTGGTTCCTTGTTTGAGGAGGGGACAAAAAAAATTGCTCTCATTTGATAGTTGGATTTTGTAGATATTGCACAGTGCACTCCCTTATGTTTGGCAAACAATGTAGAATATTGCATTGATCATGATGGTGAAGATGGAGTGAAGATTTTCTTGTAAGGATGATAATTTCTCCTTTAAAACTTTACATTTTATTGTAAGATTTCTTGTATGGATTAGAATTTTTTCAATAACGATGATCAACACGATCATTATGATGATGATTCTATATCATACGATATTGGTGTTAAAAAGACTTCAACTCCACATGTTCCAAAAGATTTATCTTTTTTTTTTCATTTAAAAACAACATGAATTTCATTCATGTGGCCTCCAAGGGAGAGAAGAAGGAGAAGAGAGAGAGAGAGAGAGAGAGAGAGAGAGGGAATGAATGCAATTCACTACAAGGCATAGGCCATTTTTTGACGAAAATACCGACGCTTTTTACATTAAAAAATTTTTTTTTCACAGGCACAAACGTTGCTATAAAAGTCGCTAAAAGCGTTGAAAAAGAACCATCGCTATATAGCGACGATAATAAACGTCGCTTTATAGCGACACTGTTAATCGTTGCTATATATCGACACTGGTAAACGTCGCTATATAGCGACGATTAACAGAACTAAAAAAAAGGATTAGTGGGGCTAAACAGGGCTTACTATGGCTCTGTTTAGTCTCACTAATCCTTTTTTTTTTTGTGATTACAAAACAATGTCTTTTTATAACAAAATTTCCCATGCGAAAAGGGTGATACAAAATCGCTCAAATGAAATGATCGAGCAATAAAAGCATATACATATCGAACATATACAACATTGTTTGTTACAAAATTACCCTTTCGAAAGGGCGATACAAAATTGCTCAAATGAGCGGATATACAAAATGACATACAGGGCAAAGAAAATGCTACTACCACTACTACTACTAGTACTCATCCGAATCCGAATCGTCCTCATCTTGTTGGCCTGTTCCTTGGTCCTCGTGAGCTACGCCTTCTCCCTGATCCTCGTCACGTGCGTCTGATCCCTGGCCCTGGTGATCACTCGCCTCCGATGATGGATGCTTGAGCTTTGACCCTAAGAGTGAACCATATAAATCGAAAATTAGATTGGAACTTAAAGAATAAAACAATTTAAAAAGTGAGATTACAAGTAAGAGTAAACTTATACTATGCGAGCAGCCACCTCAGCCCAATCTACCACGGTTGCCTCGAACGCCAATCGTCCGCCTGCACCAAAGTGCAAAGTACCTACAATGTCCAGTCGTCTCTTCGCAGCCCTCCTCTGACCCTCGAACAATTCGGGATGGTCCCTATTCTGCTTCTTGAAGAACTTCCAAGCAACTTTGTCTGCCCAACTGGGTTTAGCCAACCCCTTTGTGATGGAAGTACATAAGGTTGATCTACAATGCTTCAAGACCAAACCCATGTGCTCTCGCATATAATCCTCATTAAACTCCCAATTTGGCGGGTTAGGGTATTTTTGTTTTAATTCATCGATGACCGCCTGCTTCTTTTGGTCATCTTGATATCGCCAATCGATAGCAATGCCGCTCTTAAAGTGATGGCTCATCAACCGCCTCATGGTGGCCATCACTGCTTTGCCCTTTCTATCTTCTATTATCTCTCTGGTAGCTGTGATTTGATAGGAGAGATCCCCTGATGAGTAAGGAGGACTGATGGTAGCAGAGTCAGAAGGAGTGGAAGCTGTGCAAGCGCTTCCGGAGCAAGGAGTAGCAGTGGGAGTAGGAGAGGAAAAGGGACCTGACTGATACTGTGTCTCCGGACCAAGTGGAGACCTGTAGGAACGTGAGTATGCTGACTCGTCTACATCTCCCGAGTCAGCATAACATAAGCTGCCCTTCCTACTCTTCCTTCCCTTACGAGAGGCATGCGCAGGTGATGACCCCTCAGTCGAAGGGGCACGAGGGGACGGCTGGGCAATACGTCCAGTCGTCGGTGTAGGGGAGGGAATTGCTGAGGTCCTCTGAGATAGCAGAGAGAAGAATCTCGCTACCTCCTCATCGCTCATCTGCGCTACAAACTCGTCGGGACTCCCGACAAAGCCATGCGTGGCTAGCAAAGGAGTTCCCTGAGGGGTAGTCGCAGTGCTACGTGGAAGAGGAGTCGGACCAGGGGTAGTCGTAGTGCTACGTCCGAGAGGAGTCGGACCAAGGGTAGTCCTCAGTATAGTCGCCTGAGAGGAATCAAAGTCCTCTGGAGCATATAGATTGTGAGCTCTCCTCCTGCGAGGCTATCCGTACTCGTCGGATGAGCGACGTGATCCCATGTCTAACATAGACACAAACACAAAAATAAAAAACAAAAAAACAAACATGATAAGCATAGGCATAGGCATAAGCATAGGCAAAGAGGAAGAGAAGAGGAAGAAGAGGAAGAGGAAGAAGAAGAAGAGGAAAAGGAATCTGAAGAAGAGGGAGAGAAGAGGGAAAAGAGAAGGGGGAGGAGAAGAGGAAGAAGAGGGAAAGGAAAGAGGGAAAGAAGAGGAGAGAAGAGGGAAAGAAGAGGAGAGAAGAGGGAAAGGAAGAGGAAGAAGAGGAAGAAGAGGAAGAAGAGGGAGAGAAGAGGAAGAAGAGAGAAAGAAGAGAGAAAGAAGAGGGAAAGGAGAGGGGAAGAGAGGAGAAGAGAGAAGAAGAGGAAGAAGAGGGAGAGAAGAGGAAGAAGAGAGAAAGAAGAGAGAATAAGAGAAGGGGGAAAGAGAGAATAAGAGAAGGGGGAAAGAGAAGGGAAAGAAAAGAGGGAAAGGAAGAGAAAGAAGAGGGAGAGAAGGAGGAAGAAGAGGAAGAGGAATCTGAAGAAGAGGAAGAGAAGAGGGAAATGAGAGAAGAGCATAAGAGAAGAGGAATCTCTTATGCTCATGCATAAGCATAAGCATTCTTATGCTCATGCTTATGTTTATGCATGAGCATAAGAGAAGGGGGAAAGAGAGAAGAAGAGGGAAAGCAAAGAGGGAAAAAGAGGGAAAGAAAGAGAGAAGAAGAGGGAAAGGAAGGAGAGATTGGAAAAGAGGAAAGAGGGAGAGAAAGAGAGAAGAAGAGGGAAAGAGAAAAGAGTAAAAAAGAGACATATGCTCATGCTTATGCATGAGCATATGTCTACTTCTCTTACGCTCATGCATAAGCATAAGCATTCTTATGCTCAAGCTTATGTTTATGCATGAGCATAAGAGAAGGGGGAAAGAGAGAAGAAGAGGAAAAGAGAAAAGAGGGAGAGAAAGAGAGAAGGGGGAAAGAGAGAAAGAGAGAAGGAGGAAAGAGAGAAGAAGAGGAAAGAGGAAAGAGGGAGAGAAAGAGAGAAGAAGAGGGAAAGAGAAAAGAGAGGGAGAGAAAGAGAGAAGGGGGAAAGAGAGAATAAGAGAAGGGGGAAAAAAGAGACATATGCTCATGCTTATGCATGAGCATATGTCTACTTCTCTTATGCTCATGCATAAGCATAAGCATGAGCATATGTCTCCTTTTCTTATGCTCATGCTTATGCTTAAGCAAGCGCATAAGAGAAGGGGGAAAGAGAGAATAAGAGGGAAAGGAAAGAGAGAAGAAGAGGGAAAGAGAAAAGAGGAAAAAAGAGACATATGCTCATGCTTATGCATGAGCATATGTCTACTTCTCTTATGCTCATGCATAAGCATAAGCATTCTTATGCTCATGCTTATGTTTATGCTTAAGAGAAGGGGGAAAGAGAGAAGAAGAGGGAAAGGAAAGAGGGAAAAAGAGGGAAAGAAAGAGAGAAGAAGAGGAAAAGGAAAGAGGGAAAAAGAGAAGGAAATAGATTGAAGGAGGGAAGACGGAAAGAGATTGAGGGAAAGAGAGGGTTCCTACACCCATCTCTGCAGCTAGCGCTTAAGGCACTAGCTGCAGGCTAATGCAAATAACAAAAATAATAAATGGAAAAAAGAGGAAGCACTTACCTGAAATAGTACGTCCCGCTCGGTGTTGTGGACTCACCCTACAAAAGAGAGGAAACATACCATTTTTCAAATAAGATGTTAGGGGAAGGAGGAGATTACAAAAGTAACTTCTTGAAATGAGGAGATTGAGGAGACAAGGAAAGGAGGAGATTGAGGAGACAAAGAGAAAGAGAAGAAAGAGAAATACAGAAAAGAGGTGAGTCTTCTTTCTTTCTTGAAATCTCGTTTTTTGTTTCAATCCTTTGAAAACAAGCATGAAAACTAGTTTACAAGTTTAGCAATACAAGGAGAAGCACTCACAAAACTAAAGCTAACAAACAAATAACCTACATTGTTGAAACAAACTCACCTCTTAAAGAACTTCCTTTCAAGAAACCAAAGAGGGAAAAGAGTAGAGAGGGAGTACAAGAGCTAGCAGAAGGGTGAGGAGTGGAGAATAGAGTGGGAGGTTGTCGGAAATAGGTGGGAGGTCGTCGAAAATAGGTGGGAGGAGAGATTGCCTTGCTTACTTGAGAGATTAGAGAAGGGGATAAAGAAAGCACCGTGCGATGGGAGTCTCGGGTTTTAACCCACAGCGTCGCTATATAGCGATGGAACAGAGGAAAAAGTCGCCATATAGCAACGCTTTAAGTCACTTTTTATTATAGCATGAAGGGAAGCTCATAGATGTCATTTTATAACTGTTAATATCTCTTCTTCATGCTTATGTTGTGATTTTATAAGTGTAGATGGAAGGGACGAGTGTCGTCCGATGATGCGCCAACACTCGTCGGGAGCACGAAGTGGCTTACGGAGAGGTTATACTGTCATTGCACTCATTGCAAGCGAGAAGTACGACATCAATGTCGTATTATCATGCGCCACTTACAGATGTATGGGGAGGAGCCCGAACCAGTACCCACCGTTGGTGTTGCACGTGTTGATGGACCATTGGTAAGTCAAAGCTATTTAAGATCACAGTCTTATTGTATACCAGGAAATACAAGATCTTATATTTACACGAAATCTTAAAAGAGGATGAGGAGGGTGACAATGGTACGCATATACCTTCTCACTTTTAGCAAGACTATAGTCTCCCGGATGATGATGAGGGTATGGTCAACATGATGGATTCCATTTTTAGGGGCACTACATCCCATGTACACGTGATGTCAGAGTCTGAGGTCAAAATGCAAGAGTTGCAATCAACACAATTGTACGAGGGTGCTAGGATGTATAAACTACGTGCTTGTCTCTCAATCTTGAATCTACAAGTAAAGTATGGGTGGTCGGATACAAGTGTCTCGGCCTTAATGAGGTTAGCTCTTGCATTAATTTGACTCATTATATGGATATTGTTTGTTTTGAGAATCATCATTTGGATAGTGTATACCGAATCATCATTGTTCGAAGCCTATGTATGTTTTGAATTGTCATAGGTTGCTCCAGAAGATGTTTCCTGCACCAAATACCATGCCCGCATCAAGAGATGAAGCGAAAAAGATGCTAACAACGGTGGGTATGGATTATGATACCATCCATGCTTGCCGTAATGATTGTATTCTCTTTCGTTGTGAGCATGGAGATTTGGCTAGTTGTCCAAAGTGTGGGGAACAACGATATAGAGATGACTTGCAGGGTGAGCGGATATCGGTAAAGGTCTTGAGACACTTTCCCATCATTGCAAGAATACAACACATGTTCCGATGCAAATCCATAGCGGAGTTGATGACATGGCATGCATCTCATCGGTCCACTGATGACACATTGAGGATTCCCGCAGATTGTGCAGCTTGGAAGCACATAGATAATCAGTGGCCGGACTTTGCGAGGGAGCCACGCAACTTACATCTTGGGCTAGCCATGGACGGCATGAATCCTTTCGGGTTATGCTCGACATCTTGGTCGACATGGCCCATAGTCATGGTGAATTACAATATCCCACCATGGCTAACAATAAAAAAGGGACACCTCATGCTTGCACTACTTGCGCCAGGAAAGTACAAGGCAAAAAATATGGACGTGTACATGGCACCTTTGATAGAGGAGTTACAGATATTATGGAGAGGAGTGCAGGTCTTTGATATTTCCAGAGCTCGTAGACATACCAATGATATTTTGGTCAGGCGTATCTTGATGTGGACCATGCATAACTACCCAGGATATGGAGAGTGCGCAGATACGTGGTTGTGTCTTTACATGTACAATGAGGGATTATGCTTTTATGACTCTCTTTCGCACGCATGTCTTGTACTAACACATTCATGCACGCGTGTAGGACTTGTTACAAGTGGGTACCATGCTTGTCCTGTTTGTGGACCGGCTCTGAAATCGCTTGCACGCTACTCCAAACATATGAGGAAAAATGTTTATGAAGGTCATGCTCGATACCTTCCGCTCGACCATCTCGCACGTGGAGGTCAGCTTGATCCACCACCATCATATTTGAAGGCAAGTGACTGGATTCAAGCTTGGAGGGCAAATGGAGAGGAACCTCCTCCTGGTATGAAGAGGCTATCGATCTTTCACGAGCTTCCTTATTGGGGTCAGTTACAAATGAATCATCTCTTGGATCCCATGCATATCTTCAAGAATGTGGGGGATACTATTTGGGCACACTTGGTTGGTTCCAAAGACTCGAGAGGAGTGCGAGAAGACTTGCGTGCTATGAATAGGATGTCTCGTTTGTGGCCCCAAGTGCATGCTTTGGGAAAAGTTGTCCTCCCAAAAGCAACGTGGATCCTCTCTACAAGGGAGGAGGCAGCGGTCAAGGCAGACATTGCCTCTTTTCAAACACCGACAGGGTACATGCGTTGCTTGAGAGGAGCATTTTCAAAGGACAATAAGCTTAGTGGGCTCAAGTTCCATGATTGGCACAAGGTCTTACAGGTATTCTAAGTAGAATTAGTGTACCGATAATCATGATGCGTTAGCGTAATTATTATTATGTTATATTGTTGACATGACTTCATTGTTGCTTTGATAGTTCATCCTCCCAATTACAATAAAAGGGTGCTTACAAGAAGATGTTAGAAATGCTATATTCAAGATCTGTGGTATTGTGAGGTATGCTCACTATCAAATCGCATTGAATGTATTTTCTTCAATTTAAGCTGATTAATCTGTAGACTGATTATGAAAATATCTTACATGGACATGTGAAATAGGTGGATATCTCAAAAAGAGATCTCCATATCGAGCATCGAGAAGGCTAGGGTGGAATCCATCAAAGCCGTATGCTTGCTTGAGACGCACTTTCCCTCGAGCATTATGACAACTCAAGTCCACTTGCTTGTGCACATAGTTGATGAGGTGGCTATAGCAGGTACCGTTCATAATCGATGGATGTTTTTTCTCGAGCGGTTTATGAAAACATTAAAGGGATTTGTAAGACAAAGAGCAAGACCAGAAGCAAGCATGGCAGAGGGATGGCTTGTGCAAGAGTCATTAGTATATATCACAGAGTTTCTTGCATCCACGGATCCCGATATGCCGCAAGCTTGGCATAACAAGGATGATGATCGCATCGTTGGCGAGGTTCCCCAAGGAAAAGGGATTGAAAGAAAGATGAGTGAAGAGCAAATGGAGAAATTCAATAAGTTTTGTATCCTCAATAGCCCTGAGATGCAAAAGTGGATTGAGAGATATGAAGTGGCCAAAGCAGAAAGAATAAATGCAAGGACAAGATTCAGAGTAATGTACAGGTGATCACAACCATATCCACGGGATCTGGCTCTTCTCCCTACTCACATGTCACTTGATTGGCTACAACTAGCTCTACGTAAAGCCGAACGTGATGGAGAGACAATAAACGAGCGCGAGCGAGAGTTATCATCTGGATGTATGGTGCATGTAAGTTTCTTACCTCTTGACGTAATTAAGTAATTATTTCTGGCAATATATGCTATAAAATAGATGCATCTTCATTGTTTTAATGATGCTCTTTTACAGTACAAAAAGTACAGTGCATTATGGTCATATGGATGACATTTTCACATGGAACGCATTGATTCAAATAGAGTCACGTATGATTGTGGAGTCATGGCTAACTTCACACAAGATAGCCGAGCAAGTGCTTCGGATACCAATCTTCTCTCCTCACAATTGGATTATTATGGAACCATACGTGACATCTATGAAGTTGATTTCAGACGATTTAGTATTTTCATTCTTGATGTAAAATGGTTTAGAACTATTTACAACGGTCCCCATGCGATAGTGAGAAAAGATAGTAGCGGTTTCTTTGCAATAGACTCCACCAAACATTGGACCGATGAAAGTGATACTTTTGTTCTTCCCGAGCACTGTGAGCAGGTGCATACTAATGATTTAATTAATCGAAGCTTTCGTTTTTAAAGATCCATTGATACATGTACTTGAGCATAATTTCATATATATAATTGACGACATTTGGCACCCATCTTCAATATAGGTGGTTTTTCATCCGGATCGTTCTGATCCAAGATGGTGGTATGTGATCCAAGTTGCACAACGAAGTAAGCAAATTTTTGAAGATAGAGATGTGGATATGGAGATGCCACTACCAATGCCGGATCCAATTGATGAATCTAGCAAAGAAGATGTAGATCACCATATGAGCCAAGAGGAAGATGCGCATAATGACATCGCACAGGAGGAAGATGGAGATCACGATATTGAGGAAGACGACAATGATCATCAAGAATCACCACACTTTATTGAAGAAGATGATCAAATACTTTTAGGTGAACGTACGATGCTAGAGTATGATGATGATATAGGAGATCAACTCATTATAGAGTTGGAGATAGATTTGTTTGGCGCCTTAGACTTGGCTCCAGATGAAACAGTTGATGTAAATGCTCTTAATTGATTTTTCTCATCTCAAACTTGGACATGAATATATGAGCTTCAAAGGCTTGATGTACATGCTCTCATTTTTTTATTCTCTATGAGATCAAACATGTATGAAAATTTAAAAAAATTTGTCATTGGAAAAAACTAACTTTTAAGGCCTATATGGAAAAAAAAACCTCTCTAGAAAATGTCGCTATAAAATAGTATATCAGTGTCGCTATATAGCGACACTTAAAAGTCGCTATATAGCGACTTTTATAAAGGTCACTATATAGCGACTTTTGGCAAGCGTCGCTATATAGCGACGCTTTACGGAACCCGCTTTTCATACCGACGATTAACGCTAAGCGGGCGCTAAACGTCGGTACGTAAACATCGCAATAGGATCCCTGTGTAGTAGTGATTCCAAAAAAGCACACCCAAATTATGCGTGTATTGTCATTGGCCTACATTACTAGTGCGGTAAGATGATAATGCCCCAAAAGACATTACATATGGTCAAATGTAAGACCCCTTTAAAGACCCTTTGCAAATCCCTTACATTTGGGTTACGTGACTTGAGGGAGAACCCAAATATTAGCCTTAAAGTTATAGTTACCTTCTCAACTTGAGGCCAAATTAGACCTTGTGTCATTGGAGAACACAACAAGCACCTTCTAGAATCAAGTATCATCCACTATGTCAATCATCCTTTTAATTACTAACCTTCTAAAAACACTATTAAAATTTTTTGGACACTATGCATATTAGCTCAATTTTAGAATCGGAGTAAAAGAAAGTCATAAATAATTATGTTGATGCATTTTTAACACAACACAATGCATCCGTAGACGCGCTTGGTAGACGCAAAAATAGTGAGTGCATCTATAAGTGCTGATATAGTTAATGACAATGCGGGCAGGTCTACTAGCGCGGTTAGTCACACATCTAAAATGGCAGCTATACATACATTTAATAGCACATCTAAACTGTATAATGGGTCATTGTTTGCTTGGGTGTAGCCATTTTTGGTGAGGTTCAGGGACCTTTTTGTATATAGGTATCTCGCATGACCCATAACTTATGCATTGCTCAACGAAATTTGGCAAACTTTGTTTCAAGTTGTAGTACACATTCCAAACTTGAACATGAGACCAAAAAATTATGGAATAAGGATGTGGAACGAGACCATTAAATCATTACAAGTGCTACGTTCCATGTGAAGCATGTATCCTAAAGACTATAGGATAAAGCAATTTATTCAAAAACATCAAATTTTTGCTATTTACATACACGCAACCAAGTAATCATTTAAAAGTATATACTACATGAGCTTCTTCTCAACCCAAGGTCACACCTAAATGAGAACATTAGGCATGGATTGATGGGCCTCCAATGTTATGCTAAAGTGATGCACACCCATTTGAGGGCATGCTCCATAACTTTTTTTGATTTGTTGAAAACCAAAACGGATTGAAAATTTGGAATCCAAACTAGTGGGACTACTGCATGGTGGTCTTAAAACATTAATAGTTGTTGGTATTGATATCTAGATTCACCCTAAAATGGAAGAAGTTGAAAATGTGCAATTTGTGCATGTGCAAAGATCTTTAAATAAATCCAACACTATTTACAATTTTGAAGTGTTTCTTTTCCCATGCACTTGCTTGCTATATGGCTCATAAGCATGCCAAAGTTCATTGCATTTCATAATAGATAGCAACAAACCGATAGTGTGTCCTTTGGCCTATTTGTGTTTTAAAGCATTTTAGGCCACATTGCACTTGTTTGGGATATCCAATTCTACTCACGTGTATCGCTAGAGGGAGAAATTTGACGGTTGAAAATTTCGCTACTCCTGCAAATTTTGAATTTTCACACCTCTTGCCCATCAAATCTTGGAAGATAAAGTACTTGTGCTCTGCAAATGCCCTGGAACCTGCACGCACTTCGACGTGACCATGCGCAGACTTTGGTTTGACATTGTCTTCTTTTCGATAAGTTGTCTTCTATTCTTTACTTGCCTCACCAGCTAGCTTCTATGGGTTTATTCTGGATTGATCGTGGCCATGGCATCAATGGAAACATGCAGCTCGCCATGTCTTACAAGAGAAGCAAACAGAAGCTATAAGAGAGGAAAGCCAAAAAGCCTGGTCAAGGCATAAGAAATAGATTGCGGGTCGAGGAAAGAGATGGCACGATATCAAAACGGAAAATGGAAGAAACTTTTTCAACATCTGCGAAGGGAGAAACAATGAGAAGAAAGAAGATTCCTTGCAGAGCAATAAGCAGTTGCAAATGCACGCATTCAATCATTGCCATTAGAACAAAGAACATGAGCTATGGTGTCACAATTGGTGGGAGCGTTTGAGATAGCAACATCAGGCCATTCAAGTGATTACCAATCTCAAATTTTCACAAGCTTTAGCTTGCACCCTAAACTTCATAGAGTCACAACCCTACCAACACCTCGGGAGATGCACGCCCAAGAGGCGATGCTCTCTAACCTGAAAAATGGCCTACAAAAAGTGAAAGGGGTGCATAGATCAAGTAGCTGCAAAGAGGGAGACATTAGCTATGTTGGTGTCCCCTGAAATAAAGGAGAAATGGGTCGGGCGCACAATGTCGAAGATGTTGTCAATCAAAAGGACCAATGTGGCTCCCGCGATGGTTAAACATAGAGTAGAAGAAATGCATGATCATCCCAATCCAAGAAGTCTATGGGCTTCAACAGAACGCAAGAAAAGTAGAGACAACCTAAGTACGGAAGTCATTGCTACAATGATGAAGTTTTGGCATGAAAATATGAGATTTTCTCGAAATAAAAAGGACATCTGTACAAAGCAGACAGGACACAAGGTATTTGAGAAGCACATCATACACATGCTTGATACAACACAGGCTAGTGGTGCCTAAACCAGCCCGGTGGCGTCGTTGAGCAAAAATTAACAGCAATATAATTCGCAACAAAATAGCAATATATTGTTATTTTTCTAAACCATCTCAGTGGTTGGAACATCATGCAACCATGGCTGCTTCAGCTCAATCACCAGTTATGTGATTGTCCTGAACTAGCGTGGTTGAACAAACATCATTTGTTGACTAGCCCAGTGGTTGAAATTATTGTGTTTATTAGTACTTAAATTTGTTAAATTTAATTTCTTGCTATTTGGGTCATATACCACTATTTCTAAACTGGGATAGCTTGACTTAATGTGATTGTCCTAAACTAGCTCGGTGCTGGTTCAAGACAAATAGCGGCTACTGACTGAAATTGTAAAATGAAAAGCAATATATTGTTATTTTCTAATTGTGAAATTTAGAAATGAAAAGCAATATACTTGTTATTATCTAACATGTGAAGTTGAGACCGTCAGGCTAAACCAGCCTGGTGGTTGAAATTGTGACAGTGTCCTAAACCATCCCAGTGGTTGAAATTGTGACAGTCCTAAATGTGTCCTAAACCAACTCGGTGGTTGACTATCCTAAACGTGTTCTAAACGAGTCCGGTAATTGAAATTATGGCTGTCCTAAACCAGCCTGGTAGTTGAAATTGTGATTGTCCTAAACCAGCTTGGTAGTTGAAATTGTGATTATTCTAAACCAGCATGGTGGTTGAAAATTATTTTGCTTCATTATATACTTTAATTAGACCGTGTTTTGTCTTGTTTTAGCGCTCACTATACTGTTTTTCCATTTAAAAGAGGGCTCATTATTCTGTTGTTCCCACATGTTGGGTCAGCAGATGGAGTTGTATCTCAAGTTTATGGATCAAAATACTGGACATTTGAATTGGGAAGATGAGCTTTGAGCATTGTAAGCCCTGGCATGTAAAGAAACTCAAAGATGGGAATTTTTGTTGTTGCAAAACACATATAGACTTTGACCTGGCCCAGCAATCTATGAATGACTTAAGATCTGGTTGTGTTGGAGGTCCTAGCATGTGAAGGTGACATGCTTTTTGTGCTTTTCATAACATGGGAAAAAGCACATCTGGAGCAATGGAATTTCAACAATTTTTAAATTAAAATTTTGGATAATCATGCTGCATGAAGTGACCACTCTCACACAGTCTGTAGGCAAGTCGTTACAGTTAATGATATCACGTCGTGTTCGCATGTGTTGTTTCTTCATGTCTCGAGGTTCTCATTTGAATTTTCAGCTTTCTAGTTTGCTTCCATTCATCCCCGCTGCTCAGACCCTTCAGGCCTTACTGCCTCTCCCCTCTCACAGTGATTGGTGTCTCCATTTGCGGTTTTCTTGCTTCCCCCTTTCTCTCCATCAGAACAGTATCCATTTGCAGTATCCATTTGCAGTTTGTTGCCTTGTTTTCTCTGTCCCGAAAGGAAACAATACAATCAAAAGATCCTTGACCGACAGTTGGAGGGAGGGTGGAAGGTGAGGAATGTTCTCTACTTCCTGAAGATCGTATTTCTAAATGCACACCTTGTGGCACAGTAAGAGCAAAGCTGCAGATCGCTTCTCAGTCATCAAACATGCCAAAGGCAACAAAGTCCAGAAAGACACTCTCTCTTTTTGATTACTAGCCATCGTTGCAGCCTACTTTATGTAAGATAGCAGACGAGTTCAACTGTCACAATGGATTGAGTTTTGAGGGCTTGGACCCTCGAACCATTCAATCAGGTACGAACTCTGATGTAAGTGAGGAGGTGTGGAGGCATGTTTTTAAATGCCCATGGTCAGCACCTTCGAAGAAGGTGAAGTGCAGCGAAGTGAAGCCACAGTTTTTATAGGAATTCATGCAGTTGCACTGGCATGTCTATCAAGATGCCCCGAAAAACAAGGAGGTCGAACAGTCTTTTGCAAAGGCATTTGCATTGCATTGAAAAGATCATAGGCCTGTGTTAGTCGATTGGGCCAACTTTGCTGAGCACGTTGTGCAACTCACAGAGAAGCACGATGATTTGGGGGGGAAGATTGTACAATGGGAGGAAAAGGAAAGACGCCTGAGGAGGGGTCTAGCTGCATGGGAGGACTGCGAGACAAGGTCAAAAACATCCAACCTTGCACCTTCATCACTAAATCGAATCTCCAGCATGGCCACCACTGGTAGGCCTAGATTCCCGCAAGCTGGTATTGGTAGGGAAGAGCTAGCTGACTTGATTGGCAATGTTGAAGTGGCTCGAGCAAAAATGGAAAGTAGGAGGGAATTGCTCCATGAGGCACATGCCTCTTTTGAGCTATCATCTTCAGAACTCCACAGGGCTAAGGGGCTATCCTCCAAGGCCTCCAACATATCGAAGATCCAGGCAGGCCTACTTGAACTAAAGCGCTTAGGAATTGTTGCCTGTGACGAGTTGCTATCGAAAGTAGAAGCGTTGTACTCCCAACCAGATGTAGAAGGTATCCGAAAGATAGTTGCAGATAAAAAGGTATTTCTCTTGTGCTTATTTTTCTCTTCAATGTGTTTTTTGTGCTTTTGTTTGCTTGCATGTGCTTTCATGTATTGCTGTGTTGTGCTTTGATTGTGATTTTGTTGTGCTTTGATTGTGACTCTAATAGGAGCAGCTTAGGAAATATGTACAAGCTAGACCTAAATATTTTGAAAAATGGCTTGTAAGTTCAAGGTTAATATAAATGCTTAGTTAGATGATGATTAAAATTCTAGCCTCAATGTTTTTCGGCTAGAGTGAATGTTTAGAAACATGAAAATGCTATTTATGAGGTGATATGAACATTTTTTGTAAAACGCGATACATCTAGTCTTTGATAGGAGAGATTGCACCAAATCACATTTTTTTATGAATCTCCAAAACTTACCGTTATTGAGTCTTGTACAACCTCTAATGAGATATGTTTAGGTGGCCCTTGAGCGGGGTCAAGGGCCACATGATATTGTTTGTCAATATGTCCCTTGCCCCTAAAGGGGACCCCTCAAGGGACATATTGACGAAGGCCACATTGGTTTTGTCTACAGATTCTTAACTCTAGCTTAATCTATGCAAAGAAATGAAGAGAGAAAGGCTCTGAAGCCTTATTGTATAGAAATTTTATTTTATATGAATACAGATATACTTTTTATACAGTGCCCCATTTCGTGTTGTTTTACAAAATTTATTTTATACTGTCATTGTATTTTGTGACTTTAATTGTTGTTGGCATTAATATTTTCATTCACTATTTTGTTCAAAAGCATGCTATCAGCAAATAAATATTTGTGCTATAATGGTCATTTCTGAGCAATCCAGTAAGAATCTCACCACGCAGTAGAAGGCAAATGTGTTCGGCATCATGCGGGAACTTGCATAAACTGATGGAAAGCATCACGTAACATGTATAATAATATGGGAATAGTAGTAGAACATAAAAATATCTTTTATTCATTGGCCTCAAAGGGCAGAGATTTACAAAATGATTCAGGTTACACCAAATGAACCTAAACAACATCTAGGGCATAAGGGAGGGATCGAAGCGGATGCGCTTGGCAAGTGCAAGGTCCTTGTCCATCAATGTTACTGTCATCTGCTCCATTGCCTCCTGAATTGCTCCCATAGCGCCTGAAGTGAAATGCACATTATCCTTGTAATGATGTGCTATTTCACGTACAACACGCTAGAAGGGTGCACGGGGAATGAGATTGTCCACAGTGGTTTGGAACTTGCAGATCTCCTAAAGTGCCTTCACACTTGCTTTTTTGCGCCTCTTAATCTTTGGGGGACCCTGCACTAGCCTCTGGACATGGCCCCATGGCCACTTGTCCGCTTTGAACTTCTTTCGCCTCTCCTCCCTTGCAACCGCCTCTTCAAACTCCTCTTCCTGTGCCTGGTGGGTCTTTCGAGGTGGCTTGTTGCTCCTAGGGGTATTCTTTGTCCTTAGTCTCTTTTCCTTTTCATGAGGCTGTGAGATAGCAAGCTGAGGCTCTTGCTCAGCTCGTACTAGAGGCTCCTCATATGTGATAATATCGAGGCACAGAGGGTTGATGGTGCTCTTTCGTGCGGTCTGCTTGCTTGGAGGATTGGGGCCAAGGTTCATTATATCTACAAGCCCGCCAAATACTTCCTCTTGTTGTGGCCCTTGTAATCTCTCCATCTCATCTCTTTGCCTCTCTCGCTCCCCTTGTTGGTCTAGATGCTCCATGCCAGGACTCCACGGAGGAGGGAGGGGCAGTTGATCACAATTGACTGGACTATTTTGCCCCTCTTAAGAGACCTCTCTACTTCCACGGTTAGTTGTGTGGAAGGACTGAGAGGACCCCTGATTGTGCTTGGATCCTTCATCGTGATGGGATTCCTCATGGTGCTGAGATCCTTGGGATCCCCCATGAGACTTGGATGGTGGGGACTCGCATTTCTTGGACTCCTGATGATGAGAACCGCCTTCAGATCCCTGCTAATCATTGCCCTCTTGGCCATGGGGCTTGTAGTCTGTACAGAGGCCATGGAGTTGTGAGGAGGAGAACGAGTAGCATCTAAACAACATCCAGTGGGTCTAGCAGTTTGTTTAACTTGTGCCATAGAAATGAGGGATTTTAGGGTTTTGAAGTGCTTTATATAGTCTTTTTTAAAGCACTTTAGAGTTTTTCTTTTAAATTAGGGTTTTTTGAGTGCACCCCTTCCCCCCAGTCTTTTGTCGCTAGTTCGATAATACTTAATCTTCACCACCCTCCCTCCCAACCCACTCACCCCTTCGCCCTACCATGTCGCACATGCAATTCTGCAATTTCCAAACAAATTTGTGAATTTTGGAATCTGTAATTGAATCAAAATAGTGTTAACTTTATTCATCAAACATTTTACATTTGGTGCTCTCTTAGGACCCAACGCCTCCCCTGTCTAACTCTACGTTTTGCAACCAAAGTGCAACCCCTTGGCTCCCTATTGAGGACTTCCAAGCAGCACATCTCCTTGACTTCTTGGCATGTTGAACTGCTTTTGCGAGAGTTGAGACCTCTACCTTATTGCCCTTAAGAGTCCTGGCCTCTAAACATCTATAAAACCAATCGAACATTTCGTGTAGTGCATTGCTTTGCGCAATACCACCCCCATGCCTTGTATTCTTGAAGTATGCTGCCTTTGCTATGTAGTGTGATTTCTCCATTCCTTGAGTATTCCAAATGGACAGAGGGCCCCATTGCTCCACAAACCATGGTGCATGTGCATAAAGAATATGCTGTAAAGAAAAACATTGTATTAGAAACATAAACTGACTCAAGTTTAAAGCACAAAATTTCAACCTAAGGAGGATTATCATGTAATGTGTAATATGTGACTCCCCCCATGCTTCTACCATCAATGATATGAATTCTCCCAATGTTGTCCTGAATCTCTCATAACAAAGCTCATCTGTTTGACCTTGTCTAAGCAACTTTATATATGCATCAAGCTTTGTCCACAATTTTGCTCTCAAAGTAGCAATTCGCGGATGTGAAGCTTGATTTGTAGTGCACTCACACAAAGCTTTCCAGTACTCCCAACCTAGGGTGCTTTGAGCCAATGTATGTTTTTCTTTATCAGCATTGTGGTTGGACAAGAACCTCCTTGCCTTTTCTCCACCCATGGACACTTTAGCAGGAAGATTTTGTGTCTTTCCTGATTGTTTCTTGTCCTGCTCAAGCTTCACATTGCCTCCTTGAAGTCCCATTAGTGAGAGTAGTTCTTCGGCCTTTGTAATGCATTGTGCAGATACTTGCGGTGGCCTCAAATTCCAAGCATAAACTAGATGGAGATAGAGTAACTTATCAATCAGCATCCTCAAAAATCTACACATTGATAACCCCCAAGCTTGCAACTTCAAGTGGGCACCTAAGACCTTCTCTAACGGCCTTACATTGCTAACAACATGCCATGAGGCATTTCAACTAATGGAATGTTGCATTTACTAGTTTACTACAAAGACATGACTCCTAAAATACCTTGATTCCACTGAAGACATGATCAAAAGCTATGCATATACCATTCTCTCTATCACATAAAGTAGATCTTACAAGAACAAGCACATGTTGCTCAATGCATACCAAACGAAGGGGACCAAACATGATTGATGGCCTCTTTGAAGTATATTACTTGCATGTGTTGAATACAACAACAAGTATTCCTATCCTTCAACTTCCGCACAAAATATGGTTTGTACTTCTCAAACCTACATTGCCCTATAATCACATCAAGATGCATTTATTTGAACCTCAAGAAGAACTCCGTCTGTAAATAAAAGCAGATGTTCACTTCTTCAAACAACAAACAAAGCACATAAAAGCACAGAGAAAAATATAGAAGCATAAAAAAGCAAATAAAAGCACATCAAAGGCATAGCATAAAATCACTTCTAAGAAATTTTGAGAAGTACAAAATCACAAGGCACATAAAAGCACAAAGAAGCACAAAAAAGCAAACTACTGTAAAGCACAAAAAAGCACAACCAAGTATATTGAAGCACACAAAAGCACAACAATAAAATGCATTCAAGTATTGGAAAAGCACCAAGCACAATACAAAAGCACCAAAAAGAATGACATAAATGCACATTCAAGAACTAGAATAGCACAAAGCACATAAAGGCACACCACAAAAGCACATAAAAGAATATAAAAGCACACAAAGGCACAACCAAGAATAGAAAATCACAAAGCACATGAAAGCATAAAAAAGCACAACCAAGAATATAAAAGCACACAAAATCACATGAAAGCACAAAAAAGCATATAAAAGCACATAAAAGTACATAAAAGCACACCACAAAAGCACATGAAAGCACAAAAAAGCACAACCAAGAATATAAAAAGCACACAAAAGCACACCACAAAAGCACATGAAAGCACAAGAAAACATATAAAAGCACACAAAGAATATAAAAGCACACAAAAGCACATGAAAGCACAAAAAAGCATATAAAAGCACATAAAAGCACCCTACAGAAGCACATGAAAGCACAAAAAAGCACAACCAAGAATATAAAAGCGCACAAAAGCATACCACAAAAGTACATGAAAGCACAAAAAAGCATATAAAAGCACACAAAAAATATAAAAGCACATGAAAGCACAAAAAAGCACAACCAAGAATATAAAAGCCCACAAAAGCACATGAAAGCACAAAAAACCACAAACAAGAATATAAAAGCACACAAAAGCACACCAAAAAAGCATATGAAAGCACACAAAAGCACACCACAAAAGCACATGAAAGCACAAAAAAGCACAACCAAGAATATAAAAGCACACCACAAAAGCACATGAAAGCACAAAAAATCATATAAAAGCACATAAAAGCACACCACAAAAGCACATGAAAGCATAAAAAAGCACAACCAAGAATATAAAAGCTCACAAAAGCACATGAAAGCACAAATAAGTACACAAAAAATCATATAAAAGTACATAAAAGCACATGAAAGCACAAAAAGGCACAACCAAGAATATAAAAGCTCACAAAAGCACACCACAAAAGTGTTAGATATCAATGCTCCACTCTCCGTGTAACTATGCAGGAGCCAGCTAACTCTACTTGTAATCCCCCCATATGAGGAGAAGGCATTTGAGTAGCTCGGTTATCCGGTAGGTCCTGGTTTGGACACCAAATGGGGGCCATGTGTGGCCTGATGGATGGACGGCTTCAGATAGAGCTGGCACACCGCCAACTAGGCTACATGCAAGTGCGGGAAGGCATCCCTTGACTGACCGCACTGAGGGTAGACGGAGCATTTCCCAGGGCAGCCCACTCTCAGGTTGCGGGGCTCGTTTGGAGCCTTAGATGATCCCGGATGGCTCTGGGCCGAACGGAAACCATAGCTTAGTTGCTCTGTTCTACGCACCGGTTCTATCATATGGTTAGTGGCCTATTTCGGGACCGACCCCCAGTCGATTGTTTTGGGTAGACTGGGTCGGTCACCCAATTGAGCCTAACCGACTACGACTGGTGGCTATATAAGAGTAAGCTCGTGAAGCCCATTTCATCACTGGCTACAGCAACCCTGATTCCTTAGCATCCAGCCTCTATCTTCTACTGTTTCCAGCACGCCATTGAAGCTTCTTTCACAGGAGTGCACGGTTGGGAGGCAGCGCCATCTATTGTATCAATTCTACAGTAATCAAATTTTTTATTCTCCATACTATCTTGTTTTCTCTCTTGCGTATGAGATCCCGTTATCTGTTGAGCACAGACGTTGTATTATTTTCTTACATGGTATCAGAGCCTGGACTCTAGCAAGAAGATTTGGTAGTGTGTTTTCTGTTTGCGAGCAGATTGTGAGAGATGGCCCAGCCCGCAAGACTGCGAATCCCACCATTCGGTGAAAGCAGAAAGTTGGACGGCTCTAACTATCCACTCTGGAAGTTCAAGATGAAGACCATCCTAAGTGCATACGAGCTTTGGGACACTGCTACTAGGGTGGACGTGAGGCTGGACGTGAGGCCGGTTGTGAGACCGGATCCAGCCAATGCAGAACAACAGATAGTACCAACTGCGGAATTCTCACGTGGACAAGAAGAAATGCAGATGCATTGTGTTCTATTATCTATAGTGTTAGTGATTCCATCATGGCGTTAATTCAACATGTCACCACAGCAAAGGAGGCATGGACGGTCTTGAAAAATCAGTACGAGACCACGAATCAGACACGGATTCAGAATCTAGAGACTCAACTCGTGAACGAGAAGTTGTCTGAGTCTGAAGCGGCAGAGAAGTTCATCACCAGGGTGAAGAATCTACGTGATCAGATGACTACGATTGGCATCACCATCACCAGCGAGAATCTAGCACGAAGGTGCATACGAATTCTCCCACCAAAGTACGACGGTCTTGTTACGGCGCTGAATACGCAAAATAGAAATCCCACCCTCAACTTTGAGGATTTCAGCGCGATACTTCTGGAGGAGGAGATGCGTCAAAAGAT
This sequence comes from Dipteris shenzhenensis, assembly GCF_047967505.1. Classification (NCBI taxonomy): domain Eukaryota; kingdom Viridiplantae; phylum Streptophyta; class Polypodiopsida; order Gleicheniales; family Dipteridaceae; genus Dipteris; species Dipteris shenzhenensis. Next base: position 23,656,953 of record NC_141622.1, on the reverse strand, counting down.
GAGGACTAGAGAAGATTTGGCTTTTTGGACCCGATCAAAGAAAGGTAAGGGTAAGGACTCTGGTAACCCATCTTCTTCTGATGATAAAAAGAGAAAGAAGAAGATCAAGTGCTTCTATTGCAACAAGGCAAGGCACAAGCAGAATGACTGCCGAAAGAAGATTGCAAATGAGAAGAACGGAGTAAAGAAAGAGTCCAGCAACAGCGCGCAGGTAGCACCAATAGAGCTGTTCGTAGCAATTGAGGAGATTTGCACAGAGGCAATTCATGTACCTGCGGATAAACCTTGGATCATTGATAGTGGTGCATCCCGCCACATGACGAGTCTCAAGGATTGGTATACCTCTCTACAACCGGTAGGGAATGACATCCTGGTAGCAATCGGCAATGATGCAAAATGTCTAGAAAAAGGAAAAGGTACGATTGCTCTCAAGTCAAATGGAGTTGTAAAACAGTTGTCCGATGTTCTTTATGTGCCAAATATCAAGAGGAACTTGTTGTCCATTTCTATGATCACGGATCGGGACCTCAAAGTTCAATTCAATAAGAATGGTGCACAGATTCTAGATCTTCAAGGGAAGGTCATCGGTAAAGGTACATGGCGCAACAACATTTACGAACTCTCATCTTTCAGTGCTCAAGCGGATGTGAAGAACATTAAGCTGTGGCATGAGAGGTTTGGTCATCTAAACTAGTTCTTTGAAGGAGATGCATAAAAGTGGAATGATTGCAGACCTACCAGAAATTTTAGATTTGCCCGATGTATGTGAAGCTTGCATGATGGGCAAGCAGCATCGGCATCCCTTTCCTAAAGAGGCCAGCAAGGCAAAGGCTCCTCTAGAGCTCATTCAAAAGGACCTCTGCGGAAACATGGAGACGGAAGCTTTGGGTGGTTCCTACTACTTCATGACACTGATCAATGACTACAGTAGAAGGATATGGATACACTTCCTGAAGACTAAAGATGAGGCTTTTCGTAGGTTCAAGGAATGGCATGTAATGGTCGAGAAAGAAACAAGAAGGAAGGTGAAGAAGTTGAGATCAGACAGAGGTGGAAAGTTCACATCAACTGAATTCAAAAGTTACTATAAAAGTCATGGAATCAAGAGGTAGAAACCCCCGCCACATACATCACAGCAAAATGGAGTAGCAAAACGCAAGATCCGCGTCATCTGCGAAATGGGCCAAAGTATGATGAAAGGGAAAGATTTGCCAAATACTTTCTGGGCTGAAGCATGTAACACTGCAGTTTACATCCTGAATCGTAGCTACACGAAGGCTGTGAACGGGATGACTCCACTGCAAGCCTTTTCTGGTAAGAAACCTTCAGCTGCACATTTCAAAGTTTTTGGATGTGACCGTTTTGTGCATGTCCCTGATGCTACTAGTGCCAAATGGGAACCGAAGAACCGGAAGTGTATTTTCTTAGGCTACAGTGAAGAGGCGAAGGGTTACCGTCTCTATAACCCTGTTACCAAGAAGGTAATTGTAAGTCGCGATGTGGTCTTCTCAGAACAACCGCATCAATTGGAGGAGGATGCTTCCTTCCCAGACAACCAGGACCAAGATATCCATCCAGTACCGCCACCAATAGCAGACCGCACTCCCTCAATGGTGCTTGGGAGGATTCAAGACAAAGAAGATGAAGAAGAGCCTACAGAACCACAATGGCAACAGCCATTCCCGAAGTGGGTAAAGCAGCTTTTGGACGGCAGAGAACCTCCAGCCATTGAGGAGGAACCATCCGAACACCACCGGTCCAAGAGATTAGAGGAGCAAAGAAGGGCACAGGAACACTTGGTCAACTATGCTTTGATGACAGAAGTGATTCGTGCTGATGAACCCAAGTGTCTTGAAGAGGCACAGGGCGATGATAGGTGGATGGAGGCTATGCAGTCGGAGTATTGCTCCATAATGAAGAACAACACTTGGGACCTTGTGGATGGACCACCAAAACGCAAGGTAATCGGAACCAAGTGGGTGTACAAGACCAAGTACAAGTTTGACCGCACGTTGGATAAGTACAAGGCTCGGCTCATGGCAAAAGTATTTGCACAGGTACATGGTTTTGATTATCAAGATACTTTTGCTCCCACAGCTCGACTAACCACAATTCGCAGTGTTTTGGCTTTAGCTGCCCAGGGAAGTTGGCCCATGTTTCAGATGGATGTGAAATCCACCTTTCTGAATGGAGATCTCAAGGAGGAGGTATACATGGAACAACCACCAGGTTTTGAGATCCCCGGTTTAGAAGGTAAAGTCTGCAAACCGAAGAAGGCACTTTACGGGCTGAAACAGGCCCCACGAGCATGGTACCAGCAAATTGATGCCTACTTTCTGTAAAACGGGTTCAGGAGTCATAACAGGAAACCATGAAGAGAAGATCTCGTAGACGAAGCATTTGCTAGGAAGAGAGTTTGAAATGACAGACCTCGGACTGATGCATTTTTGTTTGGGGATTGAAGTTTGGCAGGAGCCGAAACAAATCTTCATTGAAGTTTGGCAGGAGCCGAAACAGATTTGTTTGGGGATTGAAGTTTGGCAGGAGCCGAAATAGATCTTCATTTCACAGCTGAAGTATGCTAGCTGAAGTATGCTGGAGAGATACTGAAGGCATTTGGCATGGCTGAGTGCAAGACAGTTGGTACCCCTATGGAGGTTGATGCGAAGCTCTCAATCGAGGATTCATCACCACTGGTGGACGAAGCAAAGTACAGAAGGCTTGTGGGCAGCTTGATTTACCTGTGCAACACACAGCCGGACATCAGTTTTGCGACTGGTGTACTAAGCAAGTTTTCCAATAAGCCCTGGGAGAACCATTGGAGGGCAGGGATGCGGGTGCTGAAATACATCAAAGGCACACTTGATTATGGCATCACCTATACCAAGGGCAACATCTTGATCGGACTCTATGACTCGGATTAGGCAGGAGACATGGACAACAGGAGATCAATGACAGGGTACTGTTTTTCACTTGGATCTGGAGTTGTGTCATGGGTCAGCAAGAAGCAACCCATAGTTGCACTTTCTTCTACCGAGGCTGAGTATAAATCTGCATGCTTTGCTTCTTGCGAGGCAGTGTGGTTAAGGAGGATTTTGGGGGACATGGGTGCAGTGCAGAACAAGCCTACACAGTTATCATGTGACAATCAGAGTTGCATGGCGATCGCAAAGAACCCAATGTTCCACGCTCGCACAAAACACATTGAGATTCAATATCACTTGGTACGCGAGCTCATCATGGATGGAGAGGTCAACTTGGTGTACTGTTTGACTAGAGAGAATGCTGCGGACATCTTCACGAAGGCTCTTGGAAGAGACTTGCTGGAGAGGCATCTTCATCGACTTGGCATTGGGCCGAAAAAGTAAGTTCACTTGCAGGTGGACATTGAGGGGGGGTGTTAGATATCAATGCTCCACTCTCGTGTAACTATGCGGGAACCAGCTAACTCTACTTGTAAGCCCCCCATATGAGGAGAAGGCATTTGAGTAGCTCGGTTATCCGGTAGGTCCTAGTTTGGACACTAGATGGGGGCCATGACAAAACATGTGTGTCTCAGGATCTACGGAGCGCTCTAAGGTGGATGGAACCTATGTGGAGACATGATGAAGAGAGTGCTCATGACATGTATCTCAAGTCAATTAGGTTCCAAGATAGATTAGCTTGGACTCATAAAGAGAATCTTGAGATAGTGCAAAGTGCTTCATATGATATTACTTCAAATGAACCTCCCTTTTATAGGTGAGGGTACTTACATCCATTTGCTTGCTCACATGTGGGATATCTCCTCCATGCCATGTGGCAGCTTATCCTTTGCTCATACCTTTGCTCTACATGTGCTTATGGCACCACATCTCAACACCTCCCCTTGGTGCCATGATCCTTTGGCTACTGCAAGGTGGTCAGATGTGAGTTACATTCCATCACCTCCCCTTAGTGCATACATTGCTACTTAAGGTGGTCAAGTGTGGCTATTAATGTCAATACCTCCCCTGGGTGCTTTCATAGCTACTCTCAGGTGGTCAGGTTTGATTACAAAACATAATAGGCAAGGTTGGCAAGGTTTTTGCTTTTCAATACATTCCATTGATGTCACCTTTTGGCTCATGGCTTGATGACGATGGTGTTTGCTTCTTTGCTTGACGTAGCTTCATGCATGATGCTTTGTTCTTCCATGTGCCTTGATGCTTTGTGTGTGGATGCCATGTTTCCTGCTATGGTCATCTCATGCACTTGTGCTTTCGGCTTGCTTTTTACATCGATGTTTGCATTCATGCTTTGCTTTTCCAATGGTTGCAAAGGTCTTACCAATTGAATTCATTCAATATTGGCAGTGTCTAATTGCATACAATGATTCTGATCTGACAGGCGCGTAGAGCTCGGAAAGACGATCACTTTTCCTTTTTGGAGCGTGTCCAAATTCTTCCTGGATTGGAAGTTATGGCTTGTCGAAGTTTTGATCAAGAAGAAGGCCTTTGATGATGTGGCTAGGCTATTCACATGCTGCTTGCAGGACTGTGCTTGGCAGGGGCTGTGTGCTTAGGTGGCACTGTTGACATGTGGCAGTCTTCTGACCCAAATTAGTTAACCCAAGTCTAGATTAACTTAACCATGATCCAAGTAACTGAACTAACCATAAACGTAACCAAGGTTGACCTTAACCACAGTTCAAACCTTATCTGCCACGTGTCACTTTTTCCTAAGGTCTGAGACCTTGGAGACAACAGAGAATTGGCGACGACGGATAAGACATGGAGCATTCGGTGATGTAGAGATTCATTGATTTTGGAGATGGAGGGAGTCGCTTAGTCATTGCAGAATACCGTGAGGCCGCTCGTTTGGAGAAGGAGGCCACTGCATGTCGTAGAAGGTCGCGGGATGGCTGGCCGGTAGCGCGTTGGAGCAGGATGCTTGTCTCACTTTGTCGGGGTAGTCGGCTGTCGGTTAGGGGCTCATAAAGAGCACAAGCCTGTTGATGGTCCTTCCTTTGTGGAGGAGGTTCCTGGGTCTGTCGTGCTTTGTAGAAGGGAGCCGTCAGAGGCGACTGAGAGCTGTTGGAGATGGAGCAACTCGAAGCTTCGTCATTGATGCAGTTGGGTGAGAGCGCTAGCTATGGCTCTATGGCGTTAGAGCGTCACTGGACATAGCGAGCTGGGCTACCAGCCTATCAAATGGGACGTAGTTGCTGCTACTAGGCAAGGCTAGAGGTGTAGTTGAGTGTGCAGAAGCTTGAAGGAGCTAAGTGATTGCGATGTTTGTCTCGTTCATTGCGAAGGAGACCTCTTTGGAGGCTTTCCGATTGAAACTTGTGGCTGTTGGTGAGCCGTGGAGGCTTGCTGAGGAGCAGAAGTCAAAGAAGCACTACTGTTTTGGTGGTGGGTGAAGACTTTGGTCGATGGCTATGAGGCACTGCTGCTTTACTTCTCGGGAAGCCATGGGTAGAGGTGTGCCATTTGATAGTTGTCTGGAGGCTTGGCCGACTGGGCAAATTGTTCAAAGGGCACTTGAGACTGGAGCAACTTTGGAGTAGATGGAAGCCTTTGTGTCTCTTTGGAGCAGCTTGGTTGAGGCAATAGACTTTTCTCAAAGCTCTCAACAAATTGAACAATCAGAGACTCTCTTTCTCACAAGAATGACGGAAATATCTCATAGCAATGAACGGAATTTTCATTCAATCGACGGAATTCTTTCAATCTAAAAACTAAAACTAACCTAAGAGAAATACATGAGCTCCTAAGACATGCCTACAACTAATCTAGGAATGGGAGCAATCCTAGTGAACTACTAATGAGCTAAACTAGGAGAGCTAAACCTATGCTCTGATACCATGACAAAACATGTGTGTCTCAGGATCTACAGAGCGCTCTAAGGTGGATGGAACCTATGTGGAGACATGATGAAGAGAGTGCTCATGACATGTATCTCAAGTCAATTAGGTTCCAAGATAGATTAGCTTGGACTCATAAAGAGAATCTTGAGATAGTGCAAAGTGCTTCATATGATATTACTTCAAATGAACCTCCCTTTTATAGGTGAGGGTACTTACATCCATTTGCTTGTTCACATGTGGGATATCTCCTCCATGCCATGTGGCAGCTTATCCTTTGCTCATACCTTTGCTCTACATGTGCTTATGGCACCACATCTCAACAGGCCATGTGTGGCCTGATGGCTGGACGACTTTAGATAGAGTTGGCACACCACAACTAGGCTACATGCAAGTGTGGGAAGGCATCCCTTGACTGACCGCACTGAGGGTAGATGGAGCATTTCCCAGGGCAGCCCACTCTCGGGTTGCGGGTTTGGGCCCGTTTTGCGCACCGATTCTATCGTATGGTCGGTGGCCCAACCCCCAGTCGACCGTTTTGGGTGGACTGGGTCGGTCACCCAATTGAGCCTAACCGACTACGACTGGTGGCTATATAAGAGCAAGCCTGTGAAGCCCATTTCATCACTGGCTACAGCAACCCTGATTCCTTAGCATCCAGCCTCCGTCTTCTACTGTTTCCAGCATGCCATCGAAGCTTCTTTCATAAGAGTGCACGGTTGGGAGGCAGTGCCATCTATTGTATCAGTTCTACAGTAATCAAATTTTTGATTCTCCATACTATCTTGTTTTCTCTCTTGCGTACGAGATCCTGTTATCTGTTGAGCACATACGTCTTATTTTCTTACAAAAAGTACATGAAAGCATAGATAAGTACACCAAAACATATAAAAGCACACCACATAAGCACAGGAAAGCATATGAAAAGTACAAAAAAGCACACCACATAAGCACAGGAAAGCATATGAAAGTACATAAAAGCACACCACATAAGTACATGAAAGCATATGAACTAGAAAAGCACAAAGCACAGAAAAGAACACCACAAAAGCACATAAAAGCACATGAAAGCACAAAAATAGAATAAAAAGCACAACCAAGCATATAAAAGCACAACCAACCATATAAAAGCACACAGAAAGGATTTAAGCACAAGACAAACATGAAAATCTTACCTGTGACTCTTCAAGAAAATGAGTTGGATGAGCAATGTATTGCTTTCTAGCAACATGTATCCTTTTTGTTTGGAGACAATCAAGTGTTCTCTATCCAAAAGTTGACAACAAGTTCCATGACTTCCTCATCAAAAGCACAAACTGGAAGCTGACGTTTGCATAAATCTAGTGGAAGCTTCTCTCCAACTTCATTGCAGGCAAGAATTAGATGGGCATGATGAAAGTCTCTTGGATGTACATCTAAAATTCTAAAGACCTGGCCAATGGATACCTCATGGTCTCTTCGCAATGCATTTAACAAGCAAGTGAGAGTGCTTCTTTTGACAAACAATTCATCACTTGATCTGGGATTCTTTAGGATTTGTAGAGATTCTTTCAAAGCAGAAAGCAATGCTGTGCTTGCATTCTTCTCCCGTGTATACTTTGAGATGCGTGGGTCATGAAGCACTTGCTAAAGTACCTCTGAACCTTTCTTCTTTCAAGAGGATGCTAATTTCTTTTGTATAAACAACAAAATATTTTCTATCATTGTGCAAAAATCATCTTCCTCATCTAACTTACATTTCTTTCTTCTTCTTTGTTCCCTCTTCCTTGATGCTTCCCAAGCCCTTATAGTCTTCTTTTCTGGGGAGCAAAAGGATGATATTGTCGTGGCAGATGTACCTCCCTATCCTAGGCTCATGGTTTTGGGAAGACATTGTCTCAAAAAAAATGTCCTCTGTCTACACATGCAAAGGTCCGACAAAGTCCAAGTCCAAAGATTGCATGGCATCTTCCATACCTCTGTCAAGAAAAGTCTGTAGCGATTGAAGCAGCTTTGAGATTCTCTGTGATCATGGCAGGCTATCCGTTTTCCTACAGCTTAAGGTTAGGCAATCATGAAGTAGTGTGCTAGGGGCAAAATTCAGCTCCAATAGACACAGGATTTGCTGCAATATTGCTCAAAGTGGAATGTTGGGAAGCTCTATCATCTACTACTCCTACTACTTGGATTGTTACTGCAATTGAAGCTACTCCAGAAGAAAACACGAGAAAGAAGAAGCAATAAGCTCGTCACAATTGGTGATTACTTCACCTAGGGCCTGCGCACCAACGATTCCAAAGTTGTTTGCTGGGGCAAGATGGACATTTCTTCGGAGACCTCAGTCCTTGATGGAGTTCAAAGCAATCTACACCAAGAGGTTTCATGTTTGTGGAATTGTTTTTAGCAGTAGGGAGACAACCTGTTGGGGCAACAACATGCATGGGCAAGCATCACCTCTGAAAGCTTTGAGATTCTATGTGATCATGGCAAGTTGTTCATTTTCTTGTGGCTTAAGGACGGACAATCACCAAGCAGTGTGCTGGGGGAAAAACAGACACATGATTTGCTGCAATCTTGATCATAGTGGAATGTTGCAGTCCACGCATGGCAGAAGAAACACCCCCATGAACCCACGTTCTCAATCTTGTAACGCCTACCTGAATAGCATAACCGAATTTAGATTATTTTATTATTTGAACATACAGAACCAACTCGTGAGTTGTGTTCTATGAAAAAGTGCTCAAAGCACACTGTCCCAAAGAGTGCTTTTTGTGACACCTTCCCATGCTAAGACCCTTGGAGCATTGCTCCATGGGGATCGATGCCCATGTCTCCCCGATGAATGCATAGTCTGTAGGCCACATAGATCCTCATCATGTGTTCCAAGGGAGAGCACGTTTTGTAGCCTAAGGTGTGTGTGGGAGCCAATGGTTTGTCCAAAGAGAGACCATGAGTGGCACTGCATTGAATGCATTTGTGGCACCTGCAAGCATTGCACTCTGAAGCTGAAGAAGAAGACATTTCATGTCTATCCAGATGAAATGAGGGAAGACAAGCATGTTGCTCTAAAATGGTGAAGATATGAAAATGTCAATGTTGAAGGATCTGATAAAAAGAGATGGCTACTGTCATATAAGAGCACTCAGCCAATGGAGCTTATAGGTCAAGTGGTTCAATCCATACCAAAATATGTGCTTCATAATCTCACGGTCAGCTCTAGTAGGATAAGCAATTCAGGACGTGCCTTGCCAATTTTCCTTTGACACTATTGTCTCTATCATAGATTTTGCTTAAAATTATTCATTTCAAGAACAAGAAGTGCTCACTGGTACAACAAGAAGATAACAATTCTTGTGCATATCAAGTACAGTCATTTGTTTGATTCTTCTATGCCTAATGCCAATCTGCTTGCTAACTCACACGAGTCCAGGTCAATGCAACACACATACCATTTCTACATTTCAAATGATAGGGAACATGACACCTTATTTATGTTGCTAGATTCTCTACTACATTGGGAATGGCTGAGAAAGGAAAACCCCCATGCAGAAAATATAAAACAATATTGGGTGTGGTTAAATGGTGTTGCCTCTCAATTTAAATTAGCCTGTGGATTCTAATTTGTCTCAAGGTTCAAATCCCTCACCGGTCTAGACATGATGTGGAATTTCTTTGGTTCTAGCCACAGCAAAGGTGAACATGATGGATGGGGTGCTATTATTAAGCAAGCTCTGTTTAACACTAGTTTGGTAGAAGGACATAAAAGTTTCCTAGCACAAATTTATGTCCTGTTAACTTAGTGACTTCCTAGAATTATTCAAAAGCATCCATAAGCTATTTTTGGGTTTTTATTATCTACCATAATAGCTTATATGCTCAAAAAAACTTGGAATTATTATGGATTTGAGCTTGCACCTATTACTTTGAGCTCTACTGAAAGTTTTAAGGTCAACCTAACGCTAAAATTTGAAGCCGTTTTCTCAAGTTTTAGATAAAATGGGGCATACTTCTTCATTAGAATGACTTTTTCAGATTTTGTAAGTTCTAGAGTCTAAGGATAACTATAACACATATGTGTATATTTCTTTGGAGCTATATATAAATCATACTTATTATGATTTATGGCTTCGGCCATAATTTTAGAGAATGTTGACAGCGAGGCAAAATTTGATCTTTTGCAAATTCTTTGACACGTATAGCAAGTTCCAAACTCAACCATAAACCGTATTTTGATTGTTCATTTGCTGTAGTTCATGCTAAATTCAAGCTACAAGGGTTAAAGGGTATCATAATAACCTTAAAGACTTTAAATTATACTTACATGGTTTCTCTAATCATGAATGAGTGATACCAATTTAAAAAATATATATGCAAGATAATTCAAAACTATAAAAGCAAGGTTTAATATGGAACATGTTTTGGTAGTTGAGATAAGGAGCAGATAATCTATTTCAATTATAGCCTTTACTGTGATGTGGTGACTTTCCTTATGATATAATATTGTTATAGTTAAGTTATGACACATTGTGGCTATTATGTGTAGTATATAATGATGCTTCTTTATGAAATGCAACTTACAATGCAACCCGCTAGGCTAACCACTTTTGTTAATTTGTAAATCAATCTTGCCAAAATGATTTTTTAATAACTCTTTATCACTCTTATGTGTTTTATATACTTATAAACACCCTCTAAAAAATGATAGCTTATTGAAATCATTTTTATTTTCAGACAGCTAAATAAAGTTTCAACTCTAAGTACTGTCTGCGTGAAACACTTTGTTACCATACATTTGTGAGCATTTTCCTCGGGTGGGTCACTATGTACAAACCCTCTATATCAAGTGCGTTCAAGGCCTATTCTTAAAATCCCTTATCTGTAAAAAATTTCGTTATAAAATGTACCCTTTTTCTATACAAATCTATAAATTTTTTCCAAAATTACTTCAAATATTTCCTTATGTAAATTATTAAAAGAGTTCGTGGTCTGCATAGCATATGGCGCTTTTCAAACAATCAACTAATTCAAACAAGAAAACTTTCTTATTTCTTCAGTGCATGCATCATAGGGGATCATGGCAATTGTGAGAACATTGCAACTGTGAAGACATGGGATCGAGTTCACAAGTTTTCCCTCTATGTTCACATGCAGTGACAAACAATGGAGAGACAAACAATGACTCACCATAGTTTGGGGAGAGTTTTGATGACCTCACCTCAGGGGGGTGCACTACTTAGAAACCTATGTATCATGTGCATTCAAGGGGTATTTAAGAAACCCCTCAACTAAAATTCTTCCCCCAATAAAAACACCCCTCTTTACTTATGAACTAAGTGATTTTTTTCTAAAGTTAAATTTAAAAACCCCTCTTGTTATTGTAAACCTGTTAACATTTTCCAAAAAGTTAAATTAAAATACCCCTCCTTTTGAATGCATGTAGTACACTAAAATTTATGAGGTGAACCCCCTAAGAACCTCATTGACTATCTAGAAGAGCAGGATAACTTTGCAGTTGTCGCTCACTCTAGGGGAATGAGGAAGATACCCATACTTTCTGTTGCACTGCACAAAACCTAAGCAAAAGGTTAAGCTAGCATTTAAGGATAATTGGGGAACAACCTATGAGAAGTGGGATGTAGTAGTCGGAGCTTTTTGGTACAAAAAAGCATCCAAGAGAGACCGTAATTATGAATTGCTACATAAGAGTCCACAAGCATATGTGTACTCTCATCTAATAAGAACTATTAAGTTCCGAATGCAACCTGTGTCACAACAAAAGAATGTAAAGAGTGTCTTCAAATTGGATTTAGACATGCATGAGCACATCATGGGGTGTCTTGGAGCCATGGGACGAGGACGCCTAAGATAGTACTAAGAAAATGTAGTCTCATTGCAAGGAAACAATATTCCACTTATCTTGAAAAATGAAAAATGTAAAATGTATTTGAGACTATGCAACTAACCACCGCACTTGTTTTTTGTAAATCCAAAATGATAAATCCCATGCTTGTTTTTAGTATATCTCAAACACTGCACTAGTTTTATTAAATCCCATAACTTGTTTAGTATATCCCAAACAACCACTTCGCCTAGTTTTATTAAATTGTTTTTGTAAATCCAAAATGATAAATCCCATGCTTGTTTTTAGTATATCCCAAACAACCATCGCGTTGGTTTTATTAAATCCCATAATGAATCCACACATCCATAAATCCATTCATCTTGTAATAATATAGGTAAACCACCGCGCTTTTTTTTAATATATCCCAAACAACCACCACGCTAGTTTTATTAAATTCCATAATCAATCCACACATCCACAAATCCATTCATCTTGTAATAATATAGGCAAACCACCATGCTGGTGGCTATTAATATCCTTGCGTAACCAACCAATGCACTAGCGAGCAGTATCGCCGTGCTATCCTAAAATTCGTTGCACAGTGCTACACTAAAACAATCCCCTTTAGAGTGGTTATCTTTACTATCACATTTCAACCACTGGGCTACTTAAAACATTTACGTACTAACATGGAAGCATGTCGACACAAAGTTAGGTATTACAAGCACCATAGATCATGGATGATGGTAGTCTAAGAAATGCCTGCAAGATATTTAGTAAAATTTCAAAAATACAATGACATTTTGCAGCTCAAGGAAATTCCAAACTCCCAACTACCTTATCAACCTCTCTATAGCAGAGACATACTCCCAGCTCATTAGGCCAGTCTGATGAACTATCGCAGACCTCATTACACACTTGGACCACCAATTGCTTTCTTGCCTCTACCAACTTGTGCGCCCATAGTAACTCCTCCTTTTGCTTGGGGTCCTCTTCATCCTAGTATTTGCGATCTATACAACTTCGTGCCTTCACCATGTCCTACCAAAAGAAACCTACATCATGAGCTTCACAAGTACCTTAAAGGAGTAGGAAAAATGAAAGCCAGGGAAATTAATATTCATTGTCTTTGCTGACTCCAAGTCATACACCCAATTGCGAATCATGTCCTCCTTGTAGCTATTTTCCTCCCTCTTCTCCAGGTCTATTTTTGCGAGGAGGTCATCCAACATTGTTCTCAGATAGAACATGAGCATTCCAAAGTCTTTTGGGTATGCCATAGATTTGCAGTAGGTGGATTGGTGTATAGAGGTTTGGGCCTAGATTTCATAATGGGCTCTTAGTTGTCTGCACTACACTTAAACAGGGAGAGAGTTCATTGAGCCCAACCTTCTCATTCTTCTTTCATACAACCGACTAATTGAAATCTTTCAGTCACATTGGTTGTCTAATCAAAATCTTTTGTCTCACATTAGTTGTCGAATCGAAATCTTTTGTCTCACATTAGTTGTGTAATCAAACTCTTTCGTCTCACATTAGTTGTTTAATCAAAATCTTTCATCTCACTTTATGGTCCTTGGCCTGTCAAAGGACACTATCTAGTCACATAGCTGAGAAAACATCACTTCAATCACTTTGAAAATATTATAATATTACATATATATGCATTTGCATATATTGTTATATGTATATATATATATATATATATATCTTAAGAATTGCACTCGCATTGAGAAATATGAAATCCCATAACTAATCCACAATTTCTAAACGAATGATTTGTATGCCATTCATCTTGTCTTGTAATAATAATAATAGAAGCAAACCACCGAGCTGGTGGAAGTTATATTCCCAGTGTGCAACCAACCACCACACTAATGACCAACCACCCCGCTAGTGGCAGTTAAGTTAATATCCTTGTAATAATAGAAGCAAACCATAGCTGGTGTTATCTTAAAAGAGATACATTGCCCAAGTAAACTCTAGAGAAGATTAATAATTCAATAGATTACACACAGATTACATAGATTGCATCTCACATTAGGGAAGAGGTGGGGTATTTGAGGTGTACCAATGAGAGTGCTCTAAAGTGTGGGGCAATGGTATGTTGAGGTATCAAGTTCCATTAACTATGCCTAGGTCCATAGGTAGATAGTCTCAATTTGAAAAAGGGGGAGGAATACCATGGATTTTGGGAGGAAAACCACCACGTTTGGGGAGAGAGCACCATGTGCTACCATGTGTCCCAAATTTGAGAAAGGGGGGGGAGGGGGTGCACCCCCTAAAGTAGAAAAAGGTGACTGTAAGGCCCACGCCCTACATAGTGTATAGAGGAGAGAGAAAGCCACTTTGCACCCATGCCTACCACGTGTACATATTGCAAGATTGAGGTGCCACTTGGAAACGGGGGCCGCCCACCAAAAATTGAATACCCACTTTGACTCCTAGTAGGAATTGAATCTCTGACCATGTGCCAAGGGTCCCTCCACTCTAACCACTAGGCCATTGATCCAAAAGTGATATCCCTCTCTGCCACGTTCTATATAATGTTATGCGACTTTTTTCCTCTCTTCCATAATTGTCTCCAAAATCATGTGTAGTCTACCAAAACCACCTTAGCCTCCATTATAACCCCTCCACATTGGATTGGATTATGAAAAATAATATGTCACTAATCCATTTCTTATGAGGCCCTTTTGAGACCCCAATTCTCACCTAATGAAGACTCCTTTCCTTCAAATTACATCTCAAGGACTCTTTTCCTTCAGGTGGCTGGTTCACATTGCTTTGAGAAGGTCTCCTTTTTTAGCTCCCTAATTGTAGGCTCGGCCCTCCTTGCTCCTTTCCTTGCTCTTTCCCAAAGGGTTTGGTTCCTTCCTTGAGGGGCCTAGCCCCTCCCTTCATGTCACTTCCTCTTTCCTTTATTTGAGCTTCCTGTGGTTGCAGGCTTGGCCCTTCTTGATCCTTTCCCAAAAGGGGGATGGATCCTCCCTTCAGGATCCTTTTCCTCGTAGTCAGCTCGGGCTTGTCCTTCTTTAATTTGAGCTCCTTGTCTTTTGCAATTTTTGCCCAAATGGCAAATTGAGATGCTGCATCTACTTTCTCATAGTAGATAGTTGTAGCAAGCAGACACATTTGATCTATCCATGACCTAGGCAATGGAAAATGGCATTCTCTACATAGTGATCTTGCATGCACAAACACCCCAAATTAAAAAACATGCATTGGGTGGTAGCACGCAGGCCATCGGATCATGCAGTCATCTATGAAGGGGGTATGGCAAACCATGCATTTCAAACCCTGGTGCATAGCAAGATAGATATCCAATTTAACTATTGCGACCATCAATACCATAGTCTTACTTTGTACATAATGAAGTTGCTTCTTGATTCCTTCCTCCCTCATCCTAAGGTTGCGGATGTTCTCCTTCATCTCCTCCACTCTTTGCTCACTCTCTGCAATAGCTGAACATTTGAATCCCTCAGCATCTGTTGAAGCTACTTAAATTGCTCAAAAAATTAACCTGGGTTGTTTCGACTTCCACTCTAGTTTGGAATTCTCTCACAACAATGGACTTCCTTTCAAAAGTGTAAGATGTCTCGTAGTTCCTGCATCATCGCTCTTGTTTCTACATCACCGCTTTGGTTTCTGCATTCTCCCTTTTTAGCTCCTCCATCATCTGGTCTTTTTCAATGTTCAATGCATTCTACACATTGCAGAGCCTTTGTAAAGACCCTCCTTTTTTGCTCTCTGATCTTCAAGCTCCTTTTCCATCATTGCAAGCTTCTTGTCCGCGATGTACCCATCACTTCTAACTTCTTCAAGCCTATCTCGGAGCTCCTTGATGTGCTTCCCTACTTCTTCTCTTACATGCCTTTCCATGTCGACCATTTTTATAGCCGTGTTAGCTTGCTCTTGTTCCTCCAAGGCCCCCGCTTGTTCTTCCTCTACCTTGGCTTCTGCACCCTCCCTAAGAATTTTCTCAAGTTGCATTGCCTTTGTTGTATCAGTGGTTTTCTCTTGTAGAAAAGTCACCTTCTGAGACATCTTCTTATCGTATTGCTCAAAAATCCTTTTGAGGGTAGATGTCATCAGGTGCATTGCAACTCTAGTGGATTGAGATGATAATTGGGATTTTCCATCCATGCAATTCTTCAGGTTGGTTATCACACTCTTGGAGATCGCCCTTACATCACATCCTTTCAATTGCTTGAACCTGACAGAACTTCACAGTTCCTCTCGTATCAAGAAAGAAGTGCATTGTCTTCTTCAGCACATCTTGGAGGTCTCTTGGCAAGCTAGAAAGCTTGACTCCACCATCTTTACTAATCTAAGCGTTGGGGTATACATCTAGAATATATTGTATGTTCCAATTCTTCTCAAAGAAGTGTGCTTGCAAATTGTCTCTAGGTTTGCTTAGCTCATGTTCAAATCACTTTTAATGATGGTAATCTTCTGACCTTGATAGATTATTTGTCCCTCCTTCACATTCACCTCCTGTACCCATATGGCAAGCAGCCTCAAGACCCTCAAGTGTATGTTCAACATAAGCAAAGGGGGTAATTCAAAATCTCCATGTCTTTACTGTAGGGAGCCAGCATATGTCATAGATCCAAAATGGTGTTCAGGAAGGTACCTATCAGAGATAAGGTTGATCCCAATTTCAAAGCCATTTTGGATATCCCTTTGTGTAATGTACATATATGCACATTACATGCTTTATGTCGAATCATCGAGAAGCTGGTATTTTTGTATATTGGTTTTTCCTGGAAGCTTTGTCCTAAAAAACGTAGGAAGGATGCACTTCAAGCAATCGAGAAAGTATTGTCGGGCATTGGTCTCCATGGAGGAGATGTTCAATATATCACAACAAATTTGAGAAAATAAAAAAAGGGAACAGAAGTGCCCATCAAGCCATCTATTGGTGGAGTGAAGGCTAGAAGTTTTTTATCACAGCCACAAGGCAAGAGAAAACCAAGCAGACAATCATGCTATTTTTCAAGAGTGTAGTATGGCATTTGTAGGAATGTACAGAATGCAATTAAAGATCATGAAGTAGATGGAATTGCATGAACTATTAAAACAAAAGTATGGAAATCCTTAGACAAGATTTTCATACTTTTTGACATACAAACTTGGACCAAGAATGATCACCGTGCATTGGAGGAGGAACTAAAGACTTTTGGAAAGTCAATGAAAGAAGCTTGGACAACTTGCAACATAACACATTACATGGTAATAAAATTTCATTATTTTCTTACTGGCATTTTCTTATGTTATCTCTTAACAACAGAATGTGACTTCTTCTTTATTGTAAATGTAGCATATTATCTACAACCATCTTCCATATTTTGTAAAAAAACATGGATGCCCTACAATTTGGTCAACTCAAGGAATGGAGTAGTCTCATTACACATCATGAAATTCATTTTTCCGACATACACAACATTTTGGAGGAGTACAGAACAAAAATAGCCTCAAAGAAGTTTTCCAGTGATTCTATAGATGTATGCTACAAAGGTTGCAATGTAAGAAAAAAGTGGTGACATCAAAAGTCAAACTAGCATTCAACATGGCCCAAAAAGAAAGAAGAAGGCGAATCTTGGATAACTCAACTACTACACAGATACATGCGGAATGGAGACAATCAAAAACTTTTGTGAACCAAAGGTGGATAGATATAGCTTAGGAACTTTGTAACAAAATGTACAATGTATAGCTCTTGCTCTCCTCTTGCTGTTTAATTGGATTGTCTTCTTCAGATTGAATGGCTTTAAGCAATAAAGCTAGCTCTCTAAACCTCAAAAGATGGTGTTTTCCATTAACATCTAGGTTTAGAGGGCTTGTAATGCCACATGCAAGGGCATAGGTAGTGTAAGAAAGCTAATGTCCTACCCTAGAGTAGATCTTGCTAGGATAGTGAGCAAAAATATTATAAGCATAGATTTTTTCCAAAAGAATGATCTTGTCCTTCTGCGGGTCGATTTGATCACCTCCCAAGAACTCTAACAAAGATTTGAAGAACCAAAAAGCTACCTCACCATCATTGCTTAAATGCCAGTGATATATTAATAGTTTTGCAGAAGAGATCCTCTTAATATACTGAGAGAGGCTAGCAAGTTGGCCAAGACCTCTCTCCCTGGTTCCACCAAACCTCACAAGGAAGGAATAATCTTCAACATAAAATTGTACAAACCATTAAAGGCAACATGAGAACAGAGATATTAAAAGACAAGGTCACTCAAATGAAAATGAGAGCATAGTTACCAAAAGACAAGATTACTCACCTTCATATTCTCATCTGCCTCTAGATCCTTGTCCTTCCAAAGGAAGATGCTTCTCTCAATGATATCTTCTGGTACTCTATTCTACTCCTTCCTTTTTCTGATCTTGTCAAATTCAAAGTCTCTTTGAATCTTCATGAATGTCTCGTCATCGATGTCATAATCTCCCATACATTTTTTAGCTTTCTCAAAGCACATGGATAGACATTCCTATGAGTTGAAGTTGTCTTCCATGCTGTGGAAAGGGTCATCCTCCACAATGATCTAAGAATCCAAATGGTAGGATTGGGCAATCAATGCTAGTGCATAACCTTCCCTCAAATCAAATATTTCTTGAATGTCATGAAGAAGATTATACTCCATATCTCCAATTTGGAAAGTGGGAAGCAATGGCAAGGCACGGCCACAGATTTTGATGTCAAGTTCTTCAATACTTACTGGCTTGTTAAGTGTGTCTGACCTTAGTGCCACAAGGTCAAGTGCAGTAGCTTCATCTCTCTCCTTGATAAGGTCTATCATCCCCTCTTCGTCCTCCTTCTCTAATACTTTGACTGTCTCTTGGAGCTCCTCTTGATCCTAGGTCCTCTCATCTTCTTCCTCATCCTCTTGTGCCTTCAAGCCCTCCTTAATGTCATCATGATCATAGTTCAGGTATACAACAAAACACAAACATTCCTCTAGAAGTTTGCACTTTCTATTATACATGTTGCACTCTGCCTTAACATTCTTTGGCAAAAGCTCATACATCTTATGAATGGAAGTATTGAACTTATTATCTATCTATCAAAAAATCCTTGTTGTGGATGTGATACTTATTTCCAATACAGACTGGGATTTTCTTTAGTATGTTTTTTTAAAGAAAAGAACGTGTTTTTTGAATTAAAAATGCATGTGGACGTTCAAAATAGCAAGAAATGCATTTTTTATAACCGGTCAATGTGCACCTGTTGACCAACTATATACCGATTGGTGAATCCCAACACTGATCGGTATTTTCCAAAAAATACCAAACGGTATTGGGATTCATGGATCGGTGAAAAAACACCGATCGGTGAATCACTACACCAACCGGTATATAATAAACCAATCGGTGAAACTCAACACCGATCGATATGTTTGGAATACACCAGTCGGTGTAGTGAAATACCGATCGGTGTGCACCGACAGAACACATGGCATGCATGCATTGGCTACAAAAACCAACCGGTGTATGGACATACCGGCTGGTATGTCGAGTTGGGTTCTATAAAAGGGTGCCTTCGCATCTTTTTTTTTTGCCTTTCATCAAAATTCACCGTAGTTTTTTTGCATCCTCGCTATTTTTCGCTTCTCCTTCAGGCTTTTGGTGAGATTCTAACCTCACTATTGTTTTTAGTTAGGGCCGAGTGATGGCTCGCTTTGGCCGGTTGGATTCACCTCGCCTCAGCTGAGAGAAAAGAGAGAGAAATATGTCATATGTTTGTGCTTACTTGCTTCTGTGTGTGTTCTTGCATAATGTGTTTCACTCAGGGCTAGATGATGATTGGCTTTGGCCGGTTGGATTCATCTCGCCTCGAGTGATGTTTTAGTAGTATCATGATTAAGGCTGGGTGATGGCATTCACCTCATTCCAATTGAGAGAGGAATATGTATGATGCTTATTTACGCTTGATTATATGTGTTTGAATGTGTAATGTTTATCACTTGGTGCCAGATGATGACTCGCTTCAGCCGGTTGGATTCATCTCGCCTCGAATGACGTTCTATTAGATAGTATCATGATCAAGGCTGGGTGATGGCTCGCTTCGGCCGGTTGGATTCACCTTGCTTTGGTCTACTATCATATATTCATATATATTATACATAGTTGTCAATAGAGCCGATTATTGTCCAGATGATAGCTAGCTTTGGTCGGCTAGATTCATCTCGACGACGACCTTCCCAACGAGCTCAAGATGTGTGATCACACAATGTTGATGTAGATCATCTTGGTTCATTACATCGTGATTGTTGCTGTTATATGTTTTTTGCTTGTAGGGTCCACATTACAATTATCTATTAGAAATTCTTGAATTTTTCCGATTTGTTTTTGTAATGATTTTGAGTATTAACGTAATGCATTATGATTGGGCCTAGATGTCTCAATTACTTAATTGCTATGCATTGGTTTTCGTATGTACACGTTGTGCCTCATCGTGGTAGCAAAACCTCACGAGTGCTTACATAATGATTGTTGTGTGAATTAGATCTATACCTCTACCTTCCTCATGGTAGCCACTCCTTCAAAGAGAGAGAGAGAGAGAGACACTTGGACAATTGAGTTGTAACACCTTGTCTGTAGGGTGTGCATTCGACATATTATAACATTGAGTGAGGACCACATACCAAGTCTAAGCTGGATGAAATGCATGAGCGCATACTTGCTCAATTTGACTGTAGCTAGACGAGGCGCGGAGAGGTGGAGCGGACAGAGGAGAAAGAGGCTATACTAAATTTCCTACCTAGAGTGCTGGGTGGTATAGTTGTACAATGGGAAATGGTAAAGCAGTCAGAGCCCTTCACAGACACAGCAAGGTCAAAGTTGGATAGATGGCTCATAGAATGGAAAGAATCCCGCATTGCCATTCATAGGAAAAATCAAAAGGACAAAGGTGCGGTTGGTAGACTATCGAATGTCACCATGGAATATTATACCCAAGTTGCTAGTGGCTCCTCAAAAAGAATAGACACGAGAAGTCAAGACGGCAAGGCATACATAGACCTGTGCACAAAGTTTTTCGACATGTGCTCTACAACGGTACACTTCCCATTAGTTGCATTGACAATTCTTGAGGAATTAAGCGGGGGAGTGGAAGGAAAAGTGTACCGGGTTAAGATAGAGTGTGTGCGAGGTTTCAAGCCAACCCTATCTTATGCTGGCAAAAAGTTGAGGCACCATACTGCACATGCACATAGATCGTTGAAGACAGAGTTGGCAATGACTGTAATGCATAGGGCAGTGTGTCGCGCAAATGGTTACACACACGTTAGTGATATTTGGTTAATTAGTCCATACTTCAATGAAGATAGTATTCAATGGAGGTAGTATTCATGACATGATCATGTGCCTATCTTCCATGTATCATGATTATCTAAACTGGGCAAGGCAAGACAACCCCCGCGAGCAACCTTGCAATGCATGGCATGATACATGGAGTCAGATGCAAGCACGCCTATTCTGTAAGAATGCTCTTGCCATTTGCACAGCTATTGCTAGTGCAATGAAATCAATGCACGAGAGGGGGTTCAAACACACTGTTTTGAATGCTGAAAACTATGTGCTGGATTTCACAGCAGATGGAAAATCTGTGCAGGTGAGCATTATTGATTTGGGAAGGTGTCTCCACAGAACTGAGAGCAAGCCCGAGTAGGTTCAGGCACATGCTCCAAATTCAAGATCTCCTTGGTTTGCACTAGAGCTTTATGCAAGAAATGATGATGTACCTCGATCAAATGGCGCATAGTCAGACATGTCAGATTGCTATGCTGCCGGTTGGTTACTTGCCGAAATAGCCAACTTCCTTGCAGGGTGCAGGTCCGTACTGTCAAGTGATGAACTATACTCAAGGCATGTCATCAAGCTGTTGTGGGATTGTAAACTCCACTTGTGACAGAATGAGCCTCGAGAATGGATGACAATGGAATCGCTGCTAACTAAACTTCTCGCACACCGTGTTGATGAAAATGACGCAATGCGTCCAATGGATGATATGAAAACTTATCTATAAAATTGTTATTTTGACACTTATTTCATTAACTTATTTGCTATTAACACTTAAAACTTGAACTTGTATCTTTGCTGTTAACACTTAAAACTTGAACTCGTATCTCTGCTATTAACACTTAAAACTTGAACTCGTGTCTTTGCTATTAACACTTATTTCATTAATTTTGGACTTGTCAATGTACAAAATCTTTTTAATAAATACTTTTGGACTAGTTTATGGATAAAATTTAAGGAAAAACTCACTCTTTAAAACACAGATAAAAACATAAAAACAAGGAATTTTTAAGAGTGTTTTGAAGGAAATAAAATCAAAATGATAAAAACATAACAAAGATAAGCTACACCAAAAGATAAGAAACAATAGCAAACAAATAAAACTAAAATTATGAAAATTAACGTAACTTCTTACATAGTCTGGTGCACAGTCCCGATTCATTTTTGTACTTAAATTTCTATTGAAAAAATCTACTTTATGAAAATATTCTTCCAAAACCAAAAGATGACACTACCCTTTTGAAATAAAGAGTTTATTTACTTACACTATCATATTGTACTAATAATGCAAAAACTAAGAAATGTAATTCTTACATTACTCTATATTGTAGAAATCCTAATATAATGTTTTATTTTAAAGAATCTTCATTTAAAATTCTTAACTTATTAATAACTTTAATAAATAAAAATCATTTAAATCCATGGATAAACTATATATTTGTGTGTGTGTGTACATATGTACGTACATACATACGTATGTGTATATATATATATATATATATATATAAGGTCCATGCATTAGATTAATTTACCATGAGAGTCCTCTAAAATCTCCAAGACTTAATAACGGTGTTAATAAACACCTTTCAGAGTTTCGAAACTCTAAAATCTCCAAGAGTTAATAATGGTGCCAATAAACACCATTCCAAGTTTCAAAAAGCAAAAATGGTATAATCTCAAAGAACTTTATAATGGTGCCAATAAACACCTTGAATAGTTACAAAGATTTTTTAAGCAAACACCTTCAAATGATGTATCTTGATGGAGGGGGAAATAGAGGGAAAGAAAATTTTTTTTAATTAAATTTTTTATTTTATTTTATTTTGTTTTGTTTTGTTTTATTTTATTTTATTTTGTTTTGTTTTATTTTATTTTATTTTATTTTTTTCGTCGCCTCTGCACTGCCGCGGCACCGCGATCTCTTGGACAAGGGAGGGAGGAAGAAGAGGAGAAGGGAAGAGAGAGGTAGAGAAGGAAGGAGGGAGAGAAGGGAGGAGAATGGGAAGAGAGAGGGAGAGAAGGGAGGAGAAAGGGAAGGAAGATGGAGAGGGGGAACGGAGTGCAACGCGAGGGAGAGGGAGTGGGAGGAAGGGAGGGGACCACGATGGGAGTGAGAGTAGAAGGAAGGACTACAGTAGAAGGAAGAGGGAGAGAGGAAGGGAAGAGTAGAGGAGGGAGTAATATTTCTTTTAATATAAATTTAATTAGATAGGTGGGTGACGAGGAGGAAGGAAAGAGAATGGAGAGGGAAAGAGAGGAAAGAAGAGGGGGAAGGCATGAAGGTAAGGGAAGAGAGAGAGAGAGAGAGAGAGTCACGTTGTCGTGGTAGTGCACAAGCGGCGACCAATTTTTTTTTCTTTTTTTCGTGGTCATCGCCTCTATGCTGTCGCGGCAATGCAACTCTCTCTCTCTCTCTCTCTCTCTCTCTTTCTTCTATAGTGTGTAGCAGAGACACACACACACCGAGAGAGAGAGACAGAGAGGGGGGGGGGGAGAAAGACGGAGGGAGAGAAGGGAGGAGCAAGGAGAGGGAGAGGGAGAGGAAGAGGGGAAGGGGTGCACAACACGAGGGAGAGGGAGAGGGAGAGGGAGAGGGAGAGGGAGAGGGAGAGAGGAAGGAAGGGGAACATGATGAGAGGGAGAGGTGAGAGTCAATATACTTCCCTCAAGGAATTCAAACTTCCCGCTCTAGAATTCAAACTTTCCTCACCCTTCCCCCCTTTCCCCCCTTCCCCCCTTCCCCATTCCCCCCTTCCCCTCTCCCCCCCTTCCCCCCCCCCTTTCCCCCCTTCCCCCGGGCCCCCCACCCCTTTTCCCCCCATTCCTCCCTCTCTCCCCTTTTCCCCTCTCCCCCCTTTTCCCCTCCCCCCCCCCCCTTTCCCCTCCCCTCCCCCCCCTTTCCCCCCTTCCCCCCTTCGCCCCCCCCCTCTCTCCCCTTTTCCCCTCCCCCCGCCTTTTCCTCCCCCTCCCCCTTTCCTCCCCCCCTTCCCCCCCCCTTTCCTCTTCTCCATTCCATTAATTTCCTTCCCTCCCCCCCCCTTTCCTCTCCTCCATTCCATTAATTTCCTTTCTTTCCTACCCTCCCCAAGATAAATTTTTAAGGGCAAATATTTTCCCAAAGACGAATTTCGGAGCTTCTCCAAACTAGTGTGGCTAATCTTTCAATCTTGAAATTTGATAAATCTCGATAATTTTGTAGTACTTGGGGGAGGTTGTTCCAAGGTATTTCAGTCCCTTGTGTACAATAGTCATATTATTGATCTGGCACTAGCTCCCCTTGTGGCTCATCGACTGGCATGGCATCGATGGGCGGTTCTAGTGATGATGTATCCTCAGGCTCTGGTGCTGATCTTTCCTCAGGTTCTGGTGCTGATCTTGCCTCGGGCTCTAGTTGCTACTGTTGTTGGGGATATATTGGTTGTAGTTGTGCATCGAGCTATAGCATTCAGAGTTTCGAAACTCTAAAATCTCCAAGAGTTTATAACGGTGCCAATAAACACCATTCACAGTTTCAAAAAGCAAAAATGGTATAATCTCAAAGAACTTTATAATGGTGTCAATAAACACCTTGCAATAGTTACAAAGATTTTTTAAGCAAACTTCAAATGACATATCTTGATGGAGGGGGAAAGAAGTTTAAAAAATATAAAAATATAAAAATATTTTATTTTATTTTATTTTGATTTATTTAACTTTATTTTATTTTTATCGCAGCCTCCACACTGCCGCGACAGCGCGATCTCTTGGACAAGGGAGGGAGGAACAAGAGGAGAAGGGAAGAGAGAGGGAGAGAAGGGAGGAGAATGGGAAGAGAGAGGGAGAGAAGGGAGGAGAAAGGGAAGGAAAAGGGAGAGGGGAAATGGAGTGCAACGCGAGGGAGAGGGAGAGGGAGGAAGGGAGGGGACCACAATGGGAGTGAGAGTAGAAGGAAGGACTAGAGTAGAAGGAAGAGGGAGAGAGGAAGGAAAGACTAGAGGAGGGAGTAATACATTTTTAAAAATAAATTTAATTAGATAGGTGGGTGACAAGGAGGAAGGGAAGAGAATGGAGAGGGAAAGAGAGGAAAGAAGAGGAGGAAGGCATGAAGGTAAGAGAAGAGCGAGGGAAGGAGAGAGAGAGAGAGAGAGTCGCGCTGCCGCGGCAGCGACCACCCAAAAAAAAAAACTTGGTGGTCACCACTGCTGCATTGCCACTGCGACAGCGCGACTCTCTCTGTCTCTCTCTCTCAGTGTGTGTGTGTCACCGCCGCACACTATAGAAGAAAGGGAGGGAGAGAGGAGACAAGAGAGAGAGGACAAAGAGAGAGAGAGAGAGTGAGAGAGAGAGAGAGAGAGAGAGAGAGACAAGGGGAGAAAGACGGAGGGAGAGAAGGGAGGACAAAGGAGAGGGAGAGGGAGAGGGAGAGGGAGAGGGGGAGGGGGAGGGGAAGGGGAAGGGGAAGGGGTGTGCAGCACGAGAGAGAGAGAGAGGGAGAGGGAGCACAATGCAACACAAGGGAGAGGGAGAGAGGAAGGAAGAGGAACATGATGAGAGGGAAAATGTTATTGAAAAGGGAGAGGGAGAGGTGAGAGTCAATATACTTCCTGAAGCAATTCAAACTTCCCTCCCCCCTTCCCCACTTTCCCCCATTCCCCCCTTCCTCCATTCCCCATTCCCCATTTCCCATTCCCCCCTTCCCCCCCTTCCCCTCCCCCCATTCCCCCTTTCTCCCCTCCCCCTCCCCCCCATTCCCCATTCCCCCCTTTCCTCCATTCCCCCTTCCGCTCCCCCCATTCCCCCATTCCCCTCCCCCCTTCCCCCTTTCCACCCTTTCCCCTCCCCCCCCTTCCCATCCCACCGTTCTCCTTTTCCCCCCTCCCCCCCCCTTTCCCCTTCTAGTTTAGCTAATATTTCAAACTTGAAATTTGATAAATTAGCCCAAAAATTAACATAACTTCCTCATATGAGACGCAAATTTACCCTCCAAGTACTCAAATCGATCGGCATAAGCCATCTAGAGTCATCTATATGGTTATAATTTTCAAATTCCAGCTTATAGAAAATGTATGTAAAGTATCGTGCCTGTCAAGTATGAGCACATTCGAATGACACACCTCAGATTCTCATAACACTTAGTGAAAAATGGTGTTTGTGGGCAAGTTTGACCATCCAAAGCATATACGATGGGTACAATAATTTACATGCACCTCAAATAGGTTGGATTCACATGTGTAAAGTATCATGTCCATCAAGTATGAGCACATTCTTATGACACATCTCAGATAGTTTCTTTTGGTGGTTATGCATATTATTTGGTGAAAAACGGGGTTTGTGGCAACATTGACCGTCCAAAGCATATCTGATGGGCATGATAATTTTTACATGCATCAAAATATGCAAGATTGATGCCTACACATAGTATCATGTCCATTGGGTATGTGCGCACTCGAGTAACACACCTCAGATCGTGTTTTTTGGCGGCGGTTGTGCATGACACTTAGTGAAAAATAGGGTTTGTAGCGAGTTTGACCATCCAAAGCATATCCAATGGGCATGATACTTGTCACAAGACTCCAGAAAGGTGAAATTGACATGAGTGCAAGGTATCATGTCCATCCGGTATGTGTGCACTTGAATAACACACCTCAAATACTATTTTTTTACGGTTGTGCATCATATTTGATGAAAAATTGGGTTTGTGCCAGCTTTGACCATCTAAAGCATATCTGATGGGCACGATACTTTGCATACACATCAACATAGGTTGGATTGACGTGTGTGCAAAGTATTGTGCCTATCGGGTATGAGTGCATTTGAATACACACCTCAAATACTATTCTTTGTTTGGCAATTGTGCATAACACTTGATGAAAAATGGGGTTTGTGGCATGTTTGACCATCCAAAGCATATCCGATGGACACAATATTTTTCATGCGTCTCTAATTATATTATATTAATACGTGTGCAGGGATTTGTGCCCATTAGATATGAGAGCATTTGAATAATACACCTCAGATACTATTTTTTGGCAGTTGTGCATGACACTTGGTGAAAAACAGAGTTTGTGGCATGTTTGACCGTCCAAAGCAAATTTGATGGGCACAATATTTTTAACATGACTCAACATAGATTGTATTGATGTATGTGCGAAGTATCATTCCCATCGGGTATGAGTGCATTCGAATGACATACCTCAGATATATTTTATGGCTGTTGTGGATAACACTTGGTGAAAAACAGGGTTTTTGGCAATTTTGATCATCCAGACCATATCTGATGGGCATCATACTTTGCACACAGATGATCAACATGGTTGTATTGACACACGTGCAAAGTATCATATCCCATTAGGTGTGTGCACATTTGAATATCACATCTAGAGCGTGTTTTTGGGTAGTTGTGTATGACATTTAGTGAAAAATACGATTTGTGGCAAGTTTGACCATCCAAAGCATATTCGATGACGATACTTGGCACAAGAATCAATAAAGATTAAATTGACATGATTGAAAGGTATTGTTCCCATCAGGTATGTGCGCAATTAAATTACACACCTCAAATACTATTTTTTGGCAGTTGTGCATAATAAATGATGAAAAAGTGGGTTTGTGCCGACTTTGACTATCCAAAGCATATCAGAGGGACACAATACTTTGCACGCATCTCAAAATAGGTTGTATTGACATGTGTGCAAAGTATCGTGCCCATCAGGTATGAGGGCTTTTGAATAACACACCTTAGATACTATTCTTTGGCAATTGTGCATAACACTTAATGAGATCAATAGCGTTTGTGGTGCATTTGAAAATCCAAAGCATATCTGATAGATACGATATTTTTCATTCATCTCTAATTCAATTATATTAATACATGTGCAAAGCATCATGCCGATCGGGTATGAGAGCATTCGAATAATACACCTTAGATACTATTTTTTGGCGCTTGTGCATAACACTTGGTGAAAAATGGAGTTTGTGACACATTTGACCATCGAAAGTATATCCGATCCAAACGATATTTTGCACGTGCCTCAACATATATTATATTGATGTGTATGCAAAGTATAGCACCCATCAGATATGAGGGCATTCGAATGACACATCTCAAATACTATTTTTTCACTATTGTGCATAGCACTTGGTTAAAAAACGGGATATGTGGCAACTTTGACCATCCAGAGCATATCTGATGCACACAATACTTTGCATATAGATTAACATAGGCTTTATTGATGAACTTGCAAAGTATCATGCCCATTGGGTATGTGCACAATTGAATAACACACCTCAAAGTGTGTGTTTTTTATGGTTGTGCATAACACTTGGTGAAAAATGAGGTTTGTGGCGAGTTTGACCATCTAAATCATATCTGATGTGACAAAATATGAAGAGGGGAGAGGAGAAGAGTGGAGATGAGGAGAGAGGGCACAGCTAGAGAGCACACCACAAATGACTAACTGTACACTAGATTTAGTTGATAAAATAGAATATATACAAACCCTTTTAGGGTTAGGGTTAGGGGATCTAACCCTTTCCTTTATAGCACTCTATAAGGTTAGTGCTATGCACATATGATCATGTGATGGTGCTATGCACACATGATCACATGATGTTGAGCGTGAACTCTCAACACCTTCCCTCAAGATCAACATCATGAAGTAGGCCTTCCCTCAAGATGATGATTCTGGGGAATCGAAGAAGGACTGAGCATTACATTCCATCACACCCCTTTAATGGGAATGTCCTTCCTCTGCGTCAAACCAAGAGCTAGTCGGTGTTTCTCGAATAGCTCTTTACCGAGTGGTTTGGTAAAGATGTCTGCAACATTTTCTTTGCTATCACAATGCTGCAGTGTGATGTCACCAAGTAACACTCTTTCTCTGATGAAGTGCTCTCTGACATCAATGTGCTTTGTCCTGGAGTGATATACTGGATTTTTTGCCAATGCTTGAGCCGATTGATTATCACTGTATATTGTTATTGGCTTTGACTCATCAAAGTAATCTGTTTCTAACAATAGTCTTCTGAGCCATATAGCCTCACATGCACCTGTAGTGAGTGCCCTATATTCTGCTTCAGTCGAAGACAAAGAAACAGTTGGCTGTTTGTTTGACAACCATGATATAGCACCTTGACCAAGGAAAAATGCATATCCCTATGTCGATCTCCTGGTCTCATGATCTCTAGCATAGTCACTGTCACAGTATCCATGCAACCGTGGATGACTTCCTCTGTATTCTATCCCAAACTGTCTTGTACCTCTGATGTATCTCAAGACTCTTTTGGCTGCATTCCAGTGAGACTGTTTTGGATTTGCCATAAATTGTGCTAGTGAGCTTACTGCATAACAAATATCTGGCCGTGTGATTGTCAGATATATAAGAGATCCAATGAGTTGCATGTAGTATCTGTCATTGACTGTAGGCTTTTCTGAATCTTTAGTAAGTTTCAAACTCTGTTCCATGGGAGTGGCTGCAATCTTGCAATCTGCCATATGAAACTTCTTCAGGAGGCTGTCAACATATTTGAGCTGACTCATGAATGTGCTATCTGAATCTCTCTAGAACCTTAATTCCAAGACAATAGTGCATAATTCCAAGATCTTTCATGTCGAACTCTGTAGAAAAGTCTTGTTTTAGTTTTCTGATGAAGCTATCCTTTCTTCCTGTCACAATGAGATCATCTACGTACAAAAGTGCAATAGTAATGTCTTCCCCTTGAACTTTGTAGTAGAGAGTATGATCTGCATTGGACTTCATGTATCCCAGATCAGCAAAATACTTGTCAATTCTGCTGTACCAACTTCTGGGTGCTTGTTTTAAGCCGTAGAGACTTTTCTTGAGATGGCAAACCTTGTTCTCCTTTCCTGGTTCAACATAACCGACTGGTTGTTGCATGTAGACTTCCTCGTCTAGATAACCATTGAGAAATGCATTCTTGACATCGAGCTGATACACATTCCATTTACTGAGTGTCGCTAGTGATATCAAGAACCGTATGGAACCCATCTTTGCTACTGGAGCATAAGTCTCATCATAATCTTGACCATATTGTTGTGCAAATCCTTTTGCAACTAATCTGGCTTTGTATCTCTGAATACTGCCATCTGGATTGTACTTCACTTTGTATACCCATTTGTTGGCTATGGCCTTCTTTCCTGGTGGAAGGTCGCATAATTCCCAAGTGTTATTTTGATACAAAGCATCCATTTCTTCATTCATAGCAGTTTGCCATTCTGGATTGTCTACTGTGTCTTCGAAGTACACTGGCTCTTCTGTAGCCATGATGGTAGTCATAAGAGCATAGTTGGTGGTTTCCACCTGAATTGCTTTGCCTTTCTGAGCATATGTCAATCTGGCTGGTGGTCTGCTTTCCCTAGTAGACCGTGTCTGAGCTGCTGTGGCGCTGCTTGGGGTGTTGCTGGCAATTCTTGCTCTTCTTCTTCATCAACCTGTACATGACTATGAAGTCGATGCTTCTATCTCCTGTGTAGGTGAGGTTTTCCATTCTGATTCCTCATCAAAGATTACATCTCTGGAGATAATGACTTTGCGGTTGATGGGATCATACAATTTGTATGCTTTGCTTTCTTCACTGTAGCCAACCATGATGCATTTGCGTGACTTCACATCCAATTTCGTGCGATGATCATCATGTATGTGAGCATATGCTATGCAACCAAATATGCGGAGATGCCCAATGCATGGCTTGTGTCCAGTGAATGCTTCATAAGGAGTCATACCTTGTATCGGTTCGGTAGGAAGCCGATTAAGCAAGTAGTTAGCTGTAGCTATTGCTTCTGCCCAATACTGATTCGAAAGATGCTTTTCACTAAGCATTGCTCTAGCACTGTCTGCTAAAGTCCCATTCTTCCTTTCAACTCTTGCATTCTGCCGAGGAGTATCTGCACATGTGAATTGTCTTCGAATGCCGTGATTTTTACAAAAGTTTATGAATGCTGAAGACATGTATTCACCTCCTCTGTCAGATCTCATGACCTTGATCTTTTTGCCTGTTTGGTTTTCTACCATGGCTTTGAATTCCTGAAATTTGGAAAACACTTCAGATTTCTCTTTCAGAAAGTAGACCCAACAATATCTGCTATAGTCATCAATGAAGGTCAAGTAATAAAGTGAACCATTGATGCTGCGGGTCTGGGCATAACCCCATACATCTGTGTGAATCAAATCAAGAATACCTCGTGCACGAGAGGTACTTCTGACAAAGTTGGCTCGCTTTTGTTTGCCGAAGCAGCATGCTTCACAAACTTTTCCAAGAAACTGTAGCTTCGGAATCCCAATTGCCATATTTTGATTCCTGAGATCTAACAAGTACTTGAAGTTGACATGACCATATCTATTGTGCCATTTTGCAGATAGTGGCATCTGTTGCATTTGAGCTGACATGGCATGCTTATCTGGTACTGTAGCTAGCATCCTGTATAAGCGTCCTTCCTTGACACCTTTTGCTACTAGCTGACCTCTTTTGGATTTGTCTCTGATAGTGCATTCATCACCGTCGAAGATGACTTTGTAGTTGTGTTCCATCATTTGACCTACTGACAAAAGGTTCTTGCTGAGCTTCGGAACATAGAGCACATCTTTGACTAATCCTTTTGTACCAGTGAAATTGTTCATAGGGATAACACGTGTCCCTTGAACCGGATTCGGTGTATTGTCTGCTGTGTAGATGACATTCTTTTGTCCTTCTAATGGCTTCATTTCTATGAACCATTCCTGATGATTTGTCATATGAGATGATGCACTGTTGTCGATGTACCAAGGATCCTGTTCCACTTGGTTGACTTGATAGCTGAAATCCTCTTTGGGATTGAAATCAGTGTCTAGGTGCATTTGTCTAGGTGCATTGTATCAGTCTGATGCAATTCCTCACTTGCAAGAAACATATTGCCATGTTCATTTGCAAAATGACTGTGACTAGAATGTCCACCACGATGATTTCCTCTTCCACGAGAATTCCCTCGATTACTGCTGGATTGACCGCCTTGGTCGTACTGCTTCTTGCGGCAATCTCTTTCATAGTGTCCAAACTTGTGACAGTAGTTGCATTGGATGTTTGACACATTGGTGGATGCATTCCCTCGTCCTTGAAATCTTCCTCGATTGGAATGATTTCCTCTTTGCTAATTTTGATGTTGCTGAGGATGCTGCTGATGCTGATGCTGATTTTGACTTTGATTTTGTTGATGATGACCACTTTTCTGATATGATCTACCTCTATTTCTGCCTTTGCCTCTACTTCTGTCTGAAGCTGTGAATGCCTGATCATTAGAATGACCTTTACGTGCTTGAATGGCCTGAGTCCTGAGTTCTTCACCAAGTAGAACTGACTGAAGTTCTTCCAGTGTTGGAATTTGCCGTTGGATGGCAATACTCTGGACTAGATTCTCATATCCTTCTCCTAGTCTATTTAGGATTACTTGAACCATTTTTGCGGGATTCATAGTCTCTCCTGCTACTGCAAGTTGATTGTTGTAGTCTTTTATGCGGAGTACATAAGCATGACCGGTTTCACTGCTGTTGCGGAAACTCTGGTTGATCTGGTTTCTCAGGGTGAGAATCCTGGATGTGTTCTTGGTGGATTCGTAGAGAGCTGCGAACATATCCCATGATTCTTTTGATGTCTTGACTGTGTTGAGCTATCCTAGCATGACATCTTGCACATTCTGCTTGATCAGGTGATAGGCATACTTGTCTTTCTTCTCTCTTTCTTATCCCATTCTGCTTGAGCTCGGGCAATGGCAGGATCTGCTACTGGTGCAGAAACTGTTTGTGTAGATATAGATCCCGATGTAGATCCCGTTGCTGGTGCTGTGACAACAGATGGAGTAGAGCTACTGGTGGCTAGATCGGCCAATGGTCTAGGTATAGATCCATCGACATACTCCCATTTGTCCTAAAGCACAAGAATGGTCTCCATTCGGTATTTCCATGTACCGTAATTGGAGTTGTCTAACTTAGCAAATGCCTCCAGATTGAGGTTGCTAGTCGACATGGTGCAAACAATGTACTCAAAAAGTGTCCTGAAAAACTCTGTATGAATCAACTGCAAATACACTGAAGATGCCAAGTGAAATCTCTGTACCATCGGTGAAGATAGAACTGCAGTATATAAAATCTGATCTGTGTTACAAGGCTTGTGGCAATGATGCCGAGAATAGCCAAGAGGCTTTACAAGGCTGAAATGATGTGCACAATGCCGTGAGATAGCCGAATAGGCTTTACAATGGTGGCATGTGTGTGTGAAATCAAGTGATATCTGCCCACTGAATCAATCTGCAATGTCTCTGAACTCTGAAGTCTACTCACTGAACTGATGAACGTAAGGTTTCAGGTAATGTAATGATGTGAAATCGGATGTGAGCGTATGGACCGAGTAGGTACTAGTCGGGAATTTCGAGCATGGCTTAGATTGGCAACTTGGGGAAATTCAAAGCGTCCCCTCTATGGTGATCTAGTCTACTCTGATCTAGATCTAAACCAACCGTCGATCGATAAAAGAACAGCAAATAATTCCTTTTCTTTTGTTCTTTTTAAGTGCTGGGTCAGATGCGTCGATGTAGAGGCAAATGTGCGTGAAGGAAGTGGTTTTGTCAGCGAGGCTCAAATGTGAGTGTAACTTGTGCCAAAATGTGTGCGTGATGTGACGAGCGCGTAGAGCACAAAAAAACGAGTGACTTTCCTTTTTGGAGCGCCCTCAAATTCTTCCTGGATCAAGAGATATGACTTGATCTAGGTGGAGGGGCAAAAGGAGTGCAAATGGTGCTCAATGATGATGTGTCACTGTGAGTCACATGCAGTGATTATGTGGCACTGTGCCTAGCAAGAGGTGTGCCAGTGAAGCTCTGTGCTGAGGTGGCAGGAGTGTGCACATGCAGTGTGTGCACAGTGTGCTTGGCAAGGGACTGTGCCTACAGGGGTCAGTGCTGACTGGACTGCTAAGGTGGCAATGCTGAGGTGGCACAGATGATGTCAGCAGGGTGACCTGGCAATGGTGACGTGGCACTGATGACGTGTCCCTAATGATGTGGCACAAGTGATGTGGCTGATGATGTGGCAGTCGGTGATGATGTGGTAATCGGTGATGATGTGGCAGTCAGTGATGATTTGGCAGTCGATGATGACGTGGCAATCAGTGATGACATGGCAGTCGGTGATGACGTTGCAAATGACATGGCTACTGATGTGGCAGATGACCTGCCACGTGGCAGAAGGGTGACCAACCCTTTGTGATGCTGGTGAGGATAAGGTTAAGGTTGAGTGTGGAGTGCCACATGGCATTACGCGAGGCATCGGAATCTCTGATGATTCTGACGGAATCCTAAGGATTCCGTCATCTTCTCCATCTTTGGCCTTGCAATCCATGAGCTCTTGGAGGAGCTTGAAGTTGCTAGCGTCGGTGCTTGGCTTGGCAAACACTTGCTACGGCAGAGCTTTAGGCTCGTTTAGCGGGTGAGGCTTGGAGCGAATGCATGGCAGAAGCTTGAGGCGTTGTGTGTGTGCAGGAGGCGCTTGGAGGCAGTTGCTATGGAGCTTCGCTTGAATGCTTGGGCTTCGTTGGAGTTTGGATATCCACCACCGCACGGCTGTTGTCTTTGCCATTGAAGAGAGCAGCTACATTCGCCATGGCTGGTTGCTAAGCGACTGCTATAGCAAAGCTCGCAGGAGACAGATTGATGTGTAGACGGACGATCCTGAGCTTGCTGTCAGCTCCTACTGCAATAGTTCATTCGCCAATGGAAGAGAGCTTGTATGTGCCTTTGAGTTGTTGTGAGCTTAGAGGTCGTCGGTCAGAGAGCTCGAGGAGAGCTCTAGGGCGCTCGTTGCTTGGTCGGCGAGCTGTGTGTCGAGGGAGCCTGTCAGCTCCTAGTCAATGGAAATGGAGAGGCTTTTGTGTTGTTGGAGCTTGGTGGGGCTCTCAGGCTCGGCTGCTACAATCCGGGGGTGAAGCCGGTTGAAGGAGAAGAGCGTGGAGGCTGGCATGCTCCGTGGGCTGCTAGTGATGGCGCTTCTTTGTCATGGGAAAAAGGCGAGTCGTACTTTTGTATATTTGCAGGAAAGTACGCTGTGCAAAAGTACCTCGCAGAAATAGAGGCGCAGAAATAGAGGTTGGCGATTGCAAGGGTCACTTCTGGGCACTGCTTCTCGTTGCTATGGCAGCCGAGAGCCGGAGGAGTAGCCCGTGGATATTTCGTTCAAGTTTCTTCAAGAAGCTCTCTATCTCACATATTCGGAATCAGAAACATCCCTCTCTCATTGAATCTCTTCAGAAGCACTCAAAGAACTCTCTCTTTTCTGAACTTCTCTCAAAGAGATCTCTTTCTCTCAACTGCAATCTAAGAACAATACAAGGAATCACTCAATCTCATATAGACGGAAATCTCTGTCAATGAACGGAAATTTCTCTTAGAATGAACGGAAAATTCCTCTCAAAGAATGGATGAAGATCTCTCACCGGAAGTGGACTCTCACGGAGAACACTCAAGAGAACTCTCAATCTCACAATCTCTCTCGCACTCTCAAGAATCACAATGCCTCAGCGGAAGGCAAGGGAGCTCTGATACCATGACAAAATATGAAGAGGGGAGAGGAGAAGAGTGGAGATGAGGAGAGAGGGCACAGCTAGAGAGCACACCACAAATGACTAACTGTACACTAGATTTAGTTGAAAAAATAGAATATATACAAACCCTTTTAGGGTTAGGGTTAGGGGATCTAACCCTTTCCTTTATAGCACTCTATAAGGTTAGTGCTATGCACATATGATCACGTGATGGTGCTATGCACACATGATCATATGATGTTGAGCGTGAACTCTCAACATGATGGACACGATACGTTGCACAATCCTCAACATCTATTAGATTGACTTGTATCAATAGTATCATACCGATTGGATATGTGCGTGTTGGAATAACACACCTCAAATATACTATTTTTTTATGGTTGTGCATAATACTTGATGGAAAAGGGGATTTGTGGTGACTTTGACTATCCAAAGTATATATGATGGGCATGACACAACTCAAAATAGGTTGTATTGATGAGCTTGCAAAGTATCCTGGCCATTGGATATGTGCGCATTCTAATAACACACCTCAAAGCATGTTTTTTTGCAATTGTGCATGACACTTAGTGGAAAATGGAGTTTGTGGTGCGTTTGACCATCCAAATCATATTCGATGGGCACGATACTTTGCAAAGACCTCAAAATAGGTTGGATTGACATGAATGCAAAGTATCATGACACTTGGTGAGAAATGGGATTTGAGGTAAGTTTAACCATCCAAAGCATATCCAATGGACATGATACTTTGTACAGGCCTCAACATAGGTTGGATTGACATAAGTGAGGATTATCATGTCCATCGGGTATGTGCACATACAAATAACACACCTCAAATAATATTTTTTAATAGTTGTGCATAACACTTGATGAAAAATGGGGTTTGTGGCAACTTTGACCATCCAAAGCATATATGATGGGTATGATAATTTGTAAGTGCATTAACATAGGTTGGATTCATGTGTGTAGAGAGTAGCATGCCCATCGGTTATGTGCACGTTCAAATGGCACATTTCAAATACTATTTTTCGACAGTTGTGCATAACACTTGGTGAAAAATGGGATTTGTGGGGACTTTGACCATCAAAAGCATATTCGATGCATATGATACTTTGCACATGCTTTAACATAGATTTGATTGATGCATGTGCAAAGGATCGTGCCCATCGGTTATGTGTACAGTTAAATAAGACACCTCAAATACTATTTTCTGGCTTAAGGTTTAGGATATAGGGTATAGGGTATAGGGTTTAGGATTTAAGGTATAGGTTTTAGGGTTTAAGTTATAGGAAATAGTGTTTACGATATAGGAATTTGGGTTTAGGCTATAGGGATTAGGGTTTAGGATTTGGGGTATGGGGTAGACTTACAAATATCAGCCATGCTACAAATATTAGCCTGTGAATTTGGTTTAAGTATAATTAAACTTCATCACAAGTTTTAAAGAAGCTGGAATTTGAAAATTATAACCCTATAAATGACTTTAGATGTTTATTAACACTGTTATTAAGTCTTGGAGATTTTAGAGGACTCTCATGGTAAATTAATCTCATA
The DNA here is from genome assembly GCF_047967505.1 of Dipteris shenzhenensis. Lineage (NCBI taxonomy): Eukaryota > Viridiplantae > Streptophyta > Polypodiopsida > Gleicheniales > Dipteridaceae > Dipteris > Dipteris shenzhenensis. The sequence goes on along the minus strand of NC_141622.1, from coordinate 23,619,883 downwards.
CATGGACCTTAACTATATAAATATAAATATAAAAGCCTTACGAGCATGCCCATGCCACGTGGATAGTGCAGTGCATTGGTCCAACCATATGTATCAATGGCCTTTGAAAGATGAACCAAGGACATGTACGTTCCATGCATGCATGTGCAACATTGTGTGTGACTCCATATCTACACCAGATTTCAGAGTTTTTAAACTCTCAAAAGGTGTTTCTTAGTACCATTATGATATCTTAAAGATTTTAGAGGACTCTTATGGTAAATTCATGTCATGCATGGGCCATACATACATGCATACATACATACATACATACATATATACATCCATACATACATGCATACATGCATGCATCCATACATACATACATGCATGCATGCATACATCTAATTTTTTCATACATCTAAATTGCTTTTATTAATTTAAGTATAATTAAACTATTTTTTTAATTAAATTATTAATTTAAATTGTTATTAAGCGCAACATTATAGATACATATTCTAAAATTTATTACATGGAAATGACAGTTCCAAAAAGTAAACTTTTGATTCTCGAACAATATTTTCACAAAGTAAACTTTTCATTTGGGAAGGAGTTTTAGGAATAGTCCAAATGTAGACATATGAGTCCACAATTAATGAAATAAGTGTTTATTATCTTTAGGTTTTAGCATTTCACCAAAATAATGGCATCGTCATTAAGAACAGCCTCTCGACCATCCACACAGGCCGAGTACCAAGCCTAAGAAGAATGCACACGCAGTAGTCAAGCGATGAAGTTCATGATGGACATGGCTGATGCCACCACACATCTGTCACCAAAAGAGCAAACAAAGGCAATTGCCGTTGCCAGTATTTTCCACAACCCTAATGGCATGAAGTACTCGGCTATGAAGATCCTCATCTCGGATGACAATTTAGAGACTATATGGGATTGTAGCAAAAATGCCCCAGGACACGAGCGATGGTCCATTATGCAGTGTTATAATGAAGGCATGAAAGAGAATGCACAATGCATCCAAGAGATGGTTTTTGCTAGGAAATTTTGCTGTGAAATTAACAAATACTTTGTAAAGATGCTATATGCAAAGTTTGTGCTTGGTCGTGAAGTGGACTTTGCCTCAGTCACTCAAGTACGCGAGGAGCCACGTACACCAAGCGCCAAACTAGTGGTAGTCGAACCTCCACAAAGCGTCGACAGTCCAATGTCAGGTGAATACAATATTTAAATATGTCGAGTATTTACTTTCGGGTTTTTTTTTTAAATTCCAATCCAACATCAATTGATAAGTTTGTATGTGACCTTATTGAATGTGTAGCCTCTATCACAACTGAAGTCCTCTATATGAATATTGAAGAGGGAGCTAGACAGGGAGCACGTGTTGAGCAAGATGTCACATTTATGGCTGCCACTGTACGAGAGGAAACTATGGAGCATCGACGAGTGTTGCAAGAACTTGAGCAGGTGAGAAGCGACAATGAAAGATTGCATGTATTATTATCCCAAACCGGCCAGCGGCTTGATATCGACAATGCATACGCAGAGATGTGCATAATAGCAAGCAATTATTCTCAACAAGCGCGTGATGCACAAGTTGCCTTGCAACATATCAAAGAAGGGGGCGTAGTCTCGACAATCAATCGTGATTTTGTTGGCCTCGCCATGTGCAAACCATCCACGATACCTACAACATTACAATACATCGTGGACAGGCCATGTTGCCTAATCTGCCTAGATCATTTTAATAGGACCATAGGATACTATGCCCTCCCTTGTGATCATCGCTTTCACCTTGTTTGTCGTGTGAATACTTTAAAGGTGAGAAGTGCATGTGCGGCATGCAACACTCATGTGGCATGTGAGTTGTATGACATTGTCGGCATCGGTGCAACATACTCTCCTGCACCGAGGCTACGTACAATTTAAATGATAAGGAGAGGAATAATTTTGTGTACAAACATATTTATAATATAAAATTAATTTTTGGTCATGTATTATCTCTTTGCAATAATTGTTTTGAAGGTTTGTTTCAAAGGTGTATTGAATTAATATTCTTGTTATTTTTAATTATGGAGGAATTTATTTACAATGATAATAGAAATGGATTGTTTCTCATAAAGTGTAATATTTTGTTTTAGTAATCGATCATCGTCATTACGATTCTACTTGTTGCCCTCATGATCATCGTCAGCACCCTGGTTGGGGTAACAATTGTTTGTGGATGCTTCGTGATACTATATTGCCATGGGCTACACATTTTACTAGGGGCCCAGGGCACCCATCAACCACCTATTGTCACACGAGCTGACTAGAAAACACTTCAACTTAATTTATTTTGATACTCATCTTATATGTGTGGAGCTTCTTCTTGGCTTATTTTTTTGTTGAGGCCATTTTGTAACGACCATTTTTTGCTGAGAGCCTGAGGCCATTTTGTATCAGGCAATATATACGTTCCTATGTTGTAACCAATTTTTTTGATGGCCTCATTTTGTACGAATAGTGCCAACAATGATATCTCCAAACTATGGACACACAATCTCCATGTATAATTATTATTTTGGAAAGACCAAAGTGCTACATGTTGAATTGTCATACCTTTGAAGTAAAATTGTTAAAAATGCAATATTTGTTGAAAATTATTGAAGTAATTAATGTGGATGCATTGATTGTTGAAAATTATTGAAGTAATTAATGTGGATGCATTATTATTGTCATACTTTGAAGTGGAATTGTAAATAATGCAATGTCTACTCCACTTAAATAAGGTCTACTCGAGGAACTTTAATAAGAGATCACAGTTTGCAAATGATAATTTTGTAACATCCTTCAGTCAACTTGCAAAACTAGGAATAAGTGCAATTGCTGAAGTAATTATTATTGTCATAATTTGAAGTGAAATAAAAATTCAATAATGTTAGTTTCACCATACTCACCCTTTGCAAAATCAATTTCACCATACATCAATTCAAAATTAAAAAGGTGATTTACAATGCCTCAAAATAGTAATGTTGAACAACAAGTCCCAAAATGGTAGCAACATGAGTTTGCAGGGCCCTAATCTCTTAGTCCCTTGTAGCATTTTGAAATTCTTCTATGCACATCACCCAAGAAATGTAACCTCCTTCTTAAGCAAGAGCCAATGTATGTCTGATGACAGACATTACATCTCCACCATCTGTTGTCTAGCATCGTAACATTATTCTCCACGTTTGCAACAACTTCACCCGCATCTGTAGACTACATTGTTATGTCAACGTCAATACTAGCAGGTGCCTATAAGATGGTGTCCACTCTTTGTTCACCATCACCTCTGCACCGTGGCATTGTCCTATTAACATCTCCCACGAAGTGCCATAACATTCTCGCCGACGATGAGCCTCAAAATTCTTGATGGTAGATATCACATCTCCAATGATTTCCTACTATCATTGTGACGTAGTTGCGTGCTACTGTTGAACCTCCATTCCTCTCTAGAGATGTTGAGTGCTGTCAAATTAAGGAGTTCAATTAATTCAATTGCTTTCAAAATCATCAAAAACTTTTGATCCCTTTAAAATGCATTTTTAACCTAACTTCCAACATGTGAGTACTCCATGCAAGCTTGCTAGACCGAGAGAGAGAGAAATCATCCAACTTCCTTGCCCCCTCTCGACGTGGTTCTATGATTATAAACATGGTAATATACCTATTAAAATAGGCGTGGGATGGCAAATTTCCTTTTCCCACATCCTTCTCTCTCCTAAGTAAGCATCTATCTACACTATGATCATCTACAACATCATGCTCTATTGACAGATGTCGGTATTTTACACACACTAGTGCAGTAGCTAGCATCACTTGCACAAGTACATTAAGGTTGCAAGCAATTGGATAATATGTTCCAAATTTAAACATTGAAGTAAAACAATTGTAATACCATCTAAATAATGTAGCATTACTTCCAATTGGTATGATATCCATCAACAAAATTGATGACACAATATTTTTAATAGAACATAAGCACGATTGTAATACCATCTAAATACTTTAGCATAATTTCCAATTGATATGACGTCAATTAACAAAATTGATGTGGATGTCAATCAAAAAAATTCTTTAGCATAATTTCTAATAGGTATGACATCAACTAACAAAATTGGTATGATGTTAATCAATTAGCACAATATTTAATAAGTCAGAATGTAAACACGATCAACAATGTGTATAGTATTTCAAGCCTGGGAATGATTGCTCATGAGTCATCACAAAGTTTCCTCATCCTCATCCTCCTCATCGCTAGATCTTGCTGCGGTTACTATGACTTGCAATTGTCCAACAATGGGAGGATCATGCAACGGGCCTAGGAGATCACAATGTATACACTTGGCTAAATCTCCATCATTTCTCTCTCCCTTAACATCATCCAAAACTATACCATTTGCATGAACGTATAGCAATTTCTCTACCTTTTCTGTCTTCAAGCAATTTCTTGTGAACTGAATGAACAAACTTGTAATTACTCCAATTTCATTCACTCAACGAATGCTACAAGGCTGGGATAGCACTTTCATGCCAACGTTTGCAAATGAGGTGCCGAAGCTCCACACTGTTCGAACCATCTCCATGTAGACATCTTGGACTCGTATTCTTGTATGTCCAAACAACCCTTCCCTATTTCGAAAAGTGGATAATTCCTTGACAGCAGCAGCATATTCAGATCCATCCTCAAAAAATCATCCCAAGAGATTATGCCAAGGCTGCATTACATGTTCCAATGTTTCTGGATGATACTCCCACCGTTGGGGATCTAGAATATGACTAGCATAGTGTAGGTCATTGTGAGCATGATTCCATTGCTTTCGAAACATCTTTTGTAAAGTGGCATGACGAACGGCGCTCTAGCCAACATTGTCACCTGTGGATCTTCTATTTTCCTTTAAGAGGTCTCGCTCAGCAGTCCACCACGACATGTAAGCATTGCCCAAACTTGGACCTTTAACGTCTAATTTTCAAATGGCAAACCATACTGGCCTCATTGCATCAGCCAAATCAGCTATTCTCTTCCAAAAGCTAGTAGTGTGAGCCATTTGCTTCATCTCTATGAATTCAATATGAGCGTTTTGTGATGTTGACTCAGCTATCCACTCACTAGCTTCTACATTGAATAATGTCTCCATTACAACTCCCTGTAGCTTGAGCAAACGGTCCAACATTATATAGTTTGTTCCGAAATGTGTTTCTCCAGGTTTCAAAAACTCTAGTGGATGTTCTGCAAGTTGGTGGTTTCTGAATATGCCCAACAATCTCTCGTGGTTGAGGAAGTATAACACCAATCTTCGTCCTTCATCTATAGTGGCTTTGAACCACAGAGTCTCCACTGATTTATACCGATTCTCAAGCACAAGGTCAAGGCAATGGCAAGAGCATGATGATGCCCAAATGGACGTAGGATATTTCCGATTTATAATTTTTCCAACTTTTCTAGAGTTCTTTGCATTGTCGGTGATTATATGAACAATGTTATGCTCTCCAACATCCAGGATTACAGCCTCCAATTGTTCAGCAATGTATTCACCTATCTTGGCATTACCACTTGTGTCGATGGATTGATGAAAAGCCTCCCCCTTAAATGTCACTACCATGAAATTGATAAGAGGCCTCTTGGTGACATTTTTCCATCCATCACTAACAATGGTACATCCTGTTCTCTCGATACCATCATATACTACTTGCTCCATCTCTAGTTTCATCCTCTCATAGTATGCATCCAAGTGGTTGTTGCGAACAACATTGTAACTGGGCAACGTAAAGCCTAGACCCGCCTTTGCTATAAATGCCATGGCTCTCTTCCAATGCGGGTTTTGACCCATGCTTAGTCGGTAACCGGTGCGACAAAAGGCCTCAAAAACATCTTGTTGCACTTTCTCTATATGTTTTTGTCTAAATAACTCTTCCAAAGATCTTTGTTTCAGACGCGCACGCGATTGCAAATGAGAAATGTCACTACATTGTCCACTATCCATATACTTCATAGAGCAACTTGCCATCTGTGTGAACGAGGCCACACCACTACTTTGAGGTGGCACATCTACAGATTGACTAGCTGGAGGTGTGAGCAAATCATCAGGCATACGTTCTTGAGGTTGGGATTGGTGACATGCAACTATATCATCTACCTGGTTGTCCATACTTTTAGGCATTTGGCTGCCTAGAGTGGCTATAACTCTCTCAACTCCTAGCCCCTTGCATTTTCCAATCTGTTTGTTGCTATCACCAAAGAAGTGCTTTTGCATTCTTGTGCCAGAGCCTGAGTACTCTTCATGACAAAAGTTGCATTTCCACTTCTTGTTAGGCAACATCGTTGGATTTCTTTCTCATTTTTATATGAGTTCTATGTATATTCACATTAGTAATCATGTTTCGAATACTACCATATCATTTAGGATCTAGGACACATCACATTTTCTTGAATCTTTTGCAGTTCTACATCCAAAATCAATGTGGCTATTTGGAATACTAACTTAGAATACTCCATGCAAGCTTGCTAGACAGAGAGAGAGAGAGAGAGAGAGAGAGAGAGAGAGAGAGAGAGAGAGAGAGAGAGAGAAGTCATCCAACTGTCTTGTCCCCTCCTGATGTAATTGGATGATTTTGAATGTTGTAATCTACCTCTTGAAATAGGCATGGGATGGAAAATTGCCTTTTCCCACGTCCTTCTTTCTCTTGAGTAAGCATCTATTTGCACCATGATCATCCGCAACATCATGCTCTATTGACGGATGTCGGTACTTTACACACACTAGTGCAGTAGCTAGCATTACTTACACAATTACTTATAACTAATTTTACTACTACCTTCTAAGCCATGAGAAATTGTTTTACTACTACTTTCTAAGCTAGGAGAAATTCTTAACCTAATACCCTCAATCCTCAATATTGTTTTTTCCTATGTATATCTGTACTATGGTGTTTGAGTTCTAATAAAAGCTACAAATTAAAATGTGTGATATATCTTGATATCTAATTTGTTTCACCTAATAATCTATAAAACATAAGGATAGTGAACCTATGTATACCACTATCTTTCCACACATATGCAACATAATTTTGCGAGTTGCTATGAGTCGGCAATTGCGAGCTCCACAACTAGCTAGACTTTGAGCGAGATGCAAACGGCCGGCATAAGCGAGCCCGCAACTATGGCTCAAAGTCAAATATTTCCTCATCACTCTTAAATACTAGTTTGTAGAGTTTCAGTAATATATAATACAAATTTTAACCACATACGTGGTGTTCTAGGTCGACCTAAGCTAATCTCCATCTAGCACGCGGTATAATATTATTCATCAATGAACGAGTTGTTACAGGTTGGCTTAAGTGAGCCTCCAACTGGCCCATTGACTTTTTCTTTAAGTATAGTTACAAGCTATAGTTACATCCTTATAAATAAATACATATGCTAAAAGTAAGAAGATCATACACACAAACATAAACTATTCCAAAAGTAAATCATTTCATGCACTAATATCTACTCTACAATTTTCCTAAATTTTGCTAGTATCTATTTACTATATTTCCTACATCTAGAATGAAATCTTAAGTTATGAAACTAAACTAAAATTCCTAGCCATGCAACTAACAAATTCTTTACCTAGTCCTAAATGACAAGTCTTTCCAAAAAGTCTACAATCTAGACAAGTAACAACTTATATACTTCATGCATAAAATAAAAATCATCTATTTTTCCAAAGCTAAGTACAATGTCACATGCAACTAACTTACTCTTCACATAATAGTATGTATAATGTAAATGCTAATTTTCCAATTAGTATCTAAGTGCGAGTGGATTCCAACTGTTAAAAGCGAGCCCACCACCAGCACTAGATACTTTCTTTAACTTAGAAGGACTAACAAAACTTACAAATTTCTTTGTAGCTTTGTTTATCCTCTTTCTTATGCTTCTTGTCTTTCCCAAGACTCCACAATATTCTAGGAATCTCAGATTTTGTGAATAGTACGAGCGCGATGCAAGTTTATATAACATTAACAACATCAGCTGATGTCGCTAAACACTGATAGATGTTGCTAATTATACCAGTCGGTGTAGAGAAACGCCAATCGATTTACCCTAAACCGGTCAGTACTATGAAATACCGGTCAATGTTGTGTCAAGATACTGGCCGGTGTATTGGTACACCGGCCAGAAACTAGCAGGAGCTGGTACGGGGAAAAAATTGCTACTAGGGTGTTTTAAAACACTCCAGAGAAACTTTAAAAATGTTTTAATACATCGTTTTAAAACGAACATTTTAATATCGGCACAAATCCCTGAATACAGACTTTGCCCTCCCTTGTGAGCTTTTGAAAGATGTTGTGTTGTTCATCCAAAAATTCAATATGTTGGTCAAACAAATGTGAATAATCTAGCTCCTTGTTGAACATTTCATAAAAAATATGAAAATCCTGTTGGGCATTGCACTTATGAAGGAAATCAAAAAATAGTTCATCACCTGATTTTGTTTCTTCTCTTGCCTTGGAACCTTCTGAGAAATGTGATGATGTCCTTTCCTTGGGGGTACTTGATACTCTTGAACCCCTTTTCCTTTTCCTTGCATCATTTAAAACTCTTCATCAATATCTACTTGTGTCTAGACATCAACAAAAAGAAATCAAGTTACATAAAATGAGAATCTGCCAAATTTAGGATGCTCCATGAGGGTAACATCAGAACTAAAGTTCACGGTTTTCTTAGAGGAAACCGTGATCTTATCTTGTGATTCTAATATAGCAAAAATGTTTTAAAAGAGGAAAAAATTACATAATAAGTTGAAGACAAATAGAAATTCAACTTGATATGAGGCATTATTTTGAGCAAATTCGTTGAAGTGATGCTTCAAAATATGCTCAACATGTTAAAATATCACTTGACAAAATTATTAAGAAATGTGCTTAACAAAGCGATTTATCCTATTGAGCAAGCCTCCAACATGCCAAATTGCTTTTGAGCACCTTTCTTTGCGATTTATCTTGTTGAGAAAGCCTCCAATAGGCCTATTGGAGGCTTTCTCAAGATAAATCAAGATAAATCTTGAGTAATTTATTTGCAATTTATACTGTTAAGAAAGCCTCCAATAGGCCTATTGGAGGCTTTCTCAACAAGATAAATCGCAAAGAAAGGTGCTCAAGAAAGCGATTTGGCATGTTGGACACTTGCTCCAACAAAATAAATTTCTCATCACTTCAACAAATTGGGTTTTAAAATTTTTTACCTGGAGTAAGTTGGTCCATGACCCCAAAGTCAGAACTTTTACCTTGGTCTCCTTCTGGAAGCTCTTACCCTTGTCTATAAGATCACACAAAGGAAAAGTATTTCAATTGCATGAACAACCAAAAAATGAGAAGAACTTGACTAAATATGTCCTTGAAAGATAAACTAGCACAATTTAATAGGAGATAGAGTTCTTATGAGCACAATAAATATATCTAGCTCAAACCAATGCAAACATTTGCTTATGAAAGACCATATTCAAGAAGTGTGTCCAAGAAAGCGATTTTGGCTATTGGACAGTGCTCCAATAGTCAAAATTGCTTTCTTAAGCACATTACAAAATTTTCTTGCATCCACATTTCATAGAGGCCCCACACTTCTAAAGGACACATGGCATTGAAACACACTTCTATTTATGGCATGTATGGTGGTTGTATCTAGGGGCTAAATAGGGAGTCCCTCTATTTATGGCACACATGTGTACACGGATTCCAAGGTGGTGTGACTGTTCTTGGAGGTGGGTGCATATACCTCTCCCAGTACCTCAGTCGACTGCTTTTTGAGCTCTTTACTGTCTCATACCGTCGCTTTTGCTGTAATACACTCTCTTAGATCCTATCTCATTCCATCGCGTGTGCTTCACATCCGTCAACCGGACTCTCTCCATGCTACAGAAATCGACCTCTGCAGGCTTGGTATGATGAAGTCCCCTCCCTACCCCCCCTGTTTTGAATATACTCAAATAGTAAAAGTGTGCTCAAGTAAGCGATTTGAGCTATTGTTCCAAGCTCCAACACTCCAAATCACTTTCGTAAGCACAAATAAAAAATGTATTTTGTCATACCACAAAATGCACATGTTCGAAAATTTGGTAGTAAAGTGTGCTCAAGAAAGCAATTTGAGCTGTTGGGCCATGCTCCACCAACACTCCAAACCGTTTTCTTAAGCACAAATCCAAAATATCTTTAGACAGGGCACAAAATTCACATGTATTTGGAATTTGATAGATTATATTGGAAATGTGCTCATGTTGGTCTGTTGGTCCTATTACCTACTTTGCAAATCTCTCTCTTAGGCGCACTTGTACACAATTTCTTTTTGGGATATTCTCTACAGTCTTTGGAGTGTATTTGGAAAGTGTAACTTTGGGAAAATTTGCAGACATACATTAGGAAAAAGGGAGCTAATTTTGGGGCCCTATAAGAAATTTGCTATTTTCTCTTTTATCTCTTCTCTAAAATGTGGAGAAAGCAATAAAATACAGATATATGTCAGTTCAAGACTACATGTATGTCAGTACAGGGAGGAATACAGAAGTCCTTTTAAATAATTGAGAAGATTCCATATAGATTCCACATCTATTTCAACGGCATTCCGGCAGCCTCTCATAAAGAACCCATCACTTATCTATTTTTTCAAATATTTGAATGGTTACCACGAAAGATTAATGATGTGTTTTATAAAAAGTAGACGAGATGAAGAATCAAACCTTATGAAATGGCTACATGCAACCATACTGATGAAGAAGAACCTCAAAAGAAGTGACTACACCATTTGCACATTGATTTGGAAGAACAATATGCACCACTACAGAAATGAGGAAAAGTTCCCCTTGTAAATGCTGAGTGAAAGGAAAACATGAGAAGAGTAGGTTCCCAGCATATTGACTTATGGTGTGATGGAAAAATTTACCCTATGCCCATTGAGAAATTTGAGCCCTCCATTTTCTAATCCGACAATGCTTCAAGCCAAGAAGAAAGTCAATACATCATAGGTTAAGCTAGCTTTCACATTGGCTCAAAAGGAAAGAAGGAGGTAGATTTTGGAGAACTCAAATGCAGCACAAAGACATGCTCAGTGAAGGCACTCAAAGATATTTGTAAACCACAAATGGGTAGATAGAAGCTAAGTGCTAAATCATAGTATCGTGTCCATCGGATATGGTTTGCATGGTCGATCACGCATCAAATCATGTTTTCCACCTAATGTCATGCACAATCTCAAAAAAACATGCTTCCAGGTGTGTTATTCAAACCTACACGTATTCGATGGGCACCCCATTTTGCACACACATCAATACCACCTATGTTGAGGCATGTACAAAGTACCATGCCCATCCGATATGGTTCTCATGGTTGATCATGCTTGAACCCATGTTTTTCACCTAGTGTCCTGCACAATTGTCAAAAACATACTTCCAGGTGTGTTATTCGAACTTGCACATCTCCGATGGGCATCCCCCTTCGCACGTGCATCAATCCCACATATTTTTAGGTACATGAAAAGTATCATGCCCATCAGATGTGGTTTGTATGGTTGATCGATGATAACGAATTAAACCATTTCCCCGGGGGATTCACTCTTGACTAAAGGGGGACGTCACCTGCGTGCATGAACTTCAAGAAAACCCCCTATTTAAGATCCACGTGGGATGATAAAACACCCCTATTTAAGCTTATAAGATACCACCAAATTTCTATTATGTCCCCCCCCTTCCTTAAATCTACATTCTTTCTCAAGCATTTAGATTACACAATAAGATTACTTTCCCTATGACTATTTAAAACCATACACAAAACCAAACTTGTTTGGACTAGTTACCCAAGGTAGCCTATACTATGTTGCCCCCTCTTAAATATGGCATGGCCTCCCTAACTTAAATTCAAAAGGGCCCCCACCCCTAATGTATAAGCTTATGCCTCATTTCAAAAAACCCCCCTATTGTACACTCATGTGATATCATAAGTTTCGCCCTTTGAATCCCCCGGGACCATTTCACCTAGTTGTCATGCACAATCGTCAAAAAATCCACCTCGAGGTGTGTTATTCAAAGGCGCGCATATCCGATGGGCACACCTCCTTGCACACACGTCAATACCACATGTGTTGAGACATTTGAAACGTATCATGTCCATTTGATTTGATTTGTATGGTCGATCACACATTAAAACATGTTTTTCACTAAGTGTCATGCACAATCACAAAAAAACACGCTTCCAAGTGTGTTATTCACACTTGGACATATCCGATGGGCATCCCACTTTGCACACGAATTAATACCACCTATATTGAGACACCTAAAAAGTATATTACCCATGAAATAAGGTTCACATGGTCTATCACACATTAAAACATGTTTTTGACCTAGAGTCGTGCACAATCATAAAAAAACCCGCTTCCAAGTGTGTTATTCGCACATGCAAGTATTTGATGAGCACCATACTTTGCACATGTGTCAATACAACCTATGTTTAGGCACATGCAAAGTATCATGCCCATAGGATATGGTTCAGATGGTCGAGCACCCATCAAACCATGTTTTTCACCTAGTGTCATGCACAATCCTCAAAAAACACGCTCTGAGATGTGTTATTAGAAGGCACATGTATTCGATGGGCACCTTGCTTTCCAAACACATAAATCCCACCTATTGTGAGACATTCAAAAGTTATCATGACCATCGTATGCAATTTGCATGGTCGATCACATGTTCAACCATGTTTTTCACCTAGTGTGGGGAACAATCGTCAAAAAACATGCTTCCAAGTGTGTTATTTGAACCTCCATGTAACTGATGGGAATACACCTTTGCACGTGTGTCAATCCCATCTATGTTGAGTCAAGTTCAAATGGGCATCCCCTTTTGCACACAAATAAATACCACCTATGTTGAGGTGTGTCTAAATTATCATGCCCATTTCATATGGTTTGCATGGTCAATCATGCATCAAACCATGTTTTTCACCTAGTGTCATGCACAATTGTCCAAAAACATGACTCGAGGTGTGTCATTTGAAGACGCACATATCCCATGGGCATCCCCCTCTACACGCGCATCAATATTACCTATGTTGAGAAATGTGAAAAGTATCATGCCCATCGGATATGGTTATCATGGTCGATCACGCATCAAACCATGCTTTCCACCTAGTGTAGTACACCATCATCCAAAAGCACGCTTCTAGGTGTATTATTTCAACTTGCACGTATCCAATGGGCATCTCTCTTTGCATGCACATCAATCCCACCTACTTTGAGGTTCATTAAAAGTATCATGCCCACCTCATATGGTTTGCATGGTTGATCATGCAATAACCAAGTTTTTCACCTAGTGTCGAGAACAATCGTCAAAAAACATGGTTCCAGGTGTGTTATTCATACCTGCACGTATTTGATGGTCATATCCATTTCCACACATGACAATCCACCTATCTTGAGGCACGTTCAAATTATCATGGCCATCATATATGGTTTGCATGGTCAATCATGCATCAAACCATGTTTTCCACCTAGTGTCATGCACAATCATAAAAAAACACGCTTCCAAGTGTGTTATTTGAACCTGCAAGAATCTGATTGGCACCCCATTTTGCACACACATCAATCACACCTACGTTGATGTGAATACAAATTATAGTGTCCATACAATATGGTTCTCATGGTTGATCGCGCATGAAACCATGTTTTTCACCTAGTGTCCTGCACAATCGTCAAAAAACATGCTTCTAGGTATGTTATTCAAACCTGCACGTATCGGATGGGCACCCCGCTTTGCACACACGTCAATCCAACCTATGTTGAGGTGCCTGCAAAGTATTGTGCCCATGGTATATAGTTCTCATGGTCGATCTTGCATGAAACCATGTTTTCACCTCGTGTCCTACACAATCATCAAAAAACACGCTTCCAGGTGTTATCTGAACCTGGACATATCCGATGGGCATCTCTCTTTGCACGTGCATAAATCCCACCTATTTTTAGGTGAGTGAAAAGTATCATGCCCATTGTATATGGTTTGCATGGTCGATCACGCATCAAACCATGTTTTTTGCCTAGTCTCCTACATAATCGTCAAAAGCATGCTTCCAGGTGTGTTATTTGAACCTGCACATATCCGATGGGCATCCCCCTTTGCATGCACATCAATACCACCCTTTTTGAGATGTGTGAAAATTATCGTGCCCATGTCATATGGTTCGCATGATTGATCACACATCAAACCATGTTTTTCACCTAGTGTCATGCACAATTGTCAAAAAACACGAGTGCAGTTCTGTTTTTCGAAGGTGCACATATCCCATGGTCATCCATCTTTGCACACACATCAATACCACCTATGTTGAGGTGTGTGCAAAGTATCATGCCCACCTCTTATGGTTCACATGCTCAATCATGTGTTAAACTATGTTTTCCACCTATTGTCGGGAATAATCGTCAAAAAACATGCTTCCAGGTGTGTTATTGGAATGTGCAGTACCCAATGGGCAACTCCCTTTGCAGGCATGTCAATCCCACCTATGTTTAGTCACGTGCAAATTATCATGCCCATCGGATATGGTTCACATGGTCGATCACGCATCAAACCATGTTTTCCACCTAGTGTCATGCACAATCTCGGGGGGTTCACCTCAAAACATTTTAGTGTACCATGTGCATTCAAAAGGAGGGGTATTTTAATTAAACTTTTTGAAAAAATTTAACATAATTCCAATAATAGGAGGGGTTTTTTAATTCAACTTTAGGAAAAAAACAATTAGTTCATAAGTAAAGAGGGGTGTTTTTATTAGGGAAAAAGTTTTAGTCCATGGGTTTCTTAAATACCCCTTGAACGCATGTGATACATAGGGTTTCTTAGGAGTGCACCTCCCCCGAGTGCACAATCATCAAAAAATACACTTCCAAGTGTGTTATTCAAAGTTGCACGTATCCGATGGGCAACCCGCTTTGTAGGAGCATCAATCACACCTATGGTTATGTGCATTCAAAGTCTAGTGCCCATCCGATATGGTTCTCAATGTCGATCATGCATGAAACCATGTTTTTCACCTAGTGCCCCTCACAAGTTTCAAAAAACACGCTTCTATGTGTGTTATTCAAACTTGCATGTATCCGATGGGCATACCCCTTACCATGTAGAAGAAGGTGCAAATTATCTTGCCCATCGGATGTGATTTGTATGGTCAATCATGCATTAAACCATGTTTTTCACCTAGTGTCATGCACAATCTTTAAAAGACACACCTCGAGTTGGATTATTTGAATCTGCACATATCTAATGGGCATGTCACTTTGCACACACATCAATACCACCTATGTAAGACTTTTGCAAAGTATCATGCCCATCGGATGTGGTTTGCATTGCACGCACTTAAATAAGGCTTAAATATCTATGGGTTGAGGCACATGTAAAGTATCGTGCCCATCAGATGTGGTTCACATTGCATGCACTTAAATATCATCTTGGTTGAGGCACATGTAAAGTATCGTGTCCATCAGATGTGGTTTACATGGTCGATCACGCGTTAAACCATGTTTTTCATTGTGTTGAGAATAAATGCCAAAAAACACGCTTCTAGGTATGTTATTCAAACCTGCACAATCCGTTAGGCATCCCCCTTTGTGCCACATCAATCACACCTATGTTGAAGCATGTGCAAAGTTTATCCATTGAATGTGGTTCACATGGTTGATCATGCATCAAACCATGTTTTCCACCTAGTGCCATGCACAATCGCTAAAAACCCCGCCCTCGAGGTGTGTTATTCGAACCTGTACGTGTCCAATCGGCATCCTGCTTTGCACACCCATCAATCTGACCTATTTTGAGGCACATGCAAAGTATCGTGCCCATCAAATATGGTTCCCATGGTCGATCACCCATCAAACCGGGTTTTTCACCTAGTGTCATGCACAGTAGTCAAAAAATAGGCTCCCAAGTGTGTTATTCGAAGACGCATGTATCCGATGGAATCTTGCTTTATAAACACGTCAATACCACCTATGATGAGGCATGTACAAGGTATCATGCCCATCAGATGTGGTTCACATGGTCGATCACATGTTAAAACAATCGTTAAAAAACACGCTTTCATGTTTGTTATTAAAACTTGTACGTATCCGATGGGAATCCCCCTTTGCACATGCATTAATCCCATCTATGTGGAGGGAGGTGCAAAGTATATTTCCCATCAGATGTGATTTATATTTGCGATCACACATTAAACCATGTTTTTTCACCTAGTGTCATGCACAATCGTCAGAAGACACATCTTGAGGTTTGTTATTCGAACCTGCATGTATGCGATGGGCATACCCTTTGCACGCACGTCAATCCCACCTATGTTAATGTGTGTGCAAAGTATCATGCCCATCCAATATGGTTCTCATGGTTGATCACACATGAAACCATGTTTTTCACCTAGTGTCTTGCATAATCGTCAAAAAACACGCTTCCAGGTGTGTTATTTGAGCCTGCACGTATCCAATGTGTGAAAAGTATCGTGCCCATTGGATGTGGTTTGTATGGTCGATCACGCAATAAACCATATTTTTCACCTAGTGTCATACACAATCATTAAAAAAACACGCCTCGAGGTGTGTTATTCGAACCTGCACGTATCCGATGGGCATCTTGCTTTGCACGCACATCAATAAAACCTATGTTGAGATAGGTGCAAATTATCGTGCCCATCAAATATGGTTTGCATGGTTGATCACACATTAAACCATGTTTTTCACCTAGTGTCATGCACAATTTTCAAAAAACATGCCTTGACGTGTTTATTCAAACCTGCACGCATCCAATGGACATCTTGCTTTGCACACACATCAATCCCACCTATGTTGAGACACGTGCAAATTATCATGCCTATCGCATATGGTTCACATGGTCGATCACACATTAAACCATGTTTTTCACCTAGTGTCATGCATAATCTTCAAAAAACATGCCTCGAGGTGTGTTATTCAAACCTACACGTATCTGATGGGCATCCCCCTCTCCACACATGTCAATAAAACCTATGTTGAGGTACGTGCAAAATATCATGCCCATCGGATGTGGTTGGGATGGTCGATCATGCATCAAACCATGTTTTTCACCTAATGTCCTCTAAAATTGTCCAAAAACCATGTTTTTCAACTAGTGTCCTCCAAAATCGTCCAATTTCGTGCAAAAACTAAGTGTGTTATTCTAACCTGCACGTATCCTATGGGCATCCTCGTTTGCACACATGTCAATCCCGGCTATATTAAGGCATGTACAGAGTATCCTTCACATCTCATATGGTTCACATGGTTGACCACACATCAAACCATGTTTTAAATTCAGTGTCATGCACAATCATTTAAAAAAAAGCCTCGAAGTGTGATTTGAACCTGCACGTATCCTATGGGCATCCTCATTTGCACACACATCAATACCAGCTATATTAAGACATGTACAAAGTATCCTTCCCATCTCATATGGTTGTTCGCATGGTCGATCACGCATCAAACCATGTTTTAAATTTAGTGTCATGCACAATCATTAAAAAACAAGCCTCGAAGTCTGTTATTTGAAGGCGCACGTATCCACCCCCTTTGCACGCACATCAAAACCACCTATGTTGAGGTATGTGAAAAGTATCATGCCCATCGGATATGATTCATATGGTCGATCATGCATCAAACCATCTTTTTTTTTTCCACCTAGTGTGAGACACAATCATAAAAAAACATGATTTTGGGTATGTTATTTGAAGGCACACATATCTGATGGGCATCCCGCTTTGCACCTGCATCAATACCACCTATGTTGAGGCACATTAAAATTATTGTGCCCATTG
Organism: Dipteris shenzhenensis; assembly: GCF_047967505.1. Lineage (NCBI taxonomy): Eukaryota > Viridiplantae > Streptophyta > Polypodiopsida > Gleicheniales > Dipteridaceae > Dipteris > Dipteris shenzhenensis. Next base: position 23,602,030 of record NC_141622.1, on the reverse strand, counting down.
TATGTGGTCCACATGGTCGATCACACATTAAACCATGTTTTTCACCTATTGTCATGCACAATCATAAAAAAACATGCCTCGAGGTATGTTATTCAAACCTGCATGTATCCGATGGGCATCCCCCTTTGTACATGCATGAATCCCACCTATGTGGAGGCTCATTCAATGTATTGTGCCCATTGGATATGGTTTGAATGGTCGATCACGCATCAAACCATGTTTTCCACCTAGTGTCACACACAATCGTCAAAAACACGCTTCAAGGTGTGTTATTCAAACCTACACGTATTTGATGGGCATACCCTTTTTCATGTGCATCAAACCCACCTATATTTGAGATGCATGCAAAGTATCATGCCTATTGGATATGGTTCGCATGGTCGATCATGCATTTAACCATGTTTTTCACCTCGTATCGGGCACAATCATGAAAAAATATGCTTCTAAGTATGTTATTCAAAGGTGCATGTATCCTATGGTCATCCCTCTTTTCATGTGCATCAATCCCACCTATTTTGAGGTATGTGAAAATTATTGTGACTATCGGATGTGGTTCGCATGGTCAATCACACGTTAAACCATGTTTTTCACATAGTGTCGTGTACAATAGTCAAAAAACACACCTTGTGGTGTGTTATTCAAACCTGCACATATTTTATGGGCATACCCTTTTGCATGGGCATTAATCCCACCTACTTTGCGAGGTTTGCAAGATATCGTGTCCATTGGATAGAGTTCACATATTCGATCATGCATTAAACCATGTTTTCCACATAGTGTTGGGCATAATTGTCAAAAGACACGCTTTCCAGTTGTGTGATTCAAAGGTGCACATATCCGATGGGCACCCCACTTTGCACGTGCATCAATACCACTTATGTTGAGTCATGTGCAAAGTATTGTGCACATCGGATATGGTTCGCATGGTCGATCACACATTAACCCATGTTTTCCACCTAGTGTCATGTTTTTTACCAAGTATTTTATCCATGGGACAAACACCATTTAACGGAAGCACGTTGATGGAAAAATGCATGCTAAACTAGGCAAAATTAAATCTCTGCTTGCATGAAGCCTAAAAATGCCTCGGACTCTAGAAATATTGATTTGGCAAGGAAAATAGCCTCTCTTGTGCGACCCTCGACCTACGACAAAAGCCCAAGGTTGACTTTTCCTCAAAACAAAATCTCCTGCCTCCATCAAACCTCAAAGATGGATGGGAATCCCCAAAATTTTCCTAAAAAACAAAATACTTTTCTCAAAACAGAATCTTCTATCACCATCAAACCTAACCTAAAAGATGGATGGGAATCCCAAAAAACTTTCCTCAGAATAAATTTTACTGTCACCATCAAACCTACAAGATGGATGGGAAGGTTTAATAATTTTCAATTTTAAAGAATTGGCAGCTTTTTTGGTTTAGGATTTTCTAGAAGATTTAAACGGCTTTCGGGAAGGTTTAATAATTTTAAATTTAAAAGAATTGGTAGGAAGGTTCAATAATTTTTAATTTATTAAAAGAGATGACGAGAAGGTTTACTAATTTCAATTTAAAAAATTCAATTTGGATTGCTATGAATTTCAATTTCAGTGAAGAGAGAGAGTAGAAATTGAAGAGAGAAGAAAGACGATTGCCAAGAAGGTTTAAAAATCTGTATTCTAAAAAATTTAAATTTGTATTCCAGAAAATAAGGAGAGGAGGAAGGGAGGGAAGATAAACCCTGGAAAAATAAAACTCTAATCCCTTTCATTCTTTCTTTTCTTTCTTCATTCTAGCAAAAGTAGTAGGAGAGCAAGAGCAAGAGCAACAACTGCAATCTTGCACTTCTCACTTACATCTTTCAGGTACCCGAAATATCTTCTGCAAAGTGACACGATGACGACCAGCACTGTAGCCACCACCGTCACTTGTGGATCTTCTATTTTCCTTCAATAGGTCTCGCTCCAATAGTCCACTAATCCATGTTATCATTGCCCAAACTTGGACCTTTCACGTCTAATTTTCGGATGGAAAACTATATCGGCCGCATTGCATCAGCCGCATCAGCTGTTTTTCCAAGAGCCAGCACTGTGAGTGATTTGCTTCATCTTCGTGAATTTGGTACGAGCCTTTTTGTGAAGTTGACTCAGCTATCCACTTGTCCTCTTCTACATTGAATAATGTATTCGTTTCAACTCTTTAGAAAATGGTCCAACATTATATAGTTTGTTCCAAAACATGTTTCGCTAGATTTCAAAAACTCTAGTGGAAGTTCAATAGGTTGGTGGTTTCTAAATATACCCAACAATCTCTCGTGGTTGAGGAAGTACAACACCAGTCTTTGTCCTTCATCTACAGAGGCTTTGAACCATGGTATCTCCGCCACTGATTTATACCAATCATCAAGCATAAGGTCAAGGCAATGGCACGGGCACGGCGATGCCGAAATGGTTGGATATTTTCAATTTATAATCCTTCTAGTTTTTCTACAATTCCTCACATTGTCGATGATTATTTGAACAACATTATGCTACCTAACATCCAAAATTACTACCTCTAATTGTTCAACAATGTATTCACCTATCTTGGCATGGCTACTTGTTTCAATGGATTGTCGAAAGGCTTGTATTCATCAATGTATTCACCTATCTTGGCATGGCCACTTGTCTCAATGGATTGACAAAAGGCCTCTCGCTTAAATGTCATGACCATGATATTGATCAGAGGCCTCTTGGTGACATTTTTCCATCCATCACCAACAATGGTGCAGCATGTTCTCTCAATACCATCGTATACTACTTACTACTTGTTGCATCTCCTTCTTCATTCTCTCATAGTATGCATCCAAGTAGTTGTTGCGGACAACATTGTAATTAGGCATCATAAAAATTGGACCCGCCCTTGCTATAGATGCCATGGCTCTTTTCCAATGCGAATTTTAAACCATGCTTAGTGGATACCCAGTGCAACAAATAGCCTCGAAAATGTCTTGTTGCAATTTCTCTATATGTTGTTGTTTGAATGACAAACACTTTCAAAGATCTTTGTTGCAAATGCGCATGCAATTGCAAACGAGTCATGTCACTACCTTGTCCACTCTCCATATACATCATAGAGCAGCTTGCCATCTGTGTCATCGAGGCCACACCACTTTTTGAGGTGGCACATCTACAGATTGACTAGCTTGAGGTGTGAGTATATCATCAGGCATGGATTCATCAGGCTAGGATTGATGACGTGCAACTATATCATCTACCTGGCTATCCATACTTTTAGGCATTTGTCCTTCTAGAGTGGGTATCTCTTTCAACTCTTGGACCCTTGCATTTTCCAATTTGTTTGTTGGCATCACCCAAGAAGTGCTTTTGCATTCTTGTGCCAGGCCTGAGTACTCCTCATTCACAAAAGTTGCATTTCCACTTCTTATTAGGCAACATCGTAACATAATCTCGAGCCTTTGTTGGGTTTCTTCTATGTTTTTCTAGAGCCATGCTTGCAATGAAGGATGTAAGAGAAACATACAAAATTTAATATAAGTAATACATGCATTCACATAAATTTCCACGTTCTAGTTTCTACCATATAATTTAGCTTTTAGGTTATAACAATATTTGGATTCATCTGCAGTTCTAGGTCCAAAAGTCAATGTGGCTATTTGGGACACTAACTTAGAGTACTCCATGCAAGCTTGCTAAATCTCAAGAGAGAGAGATCATCCAACTATCTTGCCCCCTCCTGATGTAATTACATGATTGTCAATGTGGTAATCTATCTATTAAAATAGGAATGGGATGGCAAATTGCATTTTCCCACGTTCTTATCTCTCCCGAGTAAGCATCTATATGTACCATGATCATCCGCAACATCATGCTCTATTGATGGATGTCGCTATTTCACACACACACTAGTGCAGTAGCTAGCATTAAACACTTATTTCATTAATTTTGGACTCATATGTCTACATTTGGACTAATCCTAAAACTCCTTCCCAAATGGAAAGTTTACTTTATGAAAATGTTGTTCAAGAATCAAAAGTTTACTTTTTGGCACCGTCATTTCCACATAATAAATTTTAGAATATCTCTCTATCGTATTGCACTCAATAATAATTTAAATTAATAATTTAATAAAAAATAATAGTTTAATTACATTTAAATTAATAAAGGTAATTTAAATGTATGAAAAAATTATATGTATGCAAGCATGTATGTATGTATGTATGTATGCATGCATGTATGTATGTATGGCCCATGCATGACATTAATTTACCATAAGAGTCCTCTAAAGTCTTCAAGATATCATAATGGTATTAACAAACACCTTTTGAGAGTTTAAAAACTCTAAAATCTGGTAGATATGGAGTCACACATGACGCTACACATGCATGCATGGAATGTACATGTCCTTGGTTTGTCGATGGAAGGACATTGATATATATGGTGGGATTAGTGCACTATACTCGTCCACGTGGCATGGGCATGCCCATAGGGCTTTTAGTTGATCCCATATCGGTGTGGGATTCAAGCTGCAATGATTGTTGATGGAGGGGAGGGAGGGGGAAAGAGAGAAAGGGAGGGAGGTAAGAAAGAGAGGAAAAGGAAGGGGAAAGGGAAGGGGAGGGGGCAAGGAAGGGAAGGGAAGAGGAGAGAGAGAGAGAGAGAGAGAGAGAGAGAGAGAGGGGGGGGGGGGGAGGAAGGGGCAGGGGGAGGGGAGGGGAAGGGGAAGGGAAGGGAAGGGTAAGGGTAAGGAAGGGGGAAGGGGAGAGGATGGGGAGGGGAGGGAAGGGGAATGGGGATGGGGATGGGGAGGGGAGAGAAAGGGAGAGGGGTGAGGAAGGGGCATTAGGGGAGAAATGGGGTCTCAAAAGGGCCTCATAAGGAATGGATTAGGGGAGGATTATGAAACTTAATCTCATCCTATGTGGAGGGTTCATAATAGAGGGTCAAGTGGTTTTGGTAAGATGGAGGTGGTTTTGCAAGCAATAAAGAAGTAGTCAAAAAAACATTCCTTAATTTATAAATATATACAAGTAGTCATCCAAGAGTTACATATGATTGGTGGTTGGCTTGGTGGCAAGGGCTCAAGGGTGGAGACAAAGAGGTCGTGTATTCAAATCTTGTCAAGCACATTAAAGTTTTGGATGGAGGTGGCGACTTTGGTGCGTGCCTACGGTGGTGATTGCATGGCCGCATGGCAAGCTCACGTGAGGCATGGCGTCGCTCTGCCCACTGTACCACCTTCTCACTCATGGGGGCCAGCCCACTTGCATCCCCCCATTTTTGGCTTTTTGGGCAAGCCATAAATGCACTCTCTCCCCACATTTTGAATTTTGGGGACACATGGCAGCACATGGTTCTCCCTCCCTACCCTTGGTGGTTTTCTTTCCCAAATCCATGGTATTCCTTCCCCCTTTTTCAAATAAAAACCACTTTTTTTAAATTGAAACCACCTATGACCTAAGCATAGTAAATGCCACATGACACACCATTGCCCCACACCTTCTAGCGCTCTCATTGGTTCACCTCCAATCCCTCTCTAATCCCTTGAAATCAGGAAACACTAATTGGAGGCGCTTTTGAGACCCCAAATCTCCACTAATGAAGGGGAGAGGAGGGGAGGGGAGGGGAATATGGAGGGGGAGGGGAGGGAAACAGAGAGGGGTGAGGAAGGGAAGGGGATGGGGATGGGGATGGGGAGGGGAGGGGAAGGGGAAGGGGGAAGGGGAGGGGAGGGGAGGGGAGGGAAGGGTGAAGGGGAAGGGGAGGGTGAAGGGAAAGGGGAGGGAAGGGGAGGGTGAAGGGGAAGGGGAGGGGAGGGGAGGGAAGGGTGAAGGGGAAGGGGAGAAGGGGAGGGGAGGTGAGAGAAGGGTGAAGGGGAGGGGAGGGGGAAGTGGGAGGGGGAGGGGAGGGGTGGGGGAAGGGGAGGGGGCGAGGGGTGAGGTGAAGGGAGAGGTGAGGGGGGGAAGGAAGGGGGAAGGGGAGGGGAGGGGGAAGAGGGAGGGGGAGGGGAGGGGAGGGGGGAGGGGGAGGGAGGGGTGAGGAAGGGAAAGAGTGGCCCAAGGGGCCTCCCTAATGCATGCTCTAGCAGCCACGGCCACTGAACGCCTAAAGAAACAATAGAAGGAAAGGAAAATTGGAGAGGAGGGAAGGTGGAAGGGGAGGGGAGGGATATGGAAGGGAAGGAGAGGGGAGGGGGCTCACGAATACATGGTCTAGTGGCACGGCCACCAAGCCCCTGCAAAAAATTTTAAATAATAATAATAATATTATTATTATTGCGTTTGGTGGTGCGGCCACCCAATTTGTGTTTTGGATTGGAAGGGGGAGGGGTGAAGGGAAGAGAGAGGAGAGGGATAAGAGAGAGCGAGGGGGGAGGGAAAGAGAAGAGAGGGAGAGGGGAGAGGGAAGGGAGAAAAGAGAGGGAGAGGGGAGCGGAAGGGAAGAGAGGGAGATGAGAGAGAGAGAGGGGAGAGGAAGAAGAGGGAAGAGAGGGACGAAAGGGGAGAAGAGAGAGAGAGAGGGGAGAGGAGAGGGAGAGAGGAGAGGAAGTGGAAAGTGAAGGGAGGGAGAGGAAAGGGGACTGTGAGGGGGGAGGGAGATGGGGGAGGAGAATGCTGATATATAAGGCATGAAACCCTAAATTTTTCAAACGGCCTCTCTCTTCCCTTCACCCCTCCCCCTTTTAATCCAAAACACAAATTGGGTGGCCGCGGCCGCCAAGCCCCTGATTTAATTTTTTTTCAAGGGGCTTGGCAGCTACGGCCTCCAGAGCATGTATTTGTTAGCCCCCTCCCTCTTCCTCACCCCTCCTCTCCCCTTCCAAGAGGATGCATTAAGGGCTTGGCGGCCATGCCCACTAGAGCATGCATTAGCGAGTCCCCCTCCCCATTCCTTCCTTTCCTCACCTCACCTCTCCCCTCCCCTTCCCCCTCCCCTTCCCCCCTCCCCTCCCCTTATCCCTTGGATCTCCTCCCTTCCCCTTCCCTTGCCCCTTCACCTCCCTCTCCATCCCCCTTCCCTCCCCTTACCTCCCCTTCCCTTCCTCACCCCTCTCCCTCTCCCTTTCCCTCCCCTCCCCCTCCCCACTCCCCTCCCCTTCCTCCCTCTCCTCCTTTTCCCTTTCCCCGTTCCTCACCCTACCCTTCTCTTCCCCTCAACTCCCCTCCCCTCCCCTTCCCCTCTCTCTCTCTCTCTCTCCTCTTCCCTGCCCCTTCTCCTTCCCTTCCCTTCCTTTCTTCTTCCCCTCTCTTTTCCCCTTCCTTTTCCTCTCTTTCTTACCTCCCTGCCTTTCTATCTTTCCCCCTCCCTCCCCTCCGTCAATAGCCGCAGCATGAATCCCACATGGACACGGATCAACTAAAAGCCTTGTGGGCATGCCTATGTCATCTGGAAAAGTGCATTGCACCGGTCCCACCATTTGTATGAATGGCCTTCCATCGATGAACCAAGGACATGTATGTTCCATGCATGCATGTGCAGCGTCATGTGTGATGCTATATCTATGAGATTTTAGAGTTTTTAAACTCTTGAAAGGTGTTTATTGATACCATTATGATATCTTGAAGATTTTAGAGGACTCTTATGGTACATTAATCTCATACATGGGCCATACATACATACATACATACACTAGAGGACTCTAGTTGTTGCAGGTCGGCTTATGCGAACCTCCAACCAGCTCATTGACTTTTGTTTAAAATATAGTTATAGGCTATAGCTACATGCTTATAAATAAATACATATGCTAAAATCAAGAAAAACATACACACAAAAATTCATGCAACTACAATTAAAACCCTAAGCTTTTCCAAAAGTGAATCACTTCATGCAACTTGTAGTGTCTACTTTTCCATTTTTCCAAAGCTTCCTAGTCCTAGTACCTACGATATTTCATGTAACTAGATTGAAATCTTAAGTCATGCAACTAAACTAAAATTCTAATCCCATGCAACTAACAAACTCTTTACCTAATCCTAAGTTTTTCCAAAGAGTCAAGACAAGTTACAACTTAAATACTTCATGCAAAAAATTAAAATCGTCTATTTTTCCAAAGCCACATACAATGTTACATGCAACTAACTTACTCTTTACCTAATAGTATGTAAATGCTAATTATCCAATTAGTATCTAAGTGTGAGTGGATTCCAATCGGCAAAAGTGAGCCCACCACCGACACCACATACTGTTTTGAACTTGCAAGGACTAACAAATTTCTTTTTAGCTTTGTTTATCCTTGTTTCTTATACTTCTTGTCTTTCCCATCCTCAGAATTCTAAGAATCTCGATTATGTGAATAGTACCAGCACGGCCCTAGTTTATATATGATTAACAACACTGCATGGTGTAGCTAAATGCCATGCGGTGTATCAGATTATACTGCATGATGTATTGGCACACCGTAGGGTGTACATGACACCGATCAGTATCATAGCTTACCACGCGGTGTTGTCTTGATATACCAAGTGGTATATGGATTTACTGCACAATAATTGGTTAAAATTTGCAACTAGACTGTTTTAAAATGCCCCCGGGTTAATTAAAAAATGTTCAAAACGTTTTAATACAATGTTTTAAAACTAATGTTTTAATATCGTTGCAAATCCCTGCCAGGTTCCCTACTAGTATCAGTGTGCAAAAAACCTTGGGTTTTTATATTTTCTTACTTGTAATATGCACTTGTATGGTGTTGGTTCTTTTTAAAGAGTTGTAAAGGGATTAGACATTGCCATTATTGGTAAGACATTCTCCATGGCTACCAGAAATAAGATAGACAAGTTTGAGCGTGAGGGATTTCACACATGGCAAACCAAACTCAAGTTTGTTCTCATGAAAAAAGGGATTTGGAAGATTGCTAATGGGAAAGAGAAGAATCCTACCACTAAGGATGGAGAAGCATTATGGTAACCTAGAGATGAGAAGGTATTGGCTATAATTGCACTTGGGTTGAGTGATTCCTTTATTCATCACATTGATGGTTGTGAAACTGCACATGATGCATGGAGGCACCATGAGACTAAATTTGGATCTTAGGGGAAATGTTCCAAGTATAGCTTGCTCATCAAGTTCTTTGATTTAAAGCTGGTCAAAGGAGAATCAATATCCTCACATCTAAACTCCATCAAAAGTAGATTGACTCAACTAGCTAGCATCAAGTTTGATCTTGATGATGACATTGTGATTGCTATCTTGCTTAAGAGTCTACCTGATGTGAGTATGGTACCATTGTAACTACTTGAGCACTAATCTACCAGATTCCAATTTGGTAGATATATAGGTATCCCTCTTGGAATAATAAAGAAAATATCAAACAAAGGAATGACTACAAAGAAAGTCAGGCATATCTGGTAAAATGCAACTTCAAAGGATCTACAAGCAAGAGCAAGATGAAGTGCAATTTGTGTGGAAAGCTTGGTCACTTTGAGAAGGAGTGCTATGCAAAGAAGAGCCTTTCAGAAAGAAGAAGAATAACCAAAGGAGATACAGGCTCTCACTACTTTCACCCCCCAAGTCAATCTTGAAGAGGTTGATAACCCATTTACCTTCTAAGTTGTTTTGTGTATGGTCAATAAGGGTTCTCTGCCTTGGGATGTCCCCATTAAATGATTGTTAGTCTTATATGTGAGTTATTTCCCTGTTATTTCCTTGTCACACCTATGGTAATTTCCCATGCATAGTCCTTGTCACACCTATGACAGTTTCCCAGTTGTAAACCAAGAGCCATAGCTAGAGGGAGTCATAGGTTGGGGTCATGAGTGTTATTACTAGATGTGAACAATCCATGAAGCTTCCCATGTACTATTGCTAGGGTGAGGTCATCAATTTGTGAGGGGGTATGTTGGGATAAATTGATGCAATGGGGTCATACCAAGGGGTGCAAGGTCAATGTGAGTTTGTGTGTCACCACATGGTGGTTAGTGTGACTAGGTTAGGTGGTAGAAGGTTCTATTAGGTGTGATTGAGAGATTCATGGACTTGATTGAGAGATCAATGGACAAAGTAGTGGATCTGGAGATGCTCTCCCTTGGGCACATGCATTGTATCACTTGCCTACATAAGGGCACTTCTACTCATGAATAAACCTCGGGGGGGTCACGAGCATCATATGTTTTTACTAATTCCATTACTTACATATTTATATATACATAAGAAAGTAAATTAAAGGCCTAAATGTGAAAATACAAAAGAGTAGTGTAAATGAAAAAAGTTTCAGAAGCTTGAGAGAAGCTCCCAGCATGCAACATGGAAATTTGCAAACTCTTTAAGAAGAGTGGTTTATGTCCTATGACATAAAATGAGCTCAAAACTTTAAAAAAGGGTTGAAATCCCTACCTTGGATTGTTGTGCTGATATGAAGTCTTTACGTTGCATCAAATCAGTGAAATTTTTGTCTTACATTGTCTATATAGTAAGGCAACATCCTTTATTAACTAGCCTAATGTTGAGTAATAAACTTTTTATTCCTTATAGGCAGGGATGTTTTTATCGAAGCTATACTTATATATTAAAATATAAAATCTTGGTGAAAGTTTATTCAGCTAGTTTTTTTTGTTTCACAATATTTGTATCACATTATAATTTTATCTATTTTCTTTTTAATTTTATTTAGAAAAAGTTGTAAATCCTGGCGAAACTTTAAAAATTTTCTCATAAAAGTTTCAAATCTTGGCGATTTTTTCAAGTCTTTATTTTAATTAGGGCATACAAACTTTCGATACTAATATAAATTTTCGCTTCTTAATGAGGAAAAAATCATCCATGCTTATAGGATAGAGGCAGGTGATAGTGTTTCTAAGCAAGAGTTATGTAACATTATTTAGCATTATTTATTAGTGACATAAAGTTGTAGGAAAACATAAGGTTGTTAAAAAGGTTTGAGGTCATGTACATAGGAAAGAATGGTAGTTGTTTGTTTAATACAATAGGATATTAGTGAGTCAGTGCCTAGGGAAATTATAGAAGCAAAAGACAAAGAAAGATGCAAGCAAGTATGCCCCTAGAGTGTAATGGTCAGTGTAATGGTCATATAAGAGAGGTGGAGAGACTAGATGGTTTGCCATCTTGAATGGTGGGTGGCTTCTCATTGGCTGTGATGGATGGTAGTGGATCCTCATTGGATCTTCTTTGGTTAGAGACATACAACACTTCCACGTTACCTTTATACACATTAAATGACCATGAAACCGTAATGAATGATGGGTTTATAATACACTAGACCCACACCATGATAATATGGTTTGGACTTAGTTTGGACAAAATACATAGGCCTTAATGTTAGAACTCTTGTTCCCTTTAATATTTATTTGGCAAGGTAGGCTCTAGAAGCCAATTGCTTCATCAATCGAAGTGTTGAACTTAGGGCTTAGGGCTACTAAATCTTGTTTATCTATTCATGGTGACAGTAGGATTGAACAATATTTATCAATGATTTCATGTCCATGTGATCATGTTCAAGTGTTTGATGGCTCACCATATGTTTCAATGGCCAAATCACGTGGCATTGTCATATCTTTCTATGACAAATCCCAATGTGTCCCACTTCCATCCATGAAGGATGTCTTCATCTCAAGCAGCTGGTGTTAACACTATGAAGAACTCTAATTTTACACAAGCCTTATAACTTGGGAATTCATAATTGATGGCTCCCATTGTTGCTAATGCAACAATCAACAATTGTAAGCACACATTAGTTTGTTCAATTGAGAAAAAAAGAATAACTTCATGCATTATAAATCTAATCCTTGTCTTTTATACCTAGTATTATTCTATGATAGTTCACATTTTGTCAAAATTTGTGATCTCAACTTCCAACAAGAGAGAGGGATGTTAAAGATAGTGTAAATTGCACTATCCACATAGGGCATAGGGGCAAACCCTAACCCTAACCCTAACCCTAACCCTAAGGGGTTCACATCATGTATATCTTCATGTTCATTGTCAATACACTTAGTGTATACGTAGCTATATCATGTGCACTCCTCTCTCTCCCTCTCACTTCCACTGTCATGGTATCAGAGCACGAGGTGCTCCCAAGCCCTTGCATCTTATCAAGGCACTAAGCCCTCCATATGCAAGGCATTCTTTGATCCTTTGAGAGAGAGCACAAGCCCTTGTTCCACCAAGGCAACAAGCCTCCATTGTGAGGTATCTTCATTTGTCCTCTACTTCATCTTGTAGAGCTCCTTTCACCCTTCTATTTGCTTTTCCCCCCTCTTTTCCTCCCTCTATTATTTCCTCTTCTTCCTCCCCTCTCTTTTCCTCTCTTTTGCATATGCTTATGCATGAGCTCATAAGCATATGCTTATTTTTATACATGAGCTCATAAGCATATGCTCATATTCTTATGATTATGCATGAGCGTATGCTCATATGCTTCTCCTTTCCCCTCTTCCTTCTCTTCTTTTTCTCCCTCTCTTTTTCCCTCTTCCTTCTCCTCTTTTGCTTCTCTTGCATTTACGTATGCTTATGCTCATATGCCCATGATAAGCATAAGCATAAGCATATGCTTTCTTTGTTTCTTTCTTTTCCCTCTACTCTTTCATCCTGTCTTCTCTCTTCCTCTCTTATTTATGTATGCTTATGATCATATGCCCATGCATAAGCATAAGAATATGCTTTCTCTCTTCCTCTCTTTCATCCTCTCTTCTCTCTTCCTCTCTTTCAATCGCTTCCTTCTCTTCTTTTTCCCTCTCTTTTCCCCTCTCTTTCATCTCTTTTTCTCTCTTTTCATAAGCATATGCTTATATGCTCATATGCTCATCCATAACCATAAGCATATGCTTTCTCTCTTTTCCACTCTTTTCTTATTTTCCTTCTCTTTTCCCCTCTTCTTTTGCCCTCTCTTTTCCCCTCTCTTTCATCCTCTTTTCTCTCTTTTCATAAGCATATGCATTTGCGTATGCTTATGCATGAGCATATTCTCATATGCTTATGCTCATATGCTCATGCACAAGCATAAGCATATGCTTTCTCTCTTTTTCTTCTTTTCCCCTCTTTTTTCCTCTCCTTTCTTCTTTTCCCCTGTCTCTTTTCCTTCTCTTTTCCCCTCTTCCTTCTCTTATTTTTCCCTCTCTTTTCCCCTCTCTCACTTCCTCTTTTCTCTCTTTTCATATGCATATGCATTTGCGTATGCTTATGCTCATATGCTTATGCTTATGCATGAGCATATGCTCATATGCTTATGCTCATCTCATGCTCATGCATAAGCATATGCTTTCTCTCTTTTTCTTCTTTTTCCCTCTCTTTTTTCCTCTCATTTCTTCTTTTCCCCTCTCTCTTTTCCTTCTCTTTTCCCCTCTTCCTTCTATTCTTTCTCCCTCTATTTTCCCCTCTCTCACTTCCTCTTTTCTCTCATATGCATTTGCATATGTGTATGCTTTGTCCTTTCAAAACTGGCTTTTCATAATTATCTTAAGTAAATAATTATCCTTTCATAATTGTCCTTTCTTCGTTGATGTCACTTCATAATTTTCTTAAGTGATTATTTGTCTTCTCATAATTTCTTAAGTTTGAATTTCATTTTAGTCTTAAGTAATTAATTAATTGTCTTTCCGCTTCTTACCCGCTCTTGTGTTTGTTTTTGTTTTCGTGTTTGTCCAATCCCCCCAAATTAGAGATGGGATCACGTCACACGTCTGATGAGTACAAAAACCCTCGTAGGAGGAGACATCATGATCTCTACTCTCTAGAGGACTTTGATTCCACTCAAGCAACTCCTGAGGGGCATACCCCTACGACTATCCCTAGTGTGACTCCTCTCGGGCCTAGCACTACAGACTAACACTCACGGAACTCCTTTGCTAGTATCCCATGGCTTCACTGGGAGTCCCAACGCGTTTGTCACACAGATGAGCGATGCGGAGGCAACGAGACTCTTCTCTCTGCTATCCCATAAGACCTCGGCTCTTTCCTCTCCTACACCGATGGCTGGACCTACTCGACAACCATCCCCTCTAGCTTGTTCGACCGAGGTGTCATCACCTGGGTATACCGATCGTAAGGGGAGGAAGAGTAGGAAGGGTCGAGGATGCTGTGGTTGCTCGAGGGATGTAGATGAGTCAGCACACTCACATCCCTACAGGTATCCACTTGGTCATGAGACCTAGTACCAGTCAGGTCCCTTGCCCTCTCCCTCTCCCATGCCCTTTGCTACTCCTGGCTCCGTAAGCACTCATAGTAACACCCCTTGCTCTAGCTCTACCACTCCCATGACTCCTTTCCCTGCCCGAGGACCTATACTATGAAATCACTAGGGGTGGAGAGATAATAGAAAATAAAAAGGGCTCAGAATTGCTGGCCACCATGAGGCAGTTGATGAGCCACCACTTCAAGAGCAACATAGCTACTGACTTGAGGTACTAGGATGACAAAAAGAAGCAGACACTCATTGATGAATCGAAAAGACAATACCCTAACCCCCCAAATTGGGAGTTCAGTAACTCTTACATGAAAGAGTGCATGTGTTTAGTCTTGAGGCAACTTCCGTCACAAAGGGGAAGGCTAAACCCAGCTAGGCAGACAAAGCTGACTGGAAGTTTTTGAAGGAGGAGTACAGGGACAAGCCCAAAAAGTTCGACAGTCAGAGGAGGGCTATGAGGAGCCGGTTGGACTCGGTAGGTACTTAACACTTTGGTGCAGGCGGATGGTTTACGTTCGAGGCATGGGTGGTAAGTCTACCTCTTCTCATTTAATTTATTGTTCTATTTATTTTATTACATATTGCATGCACTTTATATAACTCTCATGAATTGGGCCCACAGCAAGCTGTAATGGGTCGCCTTCCCACAGGCAAAGAGGCAAGATGCGCATTCTGCATAGGAGCCAAGCCATGGTTTATTGAGATGGAGGCCATGGGAGTGACAGTCAATTAGGATGAGGTGGTTGCTCGCACGGTATAAGTCTACTCCTACTTGTAATCTCACTTTTTAAATTATTTTATTCTTTAAGTTCCAATCTAATTTCCAATTAAATGGTTTCACTCTTAGGGTGCAAGCTCGAACGTCCCATCAGCAGAGGTGAGATGTGATGACGAGGAGGCAGGTCTCAAGGGATTTGGCTTGCACGGCTTTGATGAGGGCCAGGGATCAGGCGTAGCTCACGAGGGCCAGGGATCAGGCTAGTGCGACCACGACAATGACTACGACAAGGACGATTTGGATGAGCAATAGTAGTAGTAGTAGTTTGTATATACTTCGACATGTATATGCTTTTGTATGTCGGCTTGTTTGAGCAATTTTGTATCACCCTTTTCGAAAGGGAAATTTTGTAACAAACAAGGTTGTGTATCTTCGGCATGTATATGCTTCTGTCTCTCGGCTCGTTTGAGCATTTTTGTATCACCCCTTTCACAAGGGAAGTTTTGTAAGCAAGGTTTGAGAGTTTTACCTCGCTTGTGTGCTTGTAAACATTCTTTTGTAATTACCTTAAAAAAAACATTAGTGGGGCAAAACATGGCTTGCTGTGGCCTTGTTTAGCCCCACTAATTATTTTTTAAAGTTTTGTTAAGAGTCACTATATATCGACGCTTTACTAGTGTTGCTATATAGTGATGTTTATATAGTGACAATTCTTTTCCGACGTTAATAGCGATATAAATACCAACCTTTGTGCCTGTCAAAAAAAACTTTTTAGTGTAAAAAAGGTCGATATTTCCGTCGAAAAACGGCCTGTGCCTTGTAGTGACATCTACCAATAACACAATTTTGAAAGGCATCAATAATGTTCTCATATCCTTTTTGTCCTTCTCCCAGTTTGAACATGCATGTAGTCATATGCTCATGATCATCTTATTTATATCCATCAAAACCCACGAGTGTGTCATCTTGTGGATTCCACCTACAAGTAGTAATGAGCATGAGTTAGTAAGCTCATTTGAAATTTCTTTAATTTTTTAAAAAAATTTAGATTAAGAAAATTATTGTCATAAAAAAAGAGCTTGATTTGATTACCTTATCCTCTTCTTTATGGCAGTTTCATTGTCCACCACTAAGATGAAGGGACTCTTTGACACGATCCCAAGCTTTTCTTTCTCCTTTCTATAAATTTCAACAAGTGCATCCACAATATACCATGCCATGCTTGGTAGAAATTGGGTTGCAAAGGCCACATTTTTGCACCTTTGTATTCTCACTATATCTTCATTCTGTATTGGACCTATTTATGTTTGTAGAAACATCTTGTAGAAAGTCCCATAAGGCAGCTTTACCACCAAATCTGTCCAACCTATGGGATTCAATTATGTTGTTGCAAAATCTTTTTACATCCTTTCGATTGAGAGACTCTATGCTGTCTTCTCTTAAAGTCTGGACTCTTACTGAAGGAATGGCAACTTGAGACTTTGCCCAACATAGTTGCATAGAAATATATCTTGCTCGCTTATTAGCAAAAAGAGTTGCATTTCTAAGTTCACTCTTTATAAGATAATCTAGTCTTCTTCCACAACCAGTACCCCTATGTTCTCTCTTGTTCTCAACCTTCTCTTCTCTATACAATCTCATTCTAAAGTCGGCAAGTTTAACCTATCACCTTGCAATGGTGGCATGTGAAGCTTTCAAATGGTTTCTCATCTTGTGAAATTCAAATGCAACTTATGTGATAGAAGCATCCATCCACATACATTTCATTATATCCACCATGTAGTGTCGTCTTAACATGATGCTCTATAAAGCAATGATTTCCACCAATTGATCATCTAAGAAAGGCTCTATCTTAATGCATTTGTTACCTACATTTCCCTCATGGCTCCAAAGACCCCAACACAACAAACTAAAATTTAGAAAAGAGCTTTCATGCTCCTTATCCTTTCGAGGATGCCGTCGCAAGCCTGTGATTTCTCCCTTTAAACTTTCTTCTTTTTCATGAGTGACTTAATGTGAGAGTTTGACTTTGTATGCTCACTAAGAACCATGCACAAATCTAATTTTGGACGACACAAATGTAGCCATGCATCATCATACTTGCATCGCACCTTCACCAAACTTTTGTCCTTAAAATCATGCACTCACAACAAGACAAAGCAACTATAGATGCACCTCATAGACGCACAAAATAGCGGGCGCATCTATAGGCACAGATAGAATAGTGAAAATACAAGCGTGTCTATTAGCGTGTCTAATAGCATGGTTATTCACGCATCTAATAGTGCATCTACATTGTGTTTTAGACACATATTTAGCCGCATTTATAAATGCGCAGTAGAGAATATAGAGAGTAAATTTTTACTACAGATTGATAAATGTGCATCACTGCTTTCCAAACAATGCCCATGATTACCAAATCACATAATTTTAATAAAAATAGCAATGTTTTTTGGCAAACCCACATATACAAAAATTCAGTAGGTGAGGAGAATGAGACAATATATAAAATAGTTTTGCCAATATCAATGATGGGCTACCGTTCGATCTCATCCTCAATGAGATCACCCTTGCCAAACTATCTACTTCAAAATCCAAACCAATGTTGAGATCTACAAATACATTCAGCCCACTACTTGTGATACTCATGTGCTCATTGAAATCAGCATCACCTATCTCATGGGTAATGGCCTGAATTTCTGTATCTACTATCTCATGATCATCCTCCTCTCTTGTATCACCTCCATGGCCATGATCATCCTCCATACGCTCCATATTAGTAAATGTATTACACATCACTTTAAAACATGGCATAATACATATGACATGCCACCACAAATTATTGTCCACCATTGGTTGATAGACAACCTAATTCAAACAAAAGTACGATCATGTTATTTTCCTTGCATCGAAGGTATCAAATATTAAAAAGTGAGTATTTTTATATATGTGTACATTACCTGTTCACATTGTTGTGGTAGTACTAGTGTGTCCTTCTTGCTTTGCCAAACTTTGTGGAGTCAATAGTTACAAAGCCACTTGCATGGCGTTTGATTGTTGCATTAGGGCCTCTTTCCACCATGTCCTTAAACCACTTGACATCCAAAACATACACAAAGAAGAGTTGAAATTCAAGCTTAATAATATCTTGGATTATGCCACAATAATCATTCATGGCTCCATTGGCTCCCTCAAAGCTAGCAATGACGCCGCAATCTTGTGTGTTTCTATTATCATCAATCCATTGTCTCCGAAAATTCTTGCCCTCACACCATATAGCATTGAACATAGTACACTACACCAAGACAAAATCAATTGAATAAGCAATCTAAATTGTTGAAAGCTCCTAACTTATGCATACCATTCTATATACCAACCTTTTGCATGCATCCTCTAGCATACTCCCATTCTTCCATTGTGATATGCATCCCCTCGTCTCTCTCCATTTTGTCAAGTAGCCAATCCACATGAATATCCTTTGGAAGTGCTCTTCGATACTGAGGGTATGGCACACGAGATCTGTGGAAGTGCTACCTCTGAGCTTTGCACTTTGCCTCACGAAACCCTTCAAGGTCTTCATGAAACGCTTGAGAAAGAACAACCATCGTGCATGTACAATGCCGCATATAGCAATCTCATCCACCAAATGCACTATGAGATGTAGTTGGCTTGTGAGAATAGAACGTGGAAAGGTCTCCTCCACTAAACAAACCACCTCCACTGACATAACTCAAGCATCCTCAAGCATGGTGGGATCTATTTACTTTGAGCTCACATACCTAGGAAGAAAAAAGTGCACCATATTAGCAATATGAAAATCTTGCATGAAGCATTGATACACTTCACATTTTGTATAGTGTAAAGTACCTCACAAGCTCGCTCATCTTGTAAATACAATCCTTCACATCCTTCGATGCACTACGAGAAATGCTAGTAGGTAGTATGAATTGAACACACAAGCGATGGTTGATTAGTTGCTTCTATACTCACAAATTTGGAAGGAAAAAGAGATTATGCTAAGTCATACTTACTTGGAGCATCTAGTGCCAATCATGAGATTTCAAGCCATATAATTGCTCTACACCTCTTTTCTTGCTCTTTGTGAAGGCCCCCTTCAAACACCTCATGCATCCAGTGGGAGTATGAATGGTAGTGATAGCTCACTTCACTGCCACCATCTCTAGCTTTGATAACTTCCATGGTGCATGGGGTAAAAAGACACGCCCATTTGGCCTCTCTTGTGGCCAAGCTTCACACATCCTCCCTGTGGTGCGTGGATCCTCCTTTATGCCTGCGAAATCTCATGTCCCATTCAAATGTTCCCAAATGGTAGACACCACATTATTGAAGATATGCATGGGATCAAGAAGGTGATTGATCTTGAGGTGGGACCAATATGGTAGTAGTCAATAAAAGATGGAGTATCTAAACAAAAGATGGTGTTAGCATGCAATCTTTATTTCCATTCAATATAGCACACAATAGTTACAAACCCTTATCGGCTCATGCCAAGTGGTGGAATCGTCGTGGAACCATCCCAAATTCTCATCCAATCTCGTGAGTGACTGTGGGGGGACTTCATTCCAAGGGGGGACATATCTAGGATGATCAGGTGGGATAAATTAATGGTGATTCTCATAGATGACCTTATTCAATGCGTTTACCCGTGAAGCAACTAGCGAAGGACCACAAACATGACATGCATGGTAACCCGATGTAGTGAGACCTAGACAATAGATGCAATTGCGTAAGTAAGGTGGGTTTAGGGTGCCTTGCCAATTGCCTACTCATAATTAAAAGTTCATTGCTTACCTAAACACTCGCCATAGCCTAGGAAGTCATGCATCGTCCACATCAAGACTGCTTTTTGCAGTTGAAGTCTAGTGACAAGGGAGACCATGCACCTCGATACCTCTCCAAAGTACCTCCATCTCTTCAATTAAAGGCTCCAGATAAACATCGGGATTTTTGACTTTATGTTTCCCTAAAATTAGAAGGGATAGCATAACATGTCCTTTCTTAATCACCATAGAGGGTGGAAGATTATAATTCACCAATATCACTGGCCATACACTGTAAGAGGTGCTTTTGAGACCAAATGGGTTCACACTGTCCATACCCAATCCAAGTCTCAAGTTCCTAGGTTCTTCCTTGAAGCTTGGCCATGTGTCTTCAATATGCTTCCACGCAGGAGTGTCTACGGGAGCTCTCCACTTGCCGTCGGTTGATCGATGGGAGGAATGCCATGACATGACCTCTACAATGGATTTGCACTTGAACATATGTTGGATGCGAGGGATTATGGGAAAATGTCGTAGAACCTTACGAGGCACATCCAAAGTTTTGAGATCTGCTCTATATCTTGCCTCTCCACAAGTAGGACACTCTCTTGCCTCCTTATGTGGTCCACGAAATAGAACGCAATCATTGATGCATGCATGGATGTGCTTGTAATCCAATCCTCCAAGAGAGGTCACATGTTTCCGTGCCATATCTCTTGAGGTCGGTAATTTATTCTCCCTTGGAAGCATTTTACACAATAGCCTGCATGTGAAGACCATAAATGAGAAAAAGTATTCTAGTAATTGACGCACTAGCATAATTCACCATGTTTGCAAAATAGACTTTAAAGCTTACTTGAGTAATGCATTCAAACGTGCATTGCTCCATCCATAGATGGTTTGCAAGTTTAGTAACACTACTACAAAACTAGGTAGAAATGGTAATAGAAAATGGCACACAATTCCAATTTTGCCATTTCTTATGAAATGGCAACAACTTCTCAAATTGCCATATTTTTTGCAAAAATGACAGTTAGAAATGGCAACTAGTTCTTGAACTGCCATTTCTTTGGAAGAAATGGCAACCTTTTATTGTCTGCCATTTCTTAGCAATAATTGCCAGCACCAAATGGCAACCAATTCTTGAGTGCCCTTTCTTACGAAGAAATGGCAGCAAATTCTTGATTGCCATTTCTTATGAGGAAATGGCAACAAATTCTTGACTACCATTTCTTATGAAGAAATGGCAGCGAATTTTTGATTGCCATTTCTTGACTACCAGAAATGGCAAGCACTTCTTGACTGCCATTTTCTAAGAAGAAATTGCAGCACAAAATGGCAACTATCTCTTGACTGCCATTTCTTACGAAGAAATGGCAACCATTTTTAAATTGCGATTCTTACCAAGAAATGGTAGCACAAAATGCATATGTGAAGTAAATTTACACAATGGTTGACCATTCAATTATCTTATTGTTGCCAAAGATTCCATTCACAACATTGATATTACTATCACTATTTATGTATTGTCTAAGTGTGAAAGATTAATCAAAAGTCTTAAGTGCATCGGTACTCATAGTACATAGTGTGAAGAAGTCATCTGAAATTCTAAGGAATAACTTTTACCTTTTATAACACACGAATTTTACTTGATAACAGATATTATTCAATAGTTGATTGAGATATAAATAATACAATATTTACATAGCAAAATAAAATATAAAATTATAAAGACATTACATGAAGAGTTTTCCAAGAAACATTCAAGCCTATGGTTTGACCCATTGTCTGAATCTCATAATTTTCTTTAAGTATACAAGCATCCTTAATGATTGCATCATAAACACTCCCAATGGGTATGATACTTTGTATAGGCCTTAATGAAAGTAATAGAATTGTTCTTGCAAAAGTTTTATGTGGGTCAGGTATCTTTTTCATGGACGGGAATGTGTATTTCCACAATTCTTACCATGTAACGTGGATGAGTGTTAAAAATATGCATCGGGGTGCTTCTAGCATATGTGTTTGGGTTTGATTGGATATGATACTTTATACAAGTCTTAATACCAATAATACCCTTATCCTTGCAAATTTTTGAGTTGATAGGATATCATTTGCATGGTTGGATAGATGTATTTTTACAATTCTTAAACATGCATCATGCATGAGTGCTTCTAGCATATCTATGTGTGTCTGATAGGCATGATACTTTACATAGCTTAACGAGATAAAAAACCTTGTGATTTCAAAGTTTGATGGGGATCAGGCATCAATTTCATGGTTGGGCATGTGTATTTTCAAATTTCTTACCATGCATTGTGCATGAGTGCTAAAAATTATGCTACAAATCAAGCAATGAGTAAAAAGCAACAATGTCAAGCAACAAAGTAATCAAAACAAACAAGAGAAATGAAAGAACACAAACAAGATAGCAAGATACCAAGAAAGCAATGAACTCAAGCAAGCAAGCAAGCAACAAGATGCAATCATATACAAGTAAGCAAGTAATTGGAAAATTTTGGTAGCATCCCCCCTGGGCCGTAGAAAAATCTCATATTTACCTTTTGTGCAACCATAAAGACATCAAAAACGTGTAAACACACAATGCAGATTCCAAAGATTATTGTAATGCAGATGAAGGGGTTGGGAAGCTTACCTAGAAGAAGAAATTTGAAGACAAACCACTCAAAATATCATCCACTTCTTTAGCTCCCAAAATAGAAATCTTCTTTTTCAAGCTTGGAGTGGAGGGGAGTGGGCCAACAGTGGTGTGGGTGGTGTAGGGATGGCAGGGGAGGGTAGGGAGATGGTGGAAAGGTCATGAGGAAGAGGCAAAAAGTTGGAAAGATCTCAAACAAGAGAGGTGTCGCAAAAAAAGAAGCATTTGGGTTTGCTTTTTGAAAGTTTATCTGAGTCGACCGGTATAGGCATCGGTATATACCGGCACCTATACCGATGAAAGCAGAGTTTTCCTTTGTTTTTGCATTCTCTAAAACTTTTAGTACTTCTCTCACTTCTACTTTCTTACTAGGTTTAATAAATGATGACTTGTATTGGATTCTTGGGGGGGGTCACTTGGGAAATGTAAGTATACCATGAGAGTTCCAAATGAGGGGTATTTTTATTCTTAAAACTTACAGAAATATATTTATAGTAGGGGTAATTTTATGCATTGTCTTTAAATTAACAGGTAGGGTATGTTTATTCCCAAATTTCCTTAAGTTATTTTTCTAATAGTGTCTCATGTAGGACGAGGTGTAAGAGGACTCAAAATTTTTCCATGCTTACCTAAAAGCTTTGACATCCTTAGTGCCCATCGGTCGCTCCACTGTGCACCACACATAATTGCCCATATTATAATTTGAGAGTTCGTGCTTGATCATTTGATATAACATCCCTTGGGGCTCATAGAAAATAAGCATTTCAGTTGTGATCGAAATGTGATTCTCAACACTTCCTCTCAATCAAATTGGAATGTAGAAAGAATGGATAGAGATGGCATGGGAACCTAGGCATAAGTATAAGCCTAGGGGGAGTCACTTTCCATTTCTATTTGCATCACCTACAGGGAAGAAGAGGGGATTTTCATAAAAGTGATATGAGAGTGATTCTCATGTACTATTTGGTACATGGCACTATATGGATTTTAGGAGTTTGGGATTTAGGACGTATGCAATAGATAGGAATATGGTTCTAAATTTTTGTATAACATGGAATAGGGAGAAATAGGAGTTTTTTTTTTTGGTGTGTGTGTGTGTATGTGTTTGCACGCACACGTGCGCATGCATGCGTGTGTGTGTGCATGCGTGCGTGCGTGTGTGTGTGTGTGTGAGAGAGAGAGAGAGAGAGAGAGAGAGAGAGAGAGAGAGAGAGAGAGAGAGAGAGGAAATAAGGTCTTTTCTATAAAATAAATTAGATTTCATATATAGGCAACACTGATATTTAGGAAATGTGATTTTCTATATAAATCTAGTGGATTTTATGTCTCCTATATAGGAAATGAGATCCGTTCAAGGAAATGTGACTTTTTATATTATAATATTGCAGAATCAATTGGGAACTACATTTCCTATGTATGAAATAAGCAAGAACTTACACTTTTTATACTTATATGTAATTAGTTGTCTATCTAAGCAAGAATATTGTATTTTCCATGTAGGAAAATGTTTGTATATTAAAATTTTAATGAGAATATACATAATAATTGTAAAATGTATAAGGTATATAATGTAGGCTAATTATATTTTTCTAATTTTAAAACACGTATATTCTTCCATATATCCAAATATAAAAAATTCAATGTAGGCTTACCAAGAATTGATTGATGATGCAGAATTCTTGTAAGGACTACAACTAGGGCCATTTTAATGAGGAATGTTTCCATGAAACATTGTAATTACTCCCATGGATCATGTGTTATGGTGTTATGCAAGAGGAGAGCTACATTATATCATTGTTGCATTATTCAACTCTAAGCCCATTGATCGAAATGTTCATGTTGAGATTTCAAGGTGGCAAATTAATGCATGGTATTGAGCTATTATTTTGAGGTGACTCCTTAAGGATAATGAAATCCTAAACTGCGGAATTTCTATGCATTTAGATGCATTGCTTTCTAATACATGCTTTTATGATGGATCCAAATTTCATGTTCTATCATAATGGCGTGTGAATATGATTATGAAGAGCTTAGAGCATGTGGTTCAAGCTAGAAATGATATTGCTGCTAGTACCAAGGCATTATTCTTGGACAATGAAGTTTTGGGACATGCTTACCATTATAAATCTAAACTTGCAATCTTAAGCATGTGAAGCTTCTCTATTGTGTTACATTACATCCTCTTTAAATATAAAGGCAATATTAGCATCCTTTGGACAATGGCCCACAATGGCCTTGTCCCCATACCAACAGCTGCACTTTTATTGAACAACCCAACCCATATTCGATCCATTCCTTTGCCACATTCAGCAGACCGATGGCTTGCAAAAGCTTCCAGTACCCAGGCGTCACACTCCACCTTGAAATGTCGAGTCCACACTCAGACTCCCAAAGGAGATCAAAGACAAAGACAAAGAATCATCTGGTTAATCAAACATGAGAGAGACACGGAGACAATGATAGAGAGAGGGAGTTTACATGCCATTACATGGCAAAGCATCCCCTTCCTCTAGCGGATGCTAGGAATGGTGGCGAGAGTTGTTAATCTCTTGGGTCGAAAATTACTCAGTCAATAAGATGTAGAACGCATCATCACCGTTATTGCAACAATATTGCCTGTGAAATTGAAGGTTTGTTCATCGACTTGATAGAGAAATTGAAGGTTTGTTCATCGACTTGATAGAGATCGGATGATTTGACTTCAAGCAGTTACCCTCTAGTGTGCGAGAGGTTTCACACTACTATAAGTAAAGCTCCAAGGTGTGAGTGTCACTAGATGTGGTTAACCAAAATTAAGGTCCCCTTGCTAAAATTCAAGGCTCAAGGCGGGAAAGGGTATTTGGGCCAATTTTGGGAAATTTTTCTCTGCTTCCTCAAACAGCTCGCTTCCCCTACTTCCCCTCATCTGCTCGAACCGACTCGAATCCAAGCTCCTACAACTTGCCCAGCCCTGTGTACTTTGTCCCCACACCAACAGCTCGCGTACAGCTACTTATAAGCTTGTGTATCCCAGCCGCAATAGGAAGCACAGAAGATAAGAGGAAGGACCGAAGGCACAAGATGAAGCACAGAAGGCAATGACTGCAAGCACCAGGGAGAGCAAGAGGAAGCAAAAATACGAGAAGCAAGCATCATCATCTCGGCAAGCGAACATAGATCCCCATCCCTAGCTCGGCCTTCATCAAGATCCAAGGTTAGGACTCCCATCATTTTGTCTTTTGCGTTATGATATTCAATGCTCTTCTCTTCCTGCTCTGTCGTGAACTATGACAGATCCGTCTCCAAATCCACGGTGCTGCATTACGATCAAACGACTATCGGATCCATGTGCAATGTAAGGATGTAGGAGCCCTTGAGCAATTCATATGCTTGCTTTCAACGTGCGAGGTACACGTGATAATTGCGTAGCTGAGTGTCTTAATGGTGCTGACCAAGCAGCTGATGTCAAAGTCATCATCCAATAGTAGGATACGAAATGAATCCCTTACCATAAGAGGCGTTAGAGGCATTAGAGGATTGTGGCACACCTCTTATGCATAAGACGCGTGCCTTTTTTTAAGGTTTTTTGTGATGTGTGCGGGTAGGGGATTGAGCTATGCAAGAAAGATAGAACTTAAGGAAGACTCAGATTGTCCAAAATTCAAAAGTGGAGATTGGGTAGGCTATTGATGTTGATAAGTTGTATTTGCCAGTTATAAGAACACAGGTCAAATCATCTCATACCTTGCATATGCTGATTTCCAACGACAACCTACAACGGATCAAAATGTCCATCGAGTAGTAATCAGGATTCAGGAACTATATACGGGATCCTTGTGCTAGAACCTGGGATTCGAGACTTGGGAGCTACCGCCTTCTTACTGGAAAGACGAAAATCATGGTAAGCCAGGACCTCGTTTTCCCCTTTCCGTGTTCATAATACATACTATGTAGAGGCAAGCTGGAGCCTGGGACAGTGTGTAAACGGTTTGCTACTTACAATGTTTGTCCATGGAGCAGGCCGGATAGCTACCATAGTGAATTGTGATTTTGAAGTGTTATTGCATATGTGGACAGCTTATGGACATAGTTGATGGCCAAGCTATTGCGTGCCCCAATCTTTGTGCAAGATTGTCGATCCAGTCACCGGGAAGGCTTCTGCAAACAAGGTTAAAGGATTCCATTTAGTCTTACAGGCTTGTAGCCCCTTTTTATATACTTTTCCTTCTTTTGTAAATCCTGTGTCCTCTTTTTCTGTTGGCTCTCAAAGGCTGCTTGCCCCCTTTTCTTCTTCTGTAAACATTGCATCTCAATTTGTTTATTGAATGGATCAAGTGTTGTCAAGGCGCATTCTAGTTGTGGCGCAACACCTTGCCTCGGCCATTTTCTCCAGGTGGAAAGTGTGCCAATGAGCCTTTGTCATGGTGGTCACGGTCCTAAATTTGCAACAACTGCGTAGTGATCACAGTTTCGATGATGAAGAAAACCACATGCATCCTGAGGAAACATGATGCAACATATTTTGGAGGCTATGATTAGACAGACAGTTCAAGAAGAAATAGTCCTTTCCCAAGCTTTAGGGTGTCATCGTAGGATTGTTTACAAGATTTCATCCTCTTGATATTGGGTGAGTGACGTTCTAAACTGATGCTATGCATCGCATGCGCAGGGCAGAAATCATCATTTGTTAGAATTGCTGTGTGGATGCCACTCTGCAAGGGGGGTAGACTTGAGAGTGTCCATTATGAGGAGAAACCAATTTCACAAGTTCTTTGTTATGTTCTCAGCCCAAATTTCTTGGCAAAGCTGTCTGTGTGATTTCTATCTAAATTTCTTGGTGTAAGGCATTGTGTGAAGAAATCTATGCATATTGTAATCCTAGATTCATCAACTTGGGGTCAGGACTGCATGTATGCATCATTTTTGTATATCAAGTTTATGTTGTGGGAAAGTTGTCGTCAATTATGCTGTCTTTCTACATTGCTTATGTCTCCGACTTTGCCACCTCCTTCTGCTTCATGTTTTGGACAAGCAAGAAGTGGTTGGTACACATCCTGTCAAAAGTTGTAGCCAGAATTGCAGCTGGCTATGGCATCCAGGTGAGCTTGTTTTTACGTGGCATTTTCGTATTTACTATCCTCTGAAGCTAGAGGAACTATCGTTGCAAAAGAGAAGATGTGTTCTATGGAGCATTTCCTATAATTCAGGTCTTACGAATTGCATGGCAGGACAATATTTACCGGCCCATTACAATCAAGTATGAAAGAGATTTCAGGTTTTTTTTCTATAACATTGCACAGAGGAGCTACTTATTTTTACTTGCTCTATTGAAAATTCTGACTTTCTGTAGGTTGTGGGCTTAGAAGAATGTAGAGCATAGCACTTGTCAAGATGAGTTTTACTTCATATGATTGAGCTTTCTAGAAAGTAAGCTTTAACTACCTGCAATGCTTTCTAGCACTAGTATCACTTCTAGCAGAGATAAGTAGAAAGACTTGCATTGGTTTAATGCTTATTAGCAATGGCTCTGTTGGTAGTGCCTAGTAGTACTACTAACATTTCAAGTAGTGCCTACTGTTGGAAAAGAGGTCACCTCCCCATATGTGAGCCCCCATATGAGGAGGGCATCTGGGAGGTAGACCAGTCATCACTGATCTGGACAAGATTGGGGCCAGATACATGGCTAGAAATATGGCCAGTTCATGAAGAGGTTCAGGTCGGCATCTTAGGGCAGCAACAGGAGGATCCTCGTGGGCTGCTAGTCGGCCAGTAAGGTGGCATGGAGAGCTGACAGGGTTTGGCCATATGGGCAGGCATCAGGCTAGCTGTATGAGCCAGCAATAGGCTTGACATGGCATGGCCAACAGTACCTGTTTTAAAAAATGTTGCATGAGGTATGTGCCTATTAGATTTTTTGTGTAGAGACTCTCTAGATAAAGTTTTGATTTTTTTACTTGCTACTTATGGAGCTCGTGTGTCATTGTAGGAGGTGGTAGTCTTTTACAGTTAGTGCCTTAATCAGGTGTCCCTATATTCAAGGCCTTATTTGGTGTTCTTGTACGGTTCAATTGGCTGAGGTCTTTTCCCTTTCAGAGCATTAGATCATCCATTTTCCAATGCCTTATTTTTGGTTCCTGTGTTGTTGCTTTGTGTGTGGATGCCATGCTTCCTGCTATGGTCATCTCATGCACTTGTGCTTTTGGCTTGCTTTTTACATCGATGTTTGCATTCATGCTTTGCTTTTCCAATTGTTGCAAAGGTCTTACCAATTGATTTCTTTCAATATTGGCAGTGTCTAATTGCATACAATGATTCTGACATGACAGGCGCGTAGAGCTTGAAAAGACGATCACTTTTCCTTTTTGGAGCGTGTGCAAATTCTTCTTGGATTGCAAGTTACGCCTTGTTGAAGGTTTTGTGAAGAAGAGGGCCTTTGATGATGTGGCACAGGGATTCACATGCTGAATTCCATACTGTGCTTAGCAAGAGGCTGTGTGCTTAGAAGGCACTGCTGACTGTGCATGCTGATGTGGCTTAACTAACCTCACTCTAACTTAACCTGGCATATTGGGTTGACCTGACTGGGGTTAGTTTGACCAACCTTATCTGCCACGTGGCCAGAAGATGACCTAGCCTCTGAACCACAGGTTAACTTTACCTAACCTTGGTTTAATCTTACCTGCCACATGTCAATCATTGGTGACCTTGGAGGCTTTTGGTTTTCTGTTGCCTCCGATTTCCGTCGCCCGTCGATGGAGTTGTTGAAGAAGGTAGATTCATCGTAGAAGCTCGTTGAGATGCTGACGGAGATGAGCTGCTTGCAATGCAACTTGTTGGAGGAGGCAACGTTGGTAGGCTTCCTTCCTTCTTTCCTCGGTATCGGTGCTGGACTGCTCGTTGTTTGAGCTATGGAGCGTGCGGTCGGGCTGAGATGCTGTGCAGTGGAGCGACTGTTGGGCTTTTGGGAGCAGTCCGATGCAGAGAGCCTTCCCGATGCTGTCTCAGCTCTTAGCCGTTGCACTTGCTGCAGGAGATCGCTACGAGGAGGCTGTAGACTGTCGTTATGGAGAAGCCGCTGGTTCGCTCGTTGATGGAAGATTCATTGCTGGAGACGTAGAGTTTTGGTCGTTGCTGCTGGCCTTTGGAGACATATTTCGGTTGCTGGGCTGTTGGCTTGCGTTGGAGAGATGCAACTGGAGTTGAACGCTTGTGTATGCTGCAGGGTTGCGCAAGGATTAGTGGAGCTGCTGCGCTCAAGTATGTTGATAGTGGAGAAGCCGCTGAGCTTAGAGCTGCCTTGCTCGTGCTGTTGCACTGCTGTGGGACGGGTTTGCAATGCAGAGGACGTTGACGAACTAGCACTGCAATAAACGAGGGCGCTATGGCTGTAGAAGTGTAGAAGGAGAGCCTTTAGTTGCTGCCTTAGTTCGCAACGAGCATCACAAGAGTAGAGTATCTGAGTTGGTAGGTGGAGTTGGGAGAGCTATTCATCCCATTGTAAGGAGCAGAAGTCAGAGAAACACTGTTGTTTTGCTAGTGGGTGTAGACTTTGGTCGATGTAGCAGAATTTTCTCAATGCTTTCAACAAACTAAACAATCACAGAGTCTCTTTCTCACAAGCTCTCTCTAAGAAGAAAAAGAAGAAGTTCTCACAGATCTATCTCACAAAATAGATCTCTAAAAAAGGGATGAACTCTCTCTCTCTCTCATCAAGACTAACAAAATATCTCATAGCAATGAACGGAATTTTTCATTCAATGGACGGAATTCTCTCAATCTAAAAAACTAAAAACTAATCTAGGAGACAAAACATGAGCTCCTAAGACATGTCTACAACTAATCTAGGAATGGAAGCAATCCTAGTGAACTACTAATGAGCTAAACTAGGAGAGCTAAACCTATGCTTTGATACCATGACAAAACATGTGTGCCTCAGGATCTATGGAGCACTCTAAGGTGGATGGAACCTATGTGGAAACATGATGAAGAGAGTGCTCCTGACATATATCTCAAGTCAATTAGGTTCCAAGATAGATTAGCTTGGACTCATAAAGAGAATCTTGAGATAGTGCAAAGTGCTTGATTGAATTACTTCAAATGAACCTCCCTTTTATAGGTGAGGGTACTTACATCCATTTGCTTGCTCACATGTGGGATATCTCCTCCATTCAACAGGATAGTGCCAAAGAGGAAGTAAACGTGTGATGGTACTCTGCAATTCAGATTTGTGCTTTACTTTTGCAGCCCTTCATAGTCGTTGCCTGAGCGAACCTGTTCTCGAAATCAGGAAGGGTTTTGCATTTCTGGTTGCCTTTGCAACTGCAGAATATTAAAATGCGTTTCTTTATGCTGACTTGTACATGTCTGGAAACTCGACATCACTGGGTAAGTAACTGAATGGGAGCTTTAGAATCATTGAAACACATTCTTTGGAATGACATGGGCGTTTTTATTTGCTGACATGGACATTTTTCTGGGAAGCAATAAGTCTTCCACCCTAGTGAGAGTCGTGCATAAGAGGCATGTTCAGTAGCTGTTTACTGTGAAACAACCCCCTGCCATCTGCATCAGATGGAGCTGAAAGACAGGAAGATAGTGATGCATGTGGAGCATGGATCTGGCCTAGAAGAGGCAGATCTGGAGAAGCACCAGATGGCGAGATGTTCCCAGGGAATACACGACACATGGTAGGAGTACGTGGGCAGGTTCTTGGCCTGCAACAGGACCTGCAAGCAGTCACAAATAAGGCATCAGATGGCGAGGCGGGGATCAGCATCTGGGTCAGCTATATGGCTGACTAGTTGGGCTGGTTGGAGCCAGCCAACCAAGTCAAGTTAGGGGAGACTAAGAGGGCTGGGCCCTGCATGAAAGTAAGGGCCAAACGCCTAGTGAAAAGCCCCAGATCAGAGTCGGTTCAGTCGGCCAGAAGGAGCAGGGTCGGACTGTTAAAGTCAGCTGCAAAGGGCAGGTCCAGTCAGTGGTCTTGTGAGGGGCATTCAGCCCTATAAAAGGTGTCCCTTGGGGCATCAGTACACGTCCTCTGGTGCAGCAAAGACAGGGCAGAAAGGAGTAGCAGAAGGGCCTCCCTTTGGCCTACACACAGGAGGCAAAGGGGGCTGACAACATGCTGCAGACTTAGGTCATGGAGAGCTACCCACCTAGGCTGCCTTCTAAGGCAGGTAAGGTGGAGGGACCAGGGAGGAGCATGCGGGCTTAGAGATCTAGAAGAGGACCAGCAGATAGTAGAAGACCTTTTGTGGCCTGGAAGAGGCAAGTCTGGAGCAACACCAAATGGTGAGATGTTCCCAAGGAATAGGCGACACATGGTAGGAGTTTGTGGGTAGGTTCTTGGCCTAGAACAGGATCTGCAAGTAGTCACAAATAAGGCATGAGATGGTGGGGCAGGGATCAGCACCTGGGTTTGCTATATAGCTGATTGGTTGGGCTGGTTGGAGCCAGCCAACCAGGTCAAGTTAGAGAATACTGAGGGATGGGCCTTGCATGAAAATAAGGGCCAAAGGCCTAGTAAAAATCCCCAGATTAGAGTTGGTTCAGTCTGCCAGAAAGAACAGGGTCGGACTGTTAAAGTCAGTTGCAAAGGGCAAGTCCAGTCGGTGGTCTTGTGAGGGGCATTAATCCCTATAAAAGGTGGCCCTTGGGGCCTCACTACACATCCTCTGGTGCAGCAAAGACAGGGTAGAAAGGAGCAGCAGAAGGGCCTCCCTATATGGGTAGCGTAGGAGGCCCAGATATGGGCACATATAGGACATCAAAGTCCAGCCAAAGTGCTGGGGTAGATGGGGTGCTATAGGCCCCAAACAGGCCTGCTCGGCTAGCTCATAGACCCTGTTGGAAAGGTCACCCCCCCATCTGTAAGCCCCCAAATGAGGAGAGCATGGGCGAGGAAGACCTAGGGCAAGTTATGCCCAGAGAAAGGGGACAGCCACCGCACGGATCAGTACGGGCTGCTGTAGGGCAGTGTACGGAAGGTGTGCAGGGTGCGTCAGGGTCCGGACAAGGGCTGAGCAGAGGCGGATCAGTGGCAGCATGGAGTTGCACTGTTGCAGCAGGTATTGGGCAGGTCTATGGCCTGCAAACAGGGCTGGCAGGTGGCGGGGTAAGCAGTCCAAAGGGGCTGGGCCTTGCATGGAACAAAGGGCTGGAAAAGGGCCCTAAATAGGGCTGGATAGGCAGCCAACCATATGGTCGGTTGATTAGGGTTGCTACAGACTAGCCAGTCGGCCCATTTAGGGCTGGCTGGTCGGTTGGTTCTGGAGGGCCTTGTGCCCTATATAAGGAGGGCCTTTGTGCCCTCATATTTCAATTCTCTGGAGCAGCAAATTTACAGCAGACAGGAGCAGCAGACAGGGCTTCCTTGGGCCTTTTCCCAGGAGGTGAAGGAGACCTAAAGAGGGCTGCAGCTGCCTACCTAGGCTGATCTACAGGCAGCAGTAAGGTAGAGAGAACCATTCTGGACAGAAAGTCTACAGACGCTTGAGGTGGAGCATGCATGCTCGAGTCTAGAGATAGCCAGCAGATAGAGGAGTACCTTGTGGTAAGATCAGAGGACCACACCATTGGTGGGACTCTGGATCTATCTCTTTTGTATTGTGTCCATAGCTTTGGACGGAAATATATTATTTTGGTGGTTTCTCTATCTGGCTGGTTCATTGTCTATTGATGAGTTTGCACATCTGTTTTATGCACATAAGTTAAGAAGTTTGTGATTCCACACCCCACACCACACTGTGTGAGCTCTTGGGCTATTCTATCAGTCTTCCGCTATGCGTACCCTCTGTTGGGTCATTTCTAACAGACCCAAGTCAGCCAAGCCAAACTGAGGGGTGTATGGTTGGCATGGGGGGGGGGGGCGTCATTTGTGAAGGTGGACTTCATGTGTTGCTTAGAGTCCCAAACTGAGGACAAGGAACTCCATACTAGGGGGAAGAAGATGAAGGTGTGTCCCATCTCATGTGTCTGTTGAGATGGGACTTTAGGAGTAGTTAAGCCAAGACTGTTGTAGGGTTCCATAATTACAGGATATTGAAGAAAAAAACGGCATTGAAGTGTGTCTTGCTTCCTGTAATGGCAAGCAACATCAAGATTTGCACTAAGGGTATGTACTCTCATTGTTTACTTATGAATTTGGTATATTGCTTTGGCGTTTTTGGTTGTCTTGGAGTTCTCGATAGTAAGAATGGCAAAGAGTAGTCAGACCAAGAGACGGGGCACGTCAATGTAGAGGCATGTGATCTCTTGATTGATGTCTACATGAGTTAATATCATGGGCGTCATGAAGGTTGTGATGCTGACAAGGTCATTTGTCAAAGATGCTTCCCTGATGATTTCGATATGCTAAGCCAAAGTAGTATCAAAGATAAAAATCCAACACAGCTTTATTTGTTTTTTCGGAAAGATTGAGAAGATACTTCTATTGGATTTTGGGTCTTTCACTACCATCTTATTGTATTGTGACTGGTTCAAATCCGATACCAAAGGAGAGAATGATATAATGAAAATAGATAAGTATGGATTCCAACTAGTCAACACAATAAGAAAAATGAGCTCTTCAGATCTTGATGATCGACCTTTGTCATGGAAATTTTTTTGGTAGGTCACACACATTTTATTTTGGTGAAATAGTATGTCACACACACACAAACACATTTTTTTAGTGAAACCATAGAATTTATAATAATATTTTTTTTTTACAATGAGAAAAGCATCATACAGAGATTGTCGTAATGATGCTCTAAAAAACTCGTACTGTTGAAGCAATGGATTGCCTAAGGAGATTGGATTTCTTTGCTTCCAAATAGTCTAAAACGCCTAAAATTTGACCCAAAGAAAAAAGACAATATGGGACTGTGTTGGAGTCAATCTACCAAATAACCAAAAAAACTTTTTAAATAGATGATTTGGGAATCTCAAGCGAAGACAGTGGGAAATGCTGTCCGAGAGTGCTTTAGAGTGAGGACAAAACCAAAGAAGATGTGGAACTGTCTGTGTAGAAGTAGAACACGTTAGACAATGAGGATCTGTAATCCCACGTTTTTCCAGAGTGACTCCCATTGAAAGAACGCTCACCAAACATACCCAAAGAAACAATCTTTGCTTTAAAGGTAGCTTACTTCTTCACATACTTTGAGATTTAACTTCCACCATGAAAGAGATTTGTGCAGATGCAGAGGGTATTTCCATGCTACGCAATCCATGGAGGAGGCAAAGTCAGCCTACAAGTTTGCATAGAAGAAATGGCTCGCAAAAAAATGGGGTGTAATGCATGATTCCAGGGCATGAGCTGCGACTTTTGAAGTCACATCATAAGGTGGAATTGGGAGTAGGTGTTTCAACAAGATGCTTATTTTTCTCCACATTGGTTTATGATGCATACCAAGGGAAAATCGACGACAAGCATTTGGAAATGATAACATATTCCCCTGAACATCTACCACATCATCAATGTAATGAATTCCAAGTTTCATGAGATTGTAGGTCTTAACCGATTCTTGCAAGGCAAGAGGAAGATCGAAAATTGATCTCCAGCGTATACTTTCATGCGTATACTTTCATGGCAAAGAGAATTGGCTTGAGTTGAATTGATAGGAGACCATTTAACTTTAGAAAGCACTCACTTTCAATCCTACAATAGAGAAGAGGAGTAAGGACAACTAGGGATAATGCCATGAAATTTGCAAATGACCACTTCCTAATGATCAGTAATCCAATCCCCATATGCCTTTGTTGTCATGTTCATACACATGGTTGCCAACATGACAACCCATGGTTGATTTGTTGAAAAAAGAGTAATCTTTCTCGCTAATATATGATACCTCATGTTGAGAATATTAAGACCTCCATGCATCTTTAGAGAACATATAAAGTGCATTTTTAGTAGCCTCAGATCTTTCTTGCAAGATTTTGTCTTTCAAAACAGCTCCATTGCATGATACATAAAAGTATTGAGATCTTTAGTAGTCCAGTGTAAAAGGGGCGAATAAAACCAAACATGAGTCATAATAATGGATTGAACAATTCTCAGGCAAACATGTAGTGGCCATGTGGATAATTTTCAATAATCCAACTTCTGATAAAGCTTCTTAGACACCCATGCCAGATGTGGTTTGATGGTAATATTCCAACCCATAGGATATCCTAGATGTGTGACAATTTGATCAAGAGGTAAAATTTGACCAGGCCAAATAAGCGAGTGCTAATTCTAATCATTCAATGTTAAAATCTTAGATCTATCAAAAGTGATATTCAAACCAGTTGTCAATCCAAAGTTTGAAAGACTGCTCATGAGAAGTCTAATTTCAACAAGACTATTTTGAGGCATGAAAAGAGAATCATCAGCATACGCTTGTGTCAAAAAGATTGTGCTCCAGGTAAATGAAGACCATGCAACTGTTCGAAGTTAGTCAAATAATTCATATATAACAACAGCGGATGGGTAGATGCATACAACAGAGTACTAAAGGGGTAACCTTGTTGCATAGATTTGAACAAAGTCTGTGTCTTGGACAAGTGCTTTCCAAGTATGCATTGAGAGATGGAAGTTAAATATAATAGATAAATTACATGGATTAATTTAGGTCCAAAGCCCATCCTGGACATGGTGCTAGAGATAAAATCCCAGTGAATAGTATCGAAAGCTTTGGCAACATTGACTTGTATAATCAAAACATCTTGTGAAGTATATTCAATGGCAACAAGTGTATTGGAAATGTTGTCATTTATTTGTCTCATGGGAACAAAACCATTTTGCCTCGGATGCAATATCTCTTTAACTCTCTGCACAATCATCTTAGCAAGGAGCTTATAAATGAATGCGAGTAATTGGCCTCTAGTGAGAAAAAGTTTCACACAACTGTTTTTTAGGAACCAATTTCACTATGCCATGCTTTCAGGAATGAGGTACTTTCTTGGCCAAATTAATCATTTTAAGAATGATATCTTTCAGATTAGTCCAATAAGCCACAAAAAATTCCATTGTTAATCTATCCTATCCTGGGGATTTACATTTAGTCAAATGTGCCATAGTATCATCAAGTTCAGTGTCTGAGAAATGCTTTTCAAGATCTATAGTAACCTTTGAATGAATAATTGAGCCATCACGATTCAAAAATGTACGTTGAGCTTGGAATTGATTAGAGGAAGGCAAAGGTTGCAAGAAAATGTTTTTGAAATGCTGTACACATTCAGCCTCCAGTTGGGATTGAGATTGTGTCCAGCAACCATCTTGTTTTTTAATCCTTTGAATTGATTGTCTTTGTCTTCTTGCATGCAAACTCTTAAAAAGTGATTTTGAAGAACATCCTTTGCTCAACAAGGGTTTAACCTTGGCTCTAACTTGCCATCGAAGCTTTCTTTGATCATTTTGAGTCAAGATATTCCGGGCAGATGAAAGAATATCCATCTCATGAGGAGTAAGTTGTCTTTCATGGCTAATTGAGTGAGGCTTTGACACTTTGCAGGATATGACATTTTTAATGCAAGCATTTTGAGTTTTTTAGGAGTATGCATCTTAGTCACGCATGACTTGCATCATTTGTTGGCTTTTAATGATGAGCATGGCAGATGGATGGTGTTACAATGCATGGTTGAAGAGGATATCTATGAGATTGCTTCTGTGTATGCCTCTCGAACTTTTGCTTTGTGTGGACAGATGTGGGATGCCATCAGTCATTATCCTTGGAAGTCTAATGCCTTCATATGTGGATATTTCAGTAACTTCCCTCGTCCACATGATAATACTACTCACAAATCTCATATGATACCTTTTGAATTTCAGAAATGGGAGGAGATGCAAAGTGCTCTTAATGCAGAATATTTGTAGAAAATCTCTCAACCTCAAACACTGGTGTTCACATATCATCATAATGCACTTTCCCATTATTGGGCACAGTAGTTTGATGCTTTCACATGTAATTTGTGGGTTGATTACTCTCTTCAACTCGTGTCGGATCATGCGGCTTGTGGTTGGACTTTTGTTTTTCTCTAATAGTAAATGATTTATAGCCTTTAAGTGCTAGAATGCTTCATGTGAAAGTTTCCTATCTTTCACACAAGCAATTTTAGGAAGCCATCTTACTTGCCATCCGGTCTCTTCGGTTGCATGCTTATGAGGATTTGGATTTTGCTTGGGAGAGTTTTGTATGCCGCATTCAAATGATCATTAAGGATTATGGTAGGTGGCATATGGTTGATTTACGACACACACACATGCACACATGTACACACACATGATTCATAAATTTCATGCCTATTTTATGATAATTTTTACAAAAAAGATGATTCGTGCTCACACACACACACACACGTGCGTGTATGCGTGTATTGTAGATATTGTTTTGAAAAGGTTTATGGAACATTGAGTAGAGTAGGAAGCTTTCACATGAAGCATTATTAAGTATCATATTTACTTTATTTAAAAAAGGTTCATGAATCAACAATTAGAGTAGAAAAGACAGTAGCACCAACAAATAACATACGTGTTTTTCAAGTAAGTTAAATTTATTTATTTTTTCTTAATTAGTATTACAATGACCATAATATTTTTGGATATTTTGCATGAAGATGTTTTAAACAAATATTCTACTAATGATCTCTTGAATGTATCTTTGCAAGTTAATGCTTTTCAAAGGGGACGACGAGTAAAGATCTTACATAAGGACTCAAAAGACATAGTTGGAATAGGGACAATTATTAGCTTGGATCCTTCATTTAGAGTTCATACTATACCAATAGGAGTTGGCTATGTAGCAGTATGAGTTGACGATGCAATCAGTAAGGATGCTTGTATATGTAAAGCAAATGATGAGATTCAGACATTGGGTCAAGCCATAGGCTTGAATGTTACTTGGAAAACTCTTCATGTAATGTCTTTATAATTTTATATTTTATTTTACTATGTACCAATTGTATTATTTATTTCGTATTATTTATTTTTCAATCAACTATTAGATAGTATTTGTTATCAAGTAAAATGCATGTGTTATAAAAGGTAAAAGTTATTTCTTAGAATTTTAGCTAACTTCTTTACACTATGTACTATAAGTGCTAATGCACTTAATAATTTTGACTAATCTTTCAAATTAAGACAATAAATTTCATTCATGGATGCCAAGTATCCAATGTAAAATTTTAGTGATTTAAGATTCTAATGTCATGTAACTTTTTTACCTATTTTAAAAGTTAGTAGAAGTTAACTTTTTTTGTCCATTTTGAATGCTGTTGTTTATAAAATAAGAAATGGCAATTGTGATACCATTTCTTGCCATTTGTAACATAATAATCGGCATTTTGTATGTCACTTTATTTTCATTTTTAACATGAAATCTTGTAAATTTTATGTCATCTTCGCCATTTTGAATATAATAAGTGATAATTTTTATGTCACCTTTTGCCATTTCTTTCACAGTTGATCTTAAATGTAGTGCCATACATTGAAAATAACAAAAATATATGGTACTGTTGGTTGTCATTTCGGTTGTGGAAATAGCAAAACTATATGGCACTTTTAGTTGCCATTTCATACGTTGAAATGGCAAAATATATGGCACTTTTGGTTGTTATTTCACACATCAAAATGGCAAAAATATATGGCACTTTTGGTTGCCATTTTGCATGTGGAAATGGCAAAACTATATGGCATTTTTAGTTGCCATTCACACGTAAAAATGACAAAATATATGGCACTTTTGGTTGCCATTTCAGACATAAAAATGGCAAAAATATATGGCACTTTTGGTTGCCATTTTGCATGTGGAAATGGCAAAACTATATGGCACTTTTAGTTGCCATTTCATACGTAAAAATGACAAATTATATGGCACTTTCGGTTGCCATTTCAGACATAAAATTGGCAAAAATATATGGCACTTTTGGTTGCCATTTTGTATGTGAATTGCAAAACTATATGGCACTTTTAGTTGCCATTTCATATGTAAAGATGGCAAAATATATGACACTTCTAGTTGACATTATAGACATAAAAATGGCAAAAATATATGGCACTTTTGGTTGCCATTTCCAAAAAATGGCACATGTGGAAATGGTGGCAAGAAAGTGCCATTTAATAATGTAGAAATGTCACTTTTGGGCTGCCATTTCTACCTAATTTTTGTAGTAGTGTAACTCAAGGGAGGAACGTAGAACAAAGAATTTGCACCCCTTAAACAGTGGTGTCGATGTTGCAGTAAAAAGATCATCTTGCTCCATGCTATCAGCCCTACTTGAGGACTGATGGACAAATAAATCCTGCACCATATCATCAAACACCTCCTCCACGGCCTCATGAGGTAATGGTGGAGGAGTCAGGACTACTATCACCATTACTCCCTACATTCGTAACAGTCCCTCATGAAGATCCCACCTCATATTACCGACGCTTCGCCTCCTCACGACAAGCATAGTGCAACATATGAGGGTGTGGCACTGCATCTTGTATCAAATTAAAAAAGGATCATATATCAAACACATGAACACCCATGGGTATCTCAATCAACCTCAACACTTTGAAACGTACCCGGGATACGATCGCATCCCATTTCTAGGGGGGTCACTATGTATAAACCCTCTATGTACGTGCGTTCAAGTCCTATTTCTAAAATCCCTTATCTGTAAATTTTTCATTAATAAAATGTACATTTTTTAATATAAATCTGTAAAATTTTCCCAAAATTGTTTTAAATACTCCCTCATGTAAATTAACTTTTGTAAAATTTAGATATTAAAAATTCCCTTCTGTTGAACTCATGTGATATAGTTACATATAATGAGTGACCCCCTGAGTCCCATTCTTTGTGCTTTGAGGTGTGATTGAGTGTAATTCAACGTGCACGATACATGTTTCCTCGACATTGATCACTCATACATTTGATTTTTTGTTCCAATCGCATTTCACGATGGTGGATACGGAGGGATTCATCCTCACTAGAGCTACTTGTTGAAGATGAAGACATCCTACAGATAAACAACCCAAAAAAGGTGTTCTTCCTTGAGTATTTAATCAGAAAACTCTGTAACACGTGTAAAAGCGCGTCTGTACTGTGGAATGCATCTATAGGCACGTCTAAAACATAGTCTAGATGCGCTGATAGATGTGCAGATTGCGAACTAGTTTTTAAACCTACTTTTAGCTCATTTCCTACTTTTAGTGATGTGCTTGCTTTTCTTTTAATATACATGTTGAGATTGCCAGCTCCAAGCATACACACATAGCTCCAGGCACCACACTCATCTCCAAGCACCCACACTCATCTCCAGGCATACACACTCATCCCCAAGCATACAAGAGAAGAGGATAAACAAGGAAGAGAAGAAGGAGAAGGAGAGGCAACCTTCAAGAAAGACAAGAAGCTTTTATACCTCTATCCAAGGTAAGTTTCTTGGTGGTTGTTCTTCTCTGGAAGTTGTTCTCTTTGGATTCATCCTTTGTCATACGCAAGGAAAGGTTGTTTTGAGTATTATTTTTGTTTTTGGGGTCGAGCACATGTCACTTTCACATTTTTGTTGAAAAGCGTCTGTCGGAGCATCTAATAGTGCATCAAAATTTTTAGGAAAATAGATAGCTGTGCCTATAGATGCGCTGTTTGCCCTGTCTATAGATGTGCTCTGACAAATAGTTCCAAACATACATTTTTTCCCTTCCCCTTTCCCTTTCCCCTTCCCCTTCCCCTTCCCCTTCTCCTTCTGTTCTCTCTCCTCAATCCCCTTCCCCTTAATCCATTCCCCCTTCTCCTTCCGTTCTCCCTCCTCCTTCCATTCTCCCATCCTGCCTTCTCTTTCCTTTCTTCTTTCCCTTGCATGCATGTTTAAGTTAAGTGTTGAATTCCTTAAGATTCGTGAGGAAATAAGGGATTTCATGAATGATGGAAATAAGTGATTGCATGAGGGATTGCATGCATGATGGAAATCACGAGATTGCATGCATGATGGAAATCACGGGATGCCGTATTACAACAGTTATATAACCTTTTGGGGCACCCTCCCACTGCTCAGGAGTTATAAACATACATGACGAGTACTCAAAACACCCCCCAAGATTCGAACTCCAAACCACCCCAACCCCACACCAGCTGAGATTACTCCTATGGAGTTGAGATAGCCCAGTAGGCTACAAAGCCACGTCCCTTCTCCCTGATCATCAGGAGTCCCTTCTCCCTTGTGGTCTAGAGTCCCTTCTCCCCTATGGCGAGATCTGGACTCCCTTCTCCCCCCCTGTGGCCAGGAGGCCCTTATACCTCGCAAAGCCATGAGCATACTCCCGTGCAGTTGAGAGTCCCTTGTCCGGAGATGAGTGGCCAACGTACTAGCTCGTCATGACAGGGCAACAGGTGTAGTAGCAGGAAGAGCTCTGAGGGATGCATGACACAGTGCTTTGGGGGGGGTAATGGTGGGGGCGGGGATGATTCAGATAATGTGGACGTGCCAGAGGGTGATGGTACGATCTTCTATGACATCACTCAGAGAGGAGTCATCTTGATGGATGCATAGGGGAAGGACATCATGGCCTTCATGCGCTCAGTAGTTGCCAACAACTATAGAGATTGCTTTATTCCCTATAGGGGCTATTAGGGCTCCGGATTACACATAACATCCCCTACGGACTGGTCTGCTAGAGTGATCAACTTAGAGGTGGAAGTCACGTAGTTGTGCATGGAAAACGAGTCTCTGTGAGGTCAGTAGGAGTGGGTGCAGAAATTGGAGGACCGGATGACAGTCCTTGAAGCCAAAGTTCAAGTGGCGGAAGCACATTCGGAGGCCATGCAGTAGTTGCATGCGGAGTATGTGTCGAGCATTGAGCATGAGTTGCTACATCGATGTACTACCGATGCGCTAGCGGAGTATTTGCAGGCTTTTTCGAGGAATGTGAGTGTCAATATGGAGCATATGGGCTCACTCCTGGAAGCTCTAATGTGCGGGTGGAATAAGATAGGCAGGTGGCAAGATGGAGTGCAATTGTTGTTCCGTAGACCTATCGGGAGTTGGTTTTGCACAAACGACAACCCAAGATGGTCGGAGATGTGGGAGCTCATGTGGGTTTTAGTCAGCAACAGGGTCCGTAGGTGCCAATTAGTTTTGGACCAAGAGGGTCTAGCACATCTTCTAGTGGCCGTGGTGCGGATAAGGGAAAAGGAATGGTTGCGGAGTCAGTGTCGATTGAAGAGGATTGGCAAGCCAAATATGAAGAGCTGGAAAAAGGAATTGTGGAAGCCGTTAGAACTTCGCAACAGCAAAAGAATAGATGCGCTGAAGTGGCAGAGGAGTTCACTTTGTCTGTGGTTGGAATTGTGCGCCATTCTTTCAGTCTGTCACTACCTCCTCATCCTCCTTGGTGGAAAGAGGCAGATAAGTTTCTGGGGAAGTATTATAATAAGCACACGTGTACCTTTTTTGGGGTTACTAAACCCCCCCTTCTTATGAGCCGATGGTGTATCAAAGACTTGCGATGGCACAGGAACGTGTAACATCCCTTGGTTGCAAATTCTCATCAAGTGTGGCTCCGGAAGATCAGCCCAAAACAACATTCATCACATCATGGTCTATGTCTGCGTAGTCATGT
Source organism: Dipteris shenzhenensis (assembly GCF_047967505.1). Taxonomy (NCBI): domain Eukaryota; kingdom Viridiplantae; phylum Streptophyta; class Polypodiopsida; order Gleicheniales; family Dipteridaceae; genus Dipteris; species Dipteris shenzhenensis. The sequence continues at coordinate 23,559,211 of NC_141622.1, read as the reverse complement.
GGTTCGGATTGCGAAATGCTCCCTTGACTTTTCAGCTAGCAATGCAGGAGATCTTTGGGTCCGATTTGATAGATTTCATGAGGATTTTCCTAGATGACCTTTGTGTTCTCCATATTCGATGAGCACTTGGAGCAGTTGCAAAAATGTTTCCAACGATGCACAGAAGTCTTCTTCAGTTTGAATCCGATGAAATGTGCATTCGCAGTCCGCAGTGGCCGACTCCTAGGGCGTGTGATCTCGAAGGAAGGAATTGCGGTGGATCTAGATAAAGTGGCAGCAATTATGCAAGCCCCGACACCAACAATGCCTAAGGAATGATTGCAGTTCTTGGGCCAAATTCGATGGAACGGCAGACATCTGTGGTTCGTGGCTCACATGGCGATTCCCTCGAATGCATTGGCACATGTGGAACTGAAGCCATTTGTGTGGATTGTAGAGTGCGACTAAGCGTACTGGCAACTAAAAATTCAACTTTTTAAAGCACTGGTGCTGCTGTCTTTGGATTGGGAGCATAATTTTCTTGTGTTCATGGATGCCTCGGATAGAGCTATTGGGAGCGTCTTGATGCAGGAAGATGCAAATAAATGGTATCCCCCAGTCTACTATGCGAGCTGACGGCTCTCAACAGCCAAAAATAATTATTCTATGGAGCGAGAAGGACTGGGCATGATCTACTCTGTCAAGAAATTTTGGCATTATTTGTTGGGCTGGCCGTTTGTCTTCCATGTTGATCATTCCGCATTGTTATATTTGGTGAAATAGCAAAGTCTTACGGGCCGATTGGCACGATGGGTGTTACTCTTGTAGGAATATGACTTTGATGTGATTCATCACCTGGGATCGCAGCATGCAGTTGCAGATTACCTTTCTCGATTGGAGTCTGGAGAGTTGCCAACGGGAGTGGAGGATGAGTTCCTTGATGCGGAGCTAGTGGCAATTTTTTGGGTGGATTCGATCAAACAGAGGCCGAAGTCATCCCAGAAGGACCATGGTCATGGTATGATGAGATGCTCTCATTCCTATCTACAGGCATCATGCCCAAGTACATAAATCAAGATAAGAGGAAATGCTTAGCATTGTGGAGCCAATCCTTTGAAGTAGTCTTGGGATAGTTGTACCGACGATGACACCTGATTGAGGCGTTGTTGCAGTGTGTTCCACCTCATGAGCAGGAAGCAATGTTAATGGAAGCCCATTATGGGGTTTCGGGTGGCCATTTTGTGGGCAAAGTCACTGCAAAGAAAGTTCTGGAGGTAGGGTTATGGTGGCCGACCATACAGAAGGATGCTCGATGGTTTGCAAAAAGTTGTGACCTTTGCCAACGTTTGGGATAGCCCACTGATCGAGACCGCATGCCACTTAATCCCATCTTGCCTCTAGAACCATTTTAGAAATGGGGCCTGTATTTCATGGGTCCATTCAACCCGCAACTACCTGCACAAGGAATTGCTACACTCTGGTAGCCACTGATTATTGTACCAAATGGGTGGAAGCTTGGGCCTTGCGGGACAACACCAAAAAATTGGTTACAAAGTGTCTATACCATGATGTGTTCACTCGGTTTGGGTGTCCAATTGAGATTGTCAGTGACAGGGGGACTCACTTTGTCACAAAGTCATGAAGCAGATGAATGCTTTTTATATGGTGATTCACAATAAGTCTTCCCCCTATTATCTGCAAGCGAATGGATTGGCAGAGTCTACAAATCATACTTTCAAGTGGATCATGTCGCTATTGGTGAATGAGCACCTCACGGATTGGGATGAGAAGTTACTGGCAGCACTATGGGCATACTGCACATCATTCAAGGTGGCCACGAGGTTGATTCCTTTTAAATTGGCATTTGGGCTAGAAGCAATCACATCGATCGAGCATATTATTTCGAGTATGAGGATTGTGGTGGAGGACAAGCTTCTTCCGCAGGACTCTATGGTGTTTCGGTTGGATGTTCTAGACCAATTGGATGATTTGTGGTTGGAGAGCTATTATCTCACCTTGGAGGTTCAAGCACAGTGCAAGCGCAGGGTGGATTTGGCTTCCAAGAAGAAATATTTTGAGCGTGGGCAACTAGTTAATTTTTTTTTGGACATGGCGGATGTGGAGTACATGGCTGACGCAAGCTTTTCCCTATAGTACATGGCCGTAGACTTTTCCCTTTAGGGATGTTTGTGTGTCTATTGTAGATTTTGTATGTTCAGTTATGACTTTGTATGCGGATGTGTATTTGGACATATCAATGAGTTCTCTGGCTTCACTTTCGGATGTAATATTTTGAAGTACTATGTCATAGAAATTTTTTTTGGTTAGAATATGTTGCTGGTTTAACATTTTAGCATCTTGAGACCCGACGGAGTGGGTCGCTAGCCCGTCGTAGACGGGTCAGGTTACTCGTTCTTGCAAAAGAGGATGGCGAGTGCAGTCAGGCATGAGTCATTTTCTGATGGAAGAAAATGCGATTGCGGGCATTTCTAAGGGCCTAGTAGAGCCGAATTCGTTTGTTCTAAGAGCTGATCCCTTATTACCTTCATCTTACATATGTGTTCCTATACTGAGTCCTCATCCACATGCATGTTATAGAGTTCTACCTTGACATTAAGGATACTAGATGCGTTGTTGATCTAGTACATGTCCTTTAAAAGGATCCATGCTTGAAATGCTGTATCTGCAAGCTGAATATGCAAGAGTTGACTTTGTAATCTTGCCAATGATCTCAAGGTAGATGGTATTGATGCATGTGCAAGTATGGTGCCCATTGGGCATGTGTGTGTTCAAATAACACACCTCCAAGCGTGTTTTTTTAATGGTTGTGCATGACACTTGGCAAAAAACATGATTTAATGTAGCTTTGACTATGAAAATCATGTTCGACAAACACAATACTTTGAAAATTCCTTAATGCAGGTGGGATTGATGTGTATGAAAATTATTGTGGCTGTCGAATATGTGTGTCTTTAAATAATGGAACCCAAAGCAGGTTTTTTTACCATTGTGCATGAGACAGTGAAAAGCATGGTCTAATGCAATTTACATCCTACAAACCATATCTGATGGCAATGATACTTACTAAAGATAGGTGCTATTGATGTATGTGCAAATTAGTATGGCCATCAGATATGTGTGCAAGTGAATAACACAACTCAGAGGTGTGTTCTGGCCATTGTGTGTGACTGTTCAACAATAGCCTTGGTAAAATTCCAGGGAAGTTGAAATTGTGATGGTTAGGTCCATTTTGGGTTTTTCATGATTGCGGATCGACCTCATTTTATCTTGCAGATTTGCAAGGGCACGTACTTCCACATCCAATTAATGGGTTTTGGATTCATCCATACCATCATGACGGTAGTCTTCAATGCCCATTTCCCATCTCTAATGAGGCGAAGATTTCTTGGGTTGAGGTGGAGGCGGCCGAGATATTGCATAAGGACACGTGGCAGACGGGTTTGCAGTAAGATGATAGTTGTCTTTTGCGAGGTCCTAGCCTAGCTACCATACAACTCACTATCATAAGGGTGGGATATTGGCAATCTGAATTACAACTCAAGCAATTGTTTGCATGTACCAGCTGCTTGCTGCTCTCTCTTCATCGCACTTTCAGTTCTCTTGAGTGCATTCACCTTCCAGCTCTCATCGGTGTCCATTCTTATCTCTTTTCTTCTCCTTTGCCTCGCCATGGGAATTGATCATCAGTCAATTTCTTCCTCTTCTTCCACTGGTGTATATTGATTCCTGGTCGATTGATGCTCGCCTGCAGCGGCTATGAATTCAAAGTTTCAGCAGTATTGATTGGCAGAGGGTGGCTATTCATCCACTAGCATTGGTGATTTGCCAGCAGTGGCAGTAGGATCTGCTGTGGAGTTCTTGGATGAGCATCAGGAGCTGACAGTGCAATTGATTCATCAGCATCTCTTTTTGCCTATGAATGGAGGGTTGATCGTGCAACCAACGTGTACATCAGTGGTGATGGAGGTGGAGTTTGGAGCTCCTACTAGGGGTGAATACAAGTTGAGTGGGTGTTTGGATGCTCAGATTAGGGACCTGTATCGTTCGGTACTTGAGTCGCTGTTCTTGCAGGCCAAAACATACACCATCACTCCTCGGACTCAAGGGATGATTGCAGTTGCTAAGGAGATGGCAGTGACATTGGCTCAAATCCTGAAGGAGCGGACTCATGCAAAGGCTTTATGCGTGGCAACACATGTAGATAAGAAGCAGGCAGTGAATTCCAAGATTGGGCAGGTCCTGGAGATTCTGTTTCCCATACATCTGGAGTCTATAGCACCTCAATGGTCGACTATCTTGGTGCTTAGTCTTGCACCTGAGGGGCCTGTACAAGATGAAGTTGAGGGATCTTTTAGTAGAGTGGCTATGAAACAACAAAGGAAGAAGCCTCGCCTTAGCCAGGTGGTGGTTTCTCCCCTTGCACCCTCAACTCCTTCACATACAGGTGGTGTGGGAGGCGTTTTCACCAGTTGGGTAGCGATGATGCAAATTGCTGTGTCTACACCTATGGCATTACCAGTCATGGCGGAGGGGGTGATGGCGACTCCAGTGTCCAGTGTAGCGCTGATTCCAAGAGGTACTCTGGTGGTGGGAGGTTCCCTTGCATAGCAGTGGATGGAGCAGCTTCAGCAGAGTGCAGCAACAATGAGTGCGGTGACTCCTACATCAGTGGTAGTGTCTAATGCAGTGAGGGTGTCAGCAGCATAAGCGTTAACGAAGATCTCAAAGTTTGCAGGTGTGTCTCCAGTGTCTTCTACCGGGTTCAATTTTTGGATGCAGCCTATGCATGTGCAATTGTAGTTTTGCTCGCATTTGCTCATGTGGATAACTTCACAAATTGGTGCATGGGGAGAGTTTGCTAGAGTGACCAACTTAGAGGCGGAAGTCATGCAGTTGCACATAGAAAATGAGTCTCTATGAGGTCAACAAGAGTAGGTGCGGCAACTGGAGGACTGAATGATAGTACTTGAAGCTAGAGTTCAAGTGGCGGAAGCACATTCGAAGGCCACGCAGCAGCTGCATGCAGAGTATGTGTCACAAGCAAAGAGTTGCTACACCGATGTACTACCGATGCATTGGTGGAGTATTTGCAGCCTTTTTCAAGGAATGTGAGTGTCAATATGGAGCAGATGGGATCGCTCCTGGAAGCTCTTCAGGGTGATGTGCGGGCAGAATGGGATAGGCAAGTGGCAAGATGGAGTGTGGCTATTGTTCCACAGACCTGTCAAGCTAGTTCCGCACGAGCAACCACCCAGGATGGACAGAGATGCAGGAGTTGGTGCGGGTTTTGGTCAACAACAGGGTCCACAAGTGTCGACTAGTTCTAGACCAAAAAGGTCTAGCACATCTCATTGGCGGTGGTGCGGATAAGGGAAAAGGAGTGGTCATGGAGTCAGTGTAGATTGAAGAGGATTGGCAAGCCAAATATGAAGAGCTGGCAGAAGGCATTGTGGAATCCATTCTCCGCAATAGCAAAAGAATAGATGCACTGAAGCAACATAGGCATTCACTTTGTGGTTGGAATTGTGCATCCTTTCTTTCAGTCTGTCACTACCTCCTCATCCTCCTTGGTGGAAAGAGGCAGATAAGTTTCTAGGGAAGTATTATAATAAGCACACACCTTTTCTAGGGTTACCAAACCCCCCTTCCTATGAGCTGATGGTGATTCAGAGACTTGCGATGGCACAGGAACGATGGTAGCAGCAATTACCGCCGGGTGTAGGGATAGACAAAGTATTGCCCACGAAGTAGTGGCCTGAACAAGAGGTAGTGGATAGATCCAAGCCTCATCTATTACAATGGCTGATGGATCTAGAGCAGGATCGAAGATTGAAGATGTTCATGTGGAAGAGGGAGTTAGAGATGACTGTGGCTGCAGGTTTGAGTGGAGCGACGATGCAGTTACAAATAGAGTTACCTAAGAGTAGTGATGCGAGACTGAGCAAGGTGGGTGGCATTGTTGCACCTATTCAGTACATTTCTAGTTCGGATGAAGAGTAGAACTATGGTGATGGCTGCAGAAGGGCCTCGCAGAATAAAGTGTCGGTGTGCAGCTAAGAGCATAGGTCACTATAATGGTTGGTTTTGGATAGGAAACATCGAAGATGTTTGAAATGCTGTGGATGCTTTTGGACAAGCAGGAGAAATAACAAAGGACGTTCAAACAGGGATTGCGACTATAGAAAGTGGATGTTTTTTTGAATGTTTTTCGGAATGAGATGCTTTGTAATTCTTGTGTACTGAGTGAAGGGTGAGATTTAACTTACCACACTTGATTCTCTGTCGAGGCTATGCCTGAAATGATTGTTTCACATACACTTTGTACCATATAAGACATTTGACTTCAGTTCAAGGATGTTCATGTGTGGTTTGCATAGTCCATCGTGAGTGCCATGTGTTATTGCATAACCATGCGAGTTAGCAGCAGTGACCTAGAGGGGTGTGTGAGGGTAGGTTAGCGGCAAGGGTTGACGGTTCGGATCTCCAAGCGGTTGGAGTCTTCAATGACTGCTTCTTTAACCGTCATAACTCCAATCGCTTGGAGATCTGAACCGTCAACCCTTGCGGCGGCTAACATACCGTCACACACCCCTCTAGGTCACTGCTCTGCTAACCCACATGGTTATGCAATAATAGGGTATGAATTAATATACACTCATTTTATTTTTTTGGCATTCAATTTCCTTGTTATCAATGAATGCCTTGTGAGCTAAACATTTTGGAGTTGTAATGTTTTATTTAGAATTGTAATCGTCGGCTATAGACGAGCATGGAATTGTGCTAATTAAAATTCCAACCCTACTAATTAAAATGCAATTGGCTGTAAGAATTGAATTGCACACTGCGGAAATGGGATTCTTGCAATCACACAATATACACAACATTCTGTTCAGCCACACAAAAGTCTAGTTTAAAAAAAAAAAATTCTGTAGAGCATCTATAAGCATGTCTATTAGCGAGTCTTTTTGTTTTTTTTTAAAATTTCTATAGAGCGTCTAATAGCGTGTCTATAGGCACATTTGTTTATTATATAGATGTGCCTATAGACATGGGTTTGTAGATGCACTAATAGACATGCAAATAGATGGACTCGTAAGTTCTTTTAAAATTAAGAAAATGCATCTGTGTGCGGGTCTATGAATGCTTTGTGTTTTTGTGACTGTGGCATCAATCACCTCAAAATCCCGACCTATTAATACAATATGAGATGAGTAAGAGCCTTAGTGTAAGAAAATGAAAAAATAATACTTGAGGAATAAAGACAATATCATTTCCCTAAGCTTTGATCTAACTCTATCACATTCCCATGTCCAAAGTTCAAGGATATTGGAGCTCAATAACTTCAAGATTTGCTTCACTAGTTGGTTGAGTGCAATGTCTCTAACATGGAGGAAGAGCTTCCTCCATGCTACATGAAATCCTCTTTATGTGAACTAGGATTTGATCATTGATTATGTATACTCATGCCATTTGGTTATTGTATACTCATCCTCAACAAACTTAATTGATCCCAATAGAAGCTCATTGCCTTCAATTTGTTCATGAACATGAGAGAACGTTGGATGAATTTGTCTCTTGTCACCCTAACCTGGGATTTTTTTAGTATGTTTTTAAAAAGAAAAGAACATTTCTCTAAATTTTAAAATGCTTGTGGACGTTCAAAATGCAAAAAACACATTTTTATCAGCTAAATACCGCTTGGTGTATCACAACAATGTGTATTTGGCTGAATATACTGCACAGTGTAATAAAACAATGCACAATGAAAACAACACCGATCGGTGACCCCTACATCGAGCGGTGTATTAGGATTACCCTGGTCGGTATGTCACCACACCGGTCGGTGTAGTCCGTTGGGACATGTGGCATGCATGCGTTGGCCAAAAACACCGACCGGTGTGGTGACATACTGGCTGGTGTGTTGAGTTGGATCTATAACAAGCAAGCTTCACGGCATTTTTTTCACCCTTGACCAAAATTTACCGCTATTTTTAGCTGTTTCCCGAATTTTGATTTTTTTTCATTGCTTCTCGCCTTCCCCTTTAGGCTTTTGGTGAGCTTCTAGCCTTGCTTTTGTTTTGAGTTAGGGCCAGGCGATGGCTCACTTTAGCTAGTCAGATTCACTACGCCCCAGCTGAGAGAAAAAAGATAGAGGAATATGTGATATGTTTATGTTTGCTTGCTTTTGTGTCCATTCTTGTATGATGTGTATCACGGCTAGATGATGACTCGCTTCGGTTGGTTGGATTCATCTCGCATCAAGTGACGTTCTAGTAGTATCATGATTAAGGCTGGGTGATGGCTCACTTTGACAACCTGGATTTACCTCCTCCCAAGCTGAGAGAGGAAAAGAGAGAGAATAAAAGAGAGAGGGGGAAAGCGAGAGACAAATATGTGTGATGCTTATGTGTGCTTGCTTTTATGTGTGTGCATGCATGATTTCTATCACTTGGGGTCAGATGATGAATCGCTTTGGCCAGTTGGATTCATCTCACCTCGAGTGACGTTCAATTAGGTAGTATCATGATCAAGGCCAGGTGATGGCTCTCTTTGGCCGATTGGATTCACCTTGCTTTGGTCTACTAGCACATATTCATATATATTGTATATAGACGTCAATAGAGCCGGTTATTGTCCGAATGATAGCTCGCTTTGGCCGGCTGGATTCTTCTCGACGACGACCTTCCCAATGAGCTCAAGATGTGTGATCACACAATGGTGATCTAGATCATCTTGGTTCATTGAATCCTGATTGCTGTTTTATGTTTTCTTGTTTTTCATCTTTTATAGCCTATCCTCCTTCGATAGCCTAATAGGGTTTCTTGGACCAATTACGGCTTACCTACATTTTTCTTGCACCTCGATCATTTGTATGAGCTCTACGCTTTTGTTTGTAAGGTCCACATTACAATTATCTATTAGAAATTCATGTTAGCATGTATGCATACATATCAATTTTATTTCTTGATTTTTTTGCTTTTGTTATAATTGTTCAGTGTTAATGTAAGGCATTATGATTGGGTCTAGACTTGTGAATTACTTAATCACTTCTGCATTGGTTTTTATATGTAGATGTCGTCATGGTAGTAGAACCTCACGAGTGCTTATGTAATGATTGTTGTGTGAATTAGATCTATACCTTTGCTTTCCTCATGGCAGCCGTAGGGTGTGCGTTCAACATATTATTACATTGAGTGAGGGAAAATAAGAGCTCTAGATTCGTCATACCAAGTCTATGCTGGATGAAATGCAACAATGCATACTTACTCAATTTGCATGTAACTGGATGAGGTAGGGAGAGGTGGAGCAAATAGAGGAGAAAGAGGTGTACTAATGTTCCTACCTAAAGTGTTGGGTGATATAGTTGTTCAATGGGAAATGGTAAAGTAGACAAAGCCCTTGACAGACACAATAAGGATGAAGCTGGATAGGTCACAGGTGGCTCATAGAATGGAAAGAATCCCACACTACCATTCATAGAAAAAATCAAAAGGAGAAAGGTGCAGTTGGTCGACTATCAAATGTCGCCATGCAATATTATACCCAAATTGCTAATGGTTCCTATAAAAGAAGACATGAGAAGTCAAGACGGCAAGGCACAAATAGATCTATGCATGAAGTTTGCCAACATGTGCGCTACAATGGTACACTTCCCACTAGTTGCATTGACAATTCTTGAGGAATTGGGCGGGGGAGTGGAAGGAAAATTGTATCGGGTTAAGATAGAGGGTGTGCCAGGTTTCAAGCCAACCTTATCTTATGCTTGCAAGAAGTCGAGGCACAATACTACACATGCACATAAATCATTGAAGAGAGAGCTGGAAATGACCGTAATGCATAGGGCCATGTATCATGCAGTTGGTTACACACACGTTAACGATCTTTGGTTAATCAGTCCATACTTCAATGGAGGTAGGACATGCTCATGAGCCTACCTTCCATGTATCATGACTATCCAAATTGGGAAAGGTGAGGCAACACCTGCAAGCAACCTCACAATGTGTGGCATGATACACGGAGTCAGATGTGACACGCCTATTCTGTAAGAATGCTCTTGCCATTTGTGCAGCTATTGCTAGTGCAATGAAACCAGTGGGGTTTAGACACACTGATTTGAATGCTAGGACCTATGTGCTAGATTTCACACCACATGGAAAATCTATGCGTGTGTGCATTATTGATTGGGGAAGATGTCTCCACAGAACTAAGAGAAACTCGAGCAGGTTTAGGCACTTGCTCCAAAATCATGATTTCCTTGGTTTTCACCAGAGCTATATGCAAGAAATGATGCATACCCTCAACCAAATGATGCATGGTCAGACATGTCAGATTGCTATGCTGTCGGTTGGTTACTTTGCGAAATAGCCAACTTCCTTGTGGGCAGGTTTGCAGTGTCAAGTGATCAATTATACTCAAGGCATGTAATAAAGCTATTATGGTATTGTAAACTCCAATTGTGCCAGAATGAGCCTTGAAAGTGGATGACAATGGACTTGTTGCTAACAAAACTTATTGATGAAAATGATGTAATGCATCCAATCAATGATATGAAAACTTATTAATAAGATTGCAATTTTGACATGTTGTCATATTTCAATTTACAAGTCTTGTACTTTTAAAATATTCCTAAATCATATTTTGCACTGTTTTGAAATGGATGTTGGATAACATCATTTATTGTTTAGGGTTTATGGTTTGATATTTCTAGGAAACAATATTCTACAGTTGTATGAGAAGAAAATGTTTAAATGTATGTATGTCTCATATCCTGAACTCGTCTCTTTGCTATTAGGTTTAGTATTTCATCAAAAAAATGGCATCATCATCAAGAAAACCCTCTCGACCATCCACACAGGGCAAGTACCAAGTCTAAGACGAATGCACACGCTGTAGTCAAGCGATGAAGTTCATGATGGATGTGGCTGACGCCATTGTGCAACTACCTAGGAAAGAGCAAACAAAGGCAATTGACGTTGACAGTACTTTCCACAACCCTAATGGCATGACGTGGTCGGCTGTAAAGGCCCTTGTCTTGAATGAAGATTTAGTGGCTATATGGGATCTGAGTGGAGTTGTTGCTAACCATAGATGATGGTCCATTTCGTGGTATTATAACCAAGCCATGACAGAGAATGTTGCTACCATCTGGGAGATGATTTTTGCAAAGAAATGCCGCTTTGATATTCCTCTATACTTTGAAAAGATGCTGTATGCAAAGTTTGTGCATGGCCGTGAAGTGGACTTTGCCTCAAATGCTTGAGTATGCGAGGAACCACATGCGACAAGCGCCAGACCTATGGTAGCCGAACCTCCACAAAGTGTTGATAGTCCAATGTCAGATCAATATAATATTTAAATATCATGTCGAGTATTTGCTTTTGGGTTTTTTTGGAAAATTCTAGCCCAACATCAATTGATAAGTTTGTATGTGACCTTATTGGATATTGTGTAGCTTTGGTGACAACTTAAGACCTCTATATGAATATGAAAGAGGAAGCTAGAGAGGGAGCACCTATTGAGCGAGATGTCACGTTTTCTATTGCAATTGTATGAGATGCACCTATGGAGCATTGACCGGTGCTGTAAGAACTTGAGCGGGTGAAAAGTGACAATGAAAGATTGCATGCATTGTTATCTCAAACCAGCCAGTGGCTTGATATCGACAACGCATATGCGGAGATATGCCTAATAGCAGCCAATTATTATCAACATGTGCGTGATGCACAAGACGCATTGCAACATATCAAAGAAGGGGGCGTAGTCTCGGCAATCAGTCGTGTGATTTTGTTGGCCTTGCCGTTTGCAAACCGTCCACAATACCTGCACAATTACAATTCATCATGGACCGGCCATGTTGTCAAATCTGCCAAGATTGTTTTGACAAGGCCATAGGATACTATGCCCTCCCTTGTGATCATCGCTTCTACCTTGCCTGTCTTGTGAATACTTTAAAGGTGAGAAGTGCATGTGCAGCATGCAACACTCCCATGGCACATGAGTCGTATGACATGCTTGGCATTGATGCAACATACTCTCCTGATCTAAGGCTACGTAGAATGTAAATGATCAGGAGAGGAAGTCTTTTGTATACAAACATACATATAATATTAAATTATTTTTTAGACATATATAATCTAAAATTTGCAATAATTGTATTGAAGGTTTGTTTCAATGGTGTACTGAATTAATATTTGTTTTGTTTTCAATTTTGGTTAAATTTATTTACGATGATATATTGAAATAATTTTTATTCTCAAAAAGTGTAATACTTTGTTTTAGTAGTCGATCATCCTGATGTCGATCATCCTTGCACTTCTGATTCTTATCACCAGCATGGTGCTTAGGGTCATGATTGTTTGTGGCTGCTTCATGGTGTTATATCTCCACGGGCTACATGTTCTACTGGGGGCTCACAGCACCCACCAACCACCTGCTGGCAGACGAGGCGCCTAGAGAAGAGTTTCTATTGAATTTATTTTGAGTAGCATCTTGTATGAATATAGCCGGTTTTGATAGCATCTTGTATGCATGTAGCCATCTATTGGCTTATTTTTTTGCTGGGGCAATTTTGTATCAATATTGTCATATACTCGATATTGTATGAATATTTTCCATGTTTTGGTTTATTTTTTTGATGGGCTCATTTTGTATAGATATTGCCAGCCCATTTTTTGTAACAATAATATTTTTAGACAGTGGAGACACAATCTCCAAGTCACTAATGAACAGCTTACAACTTTAAATATATAACAATGTGTTTGTCCTTATAACAACACATTTTGTCGAATTATTTTTGTGAAGAGGCTGAAGTTATTCATGTTGAATTGTTGAAAATTGTTGAAGTAATTAACATGGATGCATTGATTGTTAAAAGTTGTTGAAGTAATTAATGTGGATGCATTATTATTGTCATACTTTGAAGTTTAATTGGTAAATAATGCAACATCTACTCCACTTAAACACGGACTACTCGAGGAACTTTAATAAGGGATCGTAGTTTGCAAATTTGTAACATCCTGTGGTCAACTTGCAAAACTAGGAATAAGTGCAATTGTTTCAAGAAGTAATTATTATTGTCATACTTTGAAGTGGGAGTGTAAATAATGCGAAATTAGTTTCACCATACGTCAATTTAAAATTAAAAAGAAGATTTACAATGCCTCAAAATAGTAATGTTGGACAACAGGTCCTAAAATGATAGCAACAAAAGTTTGCACAGCCCTAAGCCCTTAGCTCCTTGCATTTTTCAATTCCTCTATGCACATCACCTAAGAAATGCAACCTTATTCTTAAGCGAGAGCCAAGGTATACATGATGGTAGAAATTACATCTCCACCGTCTGTTGTTTATCATCGTAACATTATTCTCCACATTTGTGACAACTTCAACCGCATCTGTAGACTGCGTTGTTATCTAAACGTCAATACTAGTAGGTGGCTACAAGATGGAGGCCAGTCTTTGTGCACCGTCGCCTCTGCACCGTGGCATTGTCCTATTAATATCTCCCATAAAGTTCCATAACATTCTCGCCGACGAGCCTCAAAATTCTTTGATGGCAGATATCACATCTCGAACGATTTTCTACAATCATCATAACGTAGTGTATTTTTGTAGATGTATCTCCATGCAACCACAATAGTGGGATTGTTGGAGTTATTTTAGTGCTATTTTGGTCATAAACCAATAAAATTGTAGTCCTTCTTTCTTGGTATTTTATTCGTTGTAGTAAATATAAATGAGGGAAAAAGTACAATTTATCGAGTGAAAATTGAGCAAAAGAGATTACAATGTACATCTACGTCCAATAACACATTATATAAAAATTATCAACTTATACCAAGCAAAAATTGATCAGAGGATCTTACATTTATAAAAACCCAGAAATTGCTAAGAGCCTTAGAGGCCAAAAGATTATAGCTAGAAGCCATAACCATTCAAATATAAAAGTTAACAATAGTGCATACCGAGAGCCTCAAATTGAACAAAAAGAGATTATATAAATGCCTTAGAGACCAAAACATTACATCTAGTGAGCCAAAAGATCGTTGAGAGCCTTAGAGGCCAAAAGATTACATCCAACCATTGCTAAGAGCCTCCTCTGAGCAAGAGGGAATTTGTACAACTCAGTTTTCTACCAGTCTAGATTGACATCTAGGGGGAACCCATACAACACAACCATAAAGAGGCCCTCTGTGAGCATGCCATCTAAGGTGGTGACATGCAGATGTGTGGGGAATTGATTGTGGGAATGAAGGGTATCCACTAGTGCTAGCATTTCTACTCCAGGTGAGTGCAACACAATCACATTATATGAGAAGGTAGATAACATTGGGATTAGAGAGCATCAAGGAGGGGTGGTAGTAGGCATGCTAAAGATGAGTGGGTGAGTAGTAGATGAGCAGAGGAGCAGACGACGAGTGACGAGAGTTGGAGGAGCGAGCGTGGAGTAAAGTAGAACAGGGGCAAAAAAGAGCTAGAGGAGGGGTGTGGAGCAAAGGAGTAGAGCGTGTGGAGCAAAGTAGAAGAGCATGGGCGGATCAGAGCAATTTAGTAAAATGCCAAATGCCACATATCTTATATATATTATAAAGTTCAAGGAGAGTTCAAGACAACGTGGTGGCTAGAGCTGGCCATATTAGTTGCAAGCCACCACGATGGAATCTTAGATGCCACCACAAATGAGATGGTAATCATGAAGAAGATACCATGTGGTGCCACTACGGTGGCTGGTACTTAACTGCCAACCCGATGGAATCTTAGCCATGACAGACATGGCTGATGAGAGCCACCACCACCGGGTAGTAATTCCCACAAAGGTAAATCATTGAAGCTCTAATCACGCATTACCATGCACTCTAGTTCTCTACTAAGCATGTGAGCCATGGATCTTATATATATTATAAAGTTCAAGCCACCGTGGTGGCTAGAGCATGGGGTTCCATCCATATTAATTGCAGGCCACCGTGGTGTAATCTTAGGCACCACCCTAGATGAGCTGGTAGTCATGAAGAAGACTCCATGTGGTGCCACTCCGGTGGGTGGTAATTATCTATCAGCAGTTAAGTGGAATCTTAGCCACAATAGATGTGGCTGATGAGAGCCACCACCACCGTGCAGTAATTCCCACAAAAGTAAATCATGAAGCTCTAATCACTCCTTACCATGAACTCTATTTCTCTACTAAGCATGCGAGCCCGGTGACTGGTAATTTTGACTGCACTCGTAGTGATCATGCATGCTTAAGCCCGGTGGTGGGTGAGCTATGGTTGGTAATTTTAATTGCTGCCAGTCTAGTGGAATTGTAGCCATGACAGATGTGGCTATAGTCACTCGTTACCATGCACTCTAGTACTCTACTGAGCGAGTGATCCCGGTGACTAGTAATTTTTACTGCACTCATAGTGACCATGTATGCTGAATCCCAATGGTGAGTGGTGGCACGGTGGAATCATAGCCATGATAGATGTGGTTGATTGATGAGAATAGCCACCACCATCGGGTAGTAATTCCCACAAAAGTAAATCATGAAGCCTAATCACCTCTAATCCCTCATTACCATGCACTCTAGTACTCTCCTAAGCATGCAAGTCCAGTGACTGGTAATTTATAGCACTTGTAGTAATCATGCATGCAAAGCCCAGTGGTGGTAACTAGAAGCTGAGTAATTGTGGGCCATTGGCCACTGCGGTGGCTGGTAATAAATTGCCAGCCCGCCGATGGGTCGTAGCCACCACCATAGACGTGGCTGGGAATCTTAGATGCCACCACCTCTAATTATTCATTTCCATGCAAGTCTATACTGCTGCCTTGAATTAATCAAAATTCTGGCCAACCATTGTAGTGGCTCTCACCTTGACAGTAGCCAAGCTACAACCACCGTGGTGGCTCTCACCTTGAACCTTGGTACCACGGCTTTACAGTGGAGGACATGGACTCGACACACCATGTTCCCCGATTCTCAGTTACGCTCCGCTTCCTGGGGCTCCCAAAGGAATATAGAGCCATCCTTCCCTCCATTAGTCGAGCATTTGGCATGGTTTTGGAGTCCCCATCAGATTTGGCAGCATTAGTGGTAGCAGACGACGGGGTCCCCAGGATCAGACTGGTGGTTGAGAGCCCAGAGTTGATCCTCCTTAAGACCCTCGAGGGGGGTACATTTCGCCATTGGGTGGAGATTTTCGGGTTACCAGGCCAGTGTCTTCGTTGCAGGCAGATGGGTCATTTAACGAGAGACTGTCCTTGCGGCCAAGGCCAGGCTCCTCCCCCCCCACCCTTGCAAGGCAGTAGTCACGCTAGAAATAGATATTCCATTCCCTAACCATTTTGTCTTCTATCCCTCTCGACCATTTTGTTCTCCCTTGCAATCTCAAGCCTCCACTATTCCATTTCCTTCACTGCTTCATCTTCTATCCCTCTCGACCATTTCTTTCTTCCTTGCAATCAGACTACAAACTCAAGCCTCCACTATTCCATTTTCTTCATTGTTTCATCTTCTATCCCTCTTGACCATTTCTATCTGCCTTGCACTCTTCCTGTAACTTCTATCCCCTCAGCTCGTAACAGACCTACACAGTGCGGGAGCTCCTCACACAATTGTTCCTCCCCCTCTGTAGCACAATGCAAGAGCCCCTCCTCCCGTGATCTTGAAATCATGGCATATGGAGCTCCTTTGTCACTCTTCAAAAGCCCAATTTGGATGCTCTCCAAAACTTCACTAGGTTGGTACAAGAGGTGAACTTGAAGGAGGGGCAACTAGTCTATGAAGGTCACGAGATTACCATCAATGAAAGCGTGATTAAAAATTCTCTAGGAATTTTTGGAGGCAATTTGCAAGCACACTTTTTTGAGAAGAAGTGGAAGAGATAGGATATTCTAGATGTATACCCCAATGCTCAGATTAGTAAAGATTGTAGAGTCAATATTTTGAGCTTGCCAATAGACCTCCAAGATGTGCTGAAGAAGACCATTCACTTCTTTCTTGATATGAGAGGAACCTGCAGCTTCTGGTAGGTTCAAGTAGAGCAACTGAGAGGACATGATGTATATTACTCAAGGGCGATCTCCAAGAGCGTGTTAATGAATCTAAAGAATTGTGTGGATGGCAAATCCCAATTGTCATCTCAGTCTGTTGGAGTTGCAATGCATCTGATGGCATCTACCCTCAAAGGGATTTTTGAGAAATACGATAAGCAGATGTCTCAGAAGGTGACTTTTCTACAAGAGAATGACACCGATACAACAAAGGCAGTGCAACTTGAGAAAAGTCTCAGGGAAGGCGCAGAAGCCAAGGTAGAGGAGGCACAAGTGAGGGCCTTGCAAGCACAAAAGCAAGCTGAGACCGCTACAAAATAGGTCGACATGGAAAGGCATAGAAGAGAAGAAGTAGAGAAGTGCGTGAAGGAGCTTTGAGATAGGATCGAAGAAGTGAGATATCATGGGGACATGGCGGACAAGGAGCTAGAAAAGATGCCAAAGGATCCTGAAGATCATAGAGTAAAAAAGGACGGTCTTTACAAATGGCTCTGCAATATGCAGAATGCATTGAACATTGAAAAAGACCAAATGATGGAGGAGCCTAAAAAGGGAGAATGCAGAAACTAGAAAGTTGATGCAGGAATTGTGAGAGAGATTCAAGACCAGGAAGGATGGGGCAGAGAGAAGCCGGAGTGGAGAAGATAACGAGGCATCTCCCCAAGCCAGAAAGATGCAGAGAGCAGCCACGGTGGAGCACAAGTTCCAGCCACCACAGTGGAGCAATTTGCAGCAGCCATTGTGAGGGTTGTTTTTTCGAAACACTGTTGGAAGTCCAAAGAGTAAGCTACAAGACCCTGCAAGAAGATCACGATAGATGTGTGCATGAGCTTGCCGTGGCTTTTGATAGTTATGAAAAGAAGTTTGTCATCCTAATGAGAGATTTCCAAACTAGAGTGGAAGTCTTGGAAATGGCCCATGAAGATGTTTTTCAGCAATTTATGGAGCTTCAACAGATGCTGAGGGATTCAGATGAAGGTGTTGCACAGAGTGAGCAAAAAGTGGAGGAGATGAAGGAGGACATCCGTGTCCTTATAATGAGAGAGGAAGGAATCAAGAAGCAACTTTGTCATGTACAAAGCAAGACTGTGTGGTATTGACAGCCACAATAGTTAAATTGGATGCCTATCCTCCTTTGCAGCAGGGTCCAAAATGCATGGTTTGCCATACCCCCATCATAGATGACTGCTATATCCGATGGCTTGTGTGCTACCACCTTGTCCACATTTTTTTCTTTGGAGTGTTTGTGCATACAGAATCTAGCTATAGAGAATGCCATTTGCCATTGCTTAAATTGAAGAACACCAAGACTGAGCCTGACTGTGAGGAAAAGGAACATGAAGGGAGAAACCAGTCCCCTTCAGGAAAGGAGCAAGAAGGGCCGAGCCTGCAACCAAGAAGCTCAAATCAAGGAAGGAGGAAGTGGCATGAAGGGAGGGGTCGGGGCCTTGCAGGAAGGAACCTGCCCCATTACGGAAAGGAGTAAGGAGGGCCAAGCTTGCAATCAGAGAGCTCAATAAGGAGTCCTTGAGATGTAATCTGATGTAAAGGAGTCTTTGAGATTGTAATCTATGTAATATGTGTGTAATATACTGAATTTTTAATCTTCTCCAAAGTTCACTTGGGCAATGTTTTCTTAGCTATGTGACTAGATAGTGTGTGTCCTTTGATCCACTACAGTGCGGTGATAATAATGAGACGAAAGATTTCAAATTGACAAGTAATGTGAGATGAAAGATTTAGATTGATCACTATGAAAGATTTTGATTAGTGAACTAATGTGAGACGAAAGATTTCGATTAGACAACTAATGTGAGATGAAAGATTTGGATTAGATAACTAACATGAGACTGAAGAATGAGAAAGTCGGGCTCAATGAACTTAAAGATTTTGATTACCAAACTAACGTGAGACTAAATATTGAGAAGGTTGGGCTCAATGAACTCTCTCCCTATTTAAGTGCAGTGCAGACACAACTAAGAGCCCTTTATGAAATCTAGACCGAAAACTCTGTACACAGATCCAAACTCTGTACACCGATCCACCTACTGCTGATCCACCTACAACGAATATATGGCATACCCAAATAACTTTAGAATGATTTTCTTCTGTCTAAAAACGATGTTGGATGGCATCTCGCAGAAACTGTTGAGAGTTCACACTCAATATCATGTGATCATGTGTGCATAGCACCATCACGTGATCATATGTGCATAGCACTAACCAAATAGAGTGCTATAAAGGAAAGGGTTAGATGCCCTAACCCTAACCCTAAATGGGTTTGTATATATTCTACATTTTTAACTAAATCTAGTGTACAGTTAGTCATTTGTGGTGTGCTCTCTAGCTGTGCCCTCTCTCCTCATCTCCACTCTTCTCCTCTCCCCTCTTCATATTTTTTTCATGGTATTAGAGCATGGTTTTGCCTTCCGCTGAGGCACCATCCTTCATGTGAGAGTGAGAGAGTTTGAGATTGATTGAGTATTCTTTCACTTCCATAGAGTGAGAGAAAATTTCCGTCCATTGGAGAGGAATTCCCGTCTAGTTGATTGTGTGAGAGAGAGATTCCTTGTGCCATTTCATTTGTTGAGAGTTTCATATCTAGCTCTCATCATAGAGACCCTTGTCCTCTCTGTTTTGGATCAAAAATATCAGGATTCCATTTCCTGGAGCTCAAGTTATACTCTTTTGAGTGATCATGTTTCTTATGAGGTCCATTTCATGAGCTTTAAGAGGGTTGAGAGGTAGTTTCAAGGGTTTGTTGAGTTCTATAGAGTTCAAGAGGTTTTCTTTGGTAAGGTCCCCGAGTTTTTTCATCTGAGAGAGAGGAGTCAATGACCTAGCACACACAGGCGACATCAACAAGACTTTGCATCAACTACAAACTCTGCAGACTCACAAGCTACTCACAACGAGTAGCAGTTGCTAGGCTTCTCCTTCAACAAGGCGTCTGCTATAGCCAAGCTATCATATGAGTAGTTGGCTTCTGCACACAAGCAATGCTTTCTATATGTCTGCAATCAGCAACCTCTCAGACACTGTCGACCTAGATCTGGTAGTTCACCTACAGCTGTAGCCCAGCACAAAGCCAAGCGAGCTCCTAATCCTCTTCTCCTAAGCCTCTTCTACAACAGTACAGCTAACTCCATTGCCTTCCACAAGGCTTCCCAAGGCGCAACATTCCACACGGCTTCCCAAGTGCAACTCTCAAGGCTCCCACGACAATCAGCAACATGAGCGCCACCTCCCACATCTACGGAGCCTCCCACATCTACACCACCTCCCAGATGTGCACCACCTCCCACATCTACACCGCCTCAACATGAGTCGGATACTCGAGATGCATAGATTGCAGAGTTGGAGGCATTGTTGGCTGAGTCTAGGGTCAAGGTTAGTTATTTTGATTATTTTAGTTTATTTTTTTGTTGCGTGTTTTGAACTAAAGTTTTTTGGTTCATTTTTACCATATACGCGACATGTTTGCTTGGCAGGCACATCTATTCCGACAGGATATGGAGTCTCATGTGCGACAGTTGGAGGCAAATATGGAGTCTCGTGTATGATAGTTGGAGGCAGATATGGAGTCTCGTGTATGACATTTGGAGGCAGATTTGGAGGAGTAGAGGATTAGGATACGCATAGCCTACGATCGAGCGGAGCACTATATTTTGTAGTTGAGACATATTAGTTGTGATCCATCTCACCATAGGATCATCCCTGTGTGGCCTATTTGGTTAGTACGTGTGCCATTTTTCATACGTAGTCCACTAGTAGGGATTGCAAAAATGTATACATTATACCTTCCACATAGCACATACCAAATCAGTTGGACAAATCTTGCAGGGATGTAGGTCTAGGGTAGCACAAAGTTTCAACCCCAACAGATAAGTTCACATGCGTATTTGGTTAGTACATGCACCATTTTTCATACGTAGTCACTAGTAGTGAGTGCTTGAAAAAATGTACGCATTATACCTTCCACACGACACATACCAAATTAGTTGGGCCGTGCAAAGTTTCATCCCCAACAGATAAGTCCACATGCCTATTTGGTCAGTACATGCACCATTTTTCATACATAGTCACTAGTAGGGAGTGCATGCAAAAATGTACGCATTATACCTTCCATGTGGCACATACCAAATAGATTGGCAACCAAATATTGCATGGATCTAGGTCTACGGTAGCCTAAGATCCATCCAAAGTTTCATCCCCAACAGATAAGTCCACATGCGTATTTGGTTAGTACGTGTGCCATTATTAATACATAGTCACTAGTAGTGAGTGCTTGCAATAATGTATGCATTATACCTTCCACGTGGCACATACGAAATCATTTGGTAACCAAATATTGCATGGATGTAGGTCTAAGGTAGCCTAAGATCAGTGTAGTTTCATCCCCAATAGATAAGTCCACATGCGTATTTGGTTAGTACGTGCGCCATTTTTAATACGTAGTCACTAGTAGTGAGTGCTTGCAATAATGTATGAATTATACCTTCCATGCGGCACATACAAAATCATTCAGCAACAAAATCTTGCATGGATGTATATCTAGGGTAGCCTAAGGGCCGTGCAAAGTTTCATCCCAAACAGATAAGTCCACATGCATATTTGGTTAGTACGTGCACAAATTTTCTTAGTCACATTTTTAAAATGTTCCAAAGCACAAAACACAATTACAACATAACTACTAATAAATTTTTTTTTGTTTTACAGAAACAACAAATCCCATTGAGAAGACAACGAACATCATGTATAAAATAGAATCTAATACAATGATGTGTATGAACGTGTATAAAACCATCATAGTGAAATACACAATATGAGTCCATGAAAATTACAATGGTACGCTCACACAGTGAGCCTATACATATTGAATACAAAAATATGTAATCAACTAGTGATACCCAATAAAAATCTATCGGATCAATTGATGATCCCCAAAACTATGATATGTAATGTGCTACTCCTCAGGATCGGCTCTCATGCCAATAGTCGCAAGTATGCTCTCAAGATCCTCCACTGCAAGGTGCCATCGTGGACTGGACGTCACCTTGCGAGTGTGAACACGACTCAAAGTAATCTTGATCGCAACAACAAGATGAGAATACATGTATGCCTCTTGATCCACCATGTACTCCTGGAACTCAATATAATGACCACGCCTTTGTATCTGCTGAAAATAGTAGCCACCTATGATCATGCTATGAGCATCGAAGTGCATCCCATGCCCATCCACTGTATCCTCATTCAGCACACTCTTTGCCATAGATCATCACAACAAGTAATAATCCACACCCTCCTCATTGCCCTTCGAAGCAATGACCATGAAGATATCACTAATACACAACATATCTGTAAGCTAGTCATAATCTCTAGAGGAACTGAATCCCGCATCTTGACCATCATGTACCTCCTCCTAAGGCTGGAAGGGAGAAAGCACTCGCTGTGCCCATGGTATCATGAAGCACCCTCCCCAATCATCATCAATGCATGCAAAGCAAAAACATCAATCCAAAATCCACATGGTAGCAACAACAGCACGTGTCATGCTCTTGAGAGCATCACACAAACCATGGCCTGCATTGCTCAAATGACCTCTGCCCAATCTTGAACTCCAGGTGCGCCTCTACAAACTAAGTGTACAACATAGTCTACGTACACTCCAAAAAACATGCACCATGCTCAATGTACACACCACGTGACACCCTCTTGTGCAATGCCTTCTTGAACATCGGGGATGCTCTGCAATGCTCCTCTCAAAATTGCTGTATGAAGGACCTAGTGGAATCATCCAACAATCGATCGCTGCAAGGTGCATGACCACTTGAAGCCCAAAGAGCATTAGTCTCACTATCCTCTAGACTCTGCCTCCTAATCATGCCTGCTCGCAATGTGCACAGTGCAATCTGAAGAAGACGTGAAGCGATATGCACATGGCCTGTCATCTGAGGTCTACTAATGGCAGCCACAATAGCACGACGTGCTGCCAAGGCATCCTTGGAGTTCCTATGCTTAATAGAAGCATAAGAACGTCGAACACTGCTAAGGACCTCACTACATACAACCCTATCTCTACGTGCACCAAGACCAGTAAGCCTCCTACACTCTACCAAGTCAAGGTGATCAATCAGGGACATGAGAAGAGCAGACTGCAAAGTTGGTGTAAGGTCACTAAAAAAAGACTGCACAATCTTGCTAGTACAATGATGGATAGTGGACTTACGGCAAGTCACGTCGTGAAGCAACACTGCTACTACTACAAGGTGGGGCAAGGGGATCAATGGGAGATGGTAGGGTGGAGGGGGGAAGGGAGGCGCCAAGGGGAAGGGGGGGAGGGGGAGGGGGAAGAGGTAGAGGTGGAGGGAAAAATGTCGATGGCTAGGGGAAGGGTGGAGGCTGGAGGTAGGGGAGCAAATGAGGATGTGGAGGGGGGACAATGGAGGTGGGGGTGGGGGTGGGGGTGGGGGTGGAGGTGGAGGTGGGAGGTGGATCGGTGGTAGCATCACGAGCTCTAGCTTTAGAGGCTCTCTTGCGCTTGCAAGCCTTCCACTTGCGCTCCTCATCAGCGAGATTTGGGGGGGGGGTTTCTACATCTTTCACATCTACTAGCTCTATGGCTTTGAGAACCCATTCTCAATGAAAGTAGGATGGAAGGTGTGACAAAGTGATGAGGAGGCAAGAATGGCTAAGAATGGGTGAAATGAACCAAAACGTGGTGTCTTATAGAAAGCTTGAACTTATCCACTAGATTGCTCTTGATTATTATTGGTGGAGAAGGTGCTAAGATTGAAAATAATTGGCTACTAAAATTCCGTTTCATTTTGTTTTGAAACTAATTTTTGTGGTCTACTCAAATAAGTTTATTTTAATCATATTATATATACATGGAATCCAATGTTAATATTGAATATTTTCATCGTTTGATTTTATTTCAGTTTAATATTCACATAACATATGTGCCTATCTTGATTAATATTTTTGTTAATGCAATTTGAGAATAACCTATGTGATGAACCATGATAATTTGATTATTTTGCCACTTCCAAATACCTCCAAATACCTTGATCGTGGTCATAAACCATGACAATTTGATTATTTTGCCACTTCCAAATACCTCCAAATACCTCGATTGTAGTCATAAACCATGACAATTTGATTATTTTGCCACTTCCAAATACCTCCAAATACCTCGATCATGGTCATAAATCTCGATCGTGGTATTCTATGTTTAAAATTCAAAAAGCTTCATGCACTCAAATCACATGCATGTATAACTTACCATGCATGTTGATGATGTGGCTCGCCATCATCATGATGTATATATATATACATACATATGTATATTGATGCATATATTGATGTATATATTCACGCATACAGTTTTAATTGATGGAGAAAATAGGCATGAAAACCATCTAAATTGGCTCTTGCCATTCGATTTGATATAGGACATGAACCCATTGGGATTTGTAAGTCCAAAGATACATGGTCCTACTTTTCTTTTGAGGCCAAAATGTATTAAATAGGCAGCATGTCAACACGTTGCCTGTTTTAGGCATTCAAGCCCTAAAAGAAGGACCGTGTATCTTTGGACTTAAAAATCCAAATGGGGTCATGTCATACATCAAATTGAATGGCAAGAGCCAATTTATATGGTTTTCATGCCTATTTTCTCTATTTAATAAAACTATATGCATCAAATAATGTTGTTTATCAATTTTTGGCATACACCCCCAAAATAAAGATCCCCATTGGAAAGAAAGGTAAGGAACACAAGTGCTTGTTCTTATGCTCATGAGACATTAAAAAAGAGGCCTGGCATCCCAGAAATGGCAGTGCATCAATGTGCTATCATTTTTGGGCCACCAAGCTTCTTTTTTGTTGTCTCACGAGCATACATATGGAGGTTATTATACAATGTAACTAAGCAGTAGTATTGAAGTAGTTCTACAATTTGGATGCATTACGAGCATTCATATAGCAAGGAAGAATATAATAACTGATTTTTTTTTTTCAATACATATTGCTAGTGAGGCTACCAAAAAGAGACTCTACCCCTCATGATGTCTCTGGGTATAGAATATGAGATTGCTTGATGCTTGGATTGTAGTTGGCCACATTGCATGGGCGAAGCCATTATATGCCTCAAGTGTTGGAAATTGATGTATGGCTCAAGTGCTAGAATGTGCAAATCATGGCCAAAATCAAGACCCCTTAGAGATTCCATGAGGGTTATCATATCCACATTTTTTTCCTTTTATTGCTACACACATGTCACCTTTAGTCGAGGGCAGACCATTCCTCATCATAGGTAGTAGGTTCATGGGACCCCATCCCATGATCCAAGGCATTATTCAAAGACAAAGTATTTCTGACCATTCCCAAATCAAGTTTGCCAATTCCTAATCTAATTGATTTCATTTACTAGACTTGCAATGCCTACTACAAAGCCCTTGCATAAGCTTGAATGAGCCTCTTGATTTTGGGGTGTAATGGTCAAAAATGGCTTAACGCACTGCCATTTTTGACCATTACACCCCCAAAATCAAGAGGCTCATTCAAGCTTAAGCAAGGGATTTGCAGGTCTTGTTTTTGGGTGGCAGAAGCATGAAAATGGTAGTGCATTAACGTGCTGCCATTCTCATGCTTCCCCCCTCCAAAAACAAGACCCCCAAGCTTTTCATTGGAGACACCAAAATGAGGGGAAGAACAACGCGAGGAGTAGAGGAGCTGGCCAATGAGGGGAGGGACGATCTTGGAATCGTCAGCAACAAGCAGGATGCAAGGAGGTGAGAAGGCAAAGAACCAATGAGGTGAGGAGGTGAGGAAGCAAGGAGGTGAGGAGGCAAGAGGTAGTCTTGAAGGGCAACAAGAGGGTGAAGGTGGCTAGAATGAGTAAGCAGGAAAGGGAGGGATGGAGATTGTTTGCAGGAAATGCTTGGATTAATGCTATAAATGCCATTTTTTTGTGTGTGTTTTGCAGCATGAAATTTTTATGGCATTTTTCTTAAAAAAATTACAACATTGTTGTGAATAATTGCACTACAAACAACTTAGGCCATAAAGCACCATGGATTAGCACAACAATATACAACACGGATGGATCCATACACTCATATACATCATCGATGGATGCATACACTCATACTCACATCAATTTCCAATATTGTATTAGATGGACCCTTAGCATACATGTGTGCATAGAAGACCATTTCCTACATTGAGCCCTGATTTCATAGTTAAATTATTCCCTCTCTCACATTCTAACATGTGAAGATTTAATGTACATGCATTATGGGCACATTATATTGCATTTTATGGCTACTTTCACGAATGCATGATACTTGTATATGGTCAAAGCCTGGTATATTATCATTTTTGAATGACAACATTACTCTATGCTCCACTTTATCCTATATTAGAAACTATAATCACTAGATATTACAAAAATATATTGCTCCATTATATCCTATACTAAAAATTATTCTGACCCAAATACATAACACCAATTGAGGTTACTACTTATGACAAGTGATGAAAACATTCTAATGGTATGAATGGGATCTTGTAAATTTTGGATATATAATATGGGTACTATGTTGATTGAGCTATGACCCTTTTCTAAGGGAATATTTTCAACTTAATTACTAAATACATACTTACAATGGTGATCTGATTCCCATCTATATGTATAATCAAGTTTTACTTTGTGTTTAAAAAAAGGCTTTTGCATAAGGTTAAAATTCAAATAGTATTTATATTTATTTAAGACTACCCATTGAGCGGGCTCCTATCCTTATATTGAGCATGATAATGTTCATAAAGATTTTATGAATACAAATAGATAGCATTGGCTTCCTTTTTAGTGGTTGGGAACGAACCCTAAAAGTACCCTAAAATGAATGTGTTCCCCTATTTGTAGCATGGAAGTGATCACGGTAGAGTGGCATAATCCCTATGTTGCTTTTTTCATAGGTTCTTTTGCTACTCATGGTTGGCGGATACACCATGGCATAGATCCGAATAGATATTTGGTATTTTGCTTCAACTTGCTTGACCAGACTTTCCTTAATGATTGTTCGATTGTGCCTGATGAGTGGTCACTGGTTAATTGATGTATTAAGTGCAATGTTTTCCTTAAATTTTTTCATACTACAGGATACGAGTTTGCTTATAGGGGTGGAAATAGAAGCTTGTTAATACATGGTGCATAATTTCCATTAGATACAATCGGATACTAGTTACAGAGTGTCTTTGCCAATTATTTCACTTGAATCATGCTCTTCTTATGCTTGAATTTGTGGTCACATATTGAGTTTAACATAATAGTCTATAGGATATTGGATGAGCAATCAGCATAGTGGTTCAGATGCATTCATTTCTAGTTCTAGTAGAACTATCATTTAGACATTGGTCATAATAGAAGTATGGAAGGATAAAATCCTTTTTTGGCTCTCTAAGTTTTTCAAAGCATGGTATTGTGCAGATTACATAAATACTTTCACAAAGAAAAATTAATCCTTATGATGAAAATGTGTTTTTTTTCTTTTGACATTGTTGGATTTGCTTCCATGTTTGTGGATCGAATGTATGGATGATCTTCTGCAAGCATAAAAGACATGATGTGAATATGTAGCACATGATCATGTTTACATTTTTCAATCATATATTCTACCTTGGGATCTATCATTATCTTGATGTGTGAATGTTTAATTTGAGTAGTGTTTGCCTTTTTATCGCAAATTTTATGTATTTTTGTATCTCTACCTCTTCACAATGACTCAAATGTGATAGTATGAGGATGAAAGAGAAGTTAATTGTGAATTTGAGGCATGCCTTCATTGTTGGAATATGTTTGATTTGCTTATGAGCACATCAATTGTTCTAATGATATTGAGAGGAATAAAATACTGATGAGGGGCTCGCTCGCTTGAAACCTATTTAATCTTGCTCGCTTATTTGGGGTCGCTCTCTTTTCTCTGCTCACTTTTTGGTAATCCTCTACTACAGGCAACTCATCGGATCTCTTATATATCTGACTATCACACGGCCAGATATTTATTATGCAGTAAGTTCACTAGCACAGTTTATGGCAAATCCAAGCAGTCTCACTGGAATGAAGCCAATAGAGTCTTGAGATACATCAGAGGTACAAGATCGTTTGGAATAGAATACAGAGGAACTCATCCACGGTTCCATGGATATTGTGATAGTGACTATGTTGGAGATCATGAGACTAGGAGATCGACACAAGGAAATGCATTTTTCTTTGATCAAGCTGCTATATTATGGTTGTCAAACAAACGGCCAATTGTTTCTTTGTTTTTGACTGAAGTAGAATATAGGGCACTCACTATAGGTGTGTGTGAGGCTATATGGCTCAGAAGACTATTGTCAGAAACAGATAACTTTGATGAGTTAAAGCCAACAACAATATACTGTGATAATCAATCCGCTTAAGCATTGGCCAAGAATCTAGTATACCACTCTAGGACAAAGCACATTGATGTTAGAGAGCACTTCATTGAAGAAAAAGTGTTACTTGGTGACATCACACTGCAGCATTGTGATAGAAAAGAGAACATTGTAGACATATTTAGAGCATATTTACCAAACCACTTGGTAAAGAGCTATTCAAGAAACACCAACTAGCTCTTGGTTTGACTCAGAGGAAGGACATTCCCATTAAAGGGGCATGATGGAATGTAATGCTCAGTCCTTCTTCAATTTCCCAAAATCATCATCTTGAGGGAAGACCTACTTCATGATGTTGATCTTGAGGGAAGGTGTTGAGAGTTCACACTCAACATCATGTGATCATGTGTGCGTAGCACCATCATGTGATCATATGTGCATAGCAATAACCAAATAGAGTGCTATAAAGGAAAGGGTTAGATGCCCTAACCCTAACCCTAAATGGGTTTGTATATATTCTACATTTTCAACTAAATCTAGTGTACAGTTAGTCATTTGAGGTGTGCTCTCTAGCTGTTCTCTCTCTCCTCATCTCCACTCTTCTCCTCTCCCCTCTTCATATTTTGTCAGAAACAAGCTCGGAGAAGGAGGAAAATAGCTATAAGGAGGACATGATTTGGTGGTGGGTGTATTACTTGGAGTCGGCAGACACGGTGAATATTAATGTTCTTGGCTATTATTTTTCTTACTCCTTTAAGGTACTTGTCAATCTCATGATGTAGGTTTCTTTTGGCAGGACATGATAGAGGTGCAAAGATGTATAGAGCGCAAAGACCAGGATGAAGAGGACCCCTAGGAAAAGGAGGAGTTACTATGGGTGTATAAGTTGGCAGAGTCAAGCAAGTAGTGTGTAATCCGTGTGTGAAGAGGTTTGCCATTGTGCATCAGACTGGCCTAAGGAGTTGGGAGATGCTTGCCATAGAGAGGCTGATAAGATAGTTGGGAGTCTGAAATTTTCTTGAAAAAGCAAAATGTCGTT
Source organism: Dipteris shenzhenensis (assembly GCF_047967505.1). Classification (NCBI taxonomy): domain Eukaryota; kingdom Viridiplantae; phylum Streptophyta; class Polypodiopsida; order Gleicheniales; family Dipteridaceae; genus Dipteris; species Dipteris shenzhenensis. The sequence continues at coordinate 23,529,720 of NC_141622.1, read as the reverse complement.
GTGTTTTAAAATAATAAAAATCTTTCATATATTTCTTGGACTTGCAGACTTTCTCATGGTGCTCCTAATACTTGATTTTGTATCAATCTGCTTCCATGTTAGTACTTTGACAATGGTTGAAATCTGACGGTTAACGATAACCAGTCTAAAGGGCACTAGCACTGTGCAACAAATTTTATGATAGCACGACAGTAGTGTAGGAATAGCAGGGTAGTAATGTAGGATAAATCACCATCGCGGTGGTTGGTTGCACTAGGATATTAACAGCCACCAGCCCGATGGTTTGATTTTATTATTACAAGATGAATGGATTTGTAGGATGTGTGGATTCGTTATGGAAAACTAGCATGGTGGTTGTTGGGATATACAAAAAACAACCATGGGATGAAATTTGACGGTTAATGAGATGATAAGCAGTTTAAAGGGCATTGATTTACTATAGCACTATGCAACAAATTTTAGGATAGCATAGCAGTAGTGTAGGGATAGCACGGTAGTAGTGTAGGATAAGTTATTACCAACATAGTGGTTGGCTGCACTAGGATATTAATAGCCACCAGTGTGGTGGTTTGCTTCTATTATTACAAGATGAATGGATTTTTAGGATGCGTGCATTCGTTATGGGAAACCAGTGCGGTGGTTGTTGCGATATACTAAAAACAAGCATGGGATTTACCATTTGGGATTTATATAAATAATTTAATAAAACCAGTTTGGAATATACCAAAAAGAAGCATAGTCTCAAATACAAATTCCATTTTGTAGGACAAGTGGATAGATTGTTTCCTTGCAATGAGACTATGTCATACATTTTCTTAGTACTATCTCGATTCTTAGTCATCCTCGTCCACCACTCCAAGACAACCCAAGATGTGCTCATGCATGTCTCAATCCAATTTGAAGACACTATCTCCCTTCTTTCGTTGTGGCACAGCTTGCATATGAAACTTAATAGCTCTTACTAGATGAGAGTACACACATGTTTGTGGACTCTTATGTAGCCGTTCATAATTGCGGCTTCTCTTGGATGTTTTTTTGTACCAAAATGCTCAGACTACTACATCCCACTTCTCATAGGTTGTTCCCCAATTATCCTTAAATGTTTCCTCAACCTTATACTTAGGTTTTGTGCATTGCAACAGAAAGTATGGGTCATCTTCCTCGTTCTCACCAGAATCTACGACAACTACAAAGTTATCCTCCTCTTCCAGACAGTTAGTGAGGTCGTCAAAACTCTCCCCAAATTGTGGTGAGTCGTTTGTCTCCCCATTTTTTGTCACTCCATCTGAACGAAGAGGGAAAACTTGAACTCGCTCCCATGTTTTCACAGTTGCAATGTTCTCACAATTGTCATGATCCCCTATGATGCACGCACTATAGAAACAAGAAAGTTTTCTTGTTTTAATCAATTGGTTGTTTGAAAAGCCCCATATGTTGTGCAGACCATGAACTCCTTTAATTTTCTTACAATCATGCTGGCTTCTCCTTTGCACTTCATCCACTTTCACTTCATGGAACACTTTGCGTACTACAATATTCTTAAGGCTTTGTTTACTAAATGTTGAATGCATGCTCATAGAGAGGTTGGTTGTAAGCCATGTTACAATGTCATGGGCATCATTGCATATTTCTTGAGGGCATGCTAATTGGTGTTTAAACAGGCCTTGCTTAATAACAACACCGCATCCATCATGTTCACCCTTGCCATGGCTAGAACCAAAGAAATTCCACATCATGTCTAGACAGGTCAGGGATTTCAACCTTGAGCTAAAGTAGAACCCACAGGCTGATTTAAATTGAGAGACAACACCATCTGACCACACCCAATGTTGTTTTATATTTTCAGCATGGGGATTTTCCTTTTTTAAACCATTCCCAATGTAGCAGAAAAGCATGCTGCACAAATAGGGTGTCATGTTTCCTATCATCTGAAATGTAGAAATGGTAGTATGGTATGTGCGTTGCACTAACCTGGACTCCTATGAGTCAGCAAGTAGGTTGGCATCAGGTGTGGAAGAATCAAGAAAATGATTGTACATGATATCACAGCGGATTCACTAGTAGTAATAAGGAGATGTCACCTGCATGTAATAAATATATGAAAATTCCTCTTATCTACCCCCTATTTATAGGACCTTACCTTATAAAATGTACCTTCCTTCCCTTATATAACCCCCCTCCCTTACACTCACGTGGTACCATACGATAAACCCTAGTGGACCCCCCGGGCGTGATATGCACAAGAATTGTTATCTATTTTTTGTATGAGTGAACACTTTGTATCTCATCTTGTTCTTGAAAAGAATAACTTTTTGCAAAATCTATGATAGATACAATAGTGTCACGGGGAAAATTGCTAAGGCACGTCCTGAATAGCTTATCCTGCCAACTGGCTGTGAAATTGTGAAGCACATATTTTGGAACGGATTGAACCACATGACCTACAAACTCCCTTGGATCGGTGCTCTTATATGATAGTGGCCATCCCTTTTTATTGGATCCTTCAACATTGACATTTTCAAATCTCCTCCATTTTAGAGCAACATGGTTGTTTTCCCTCATTTCATTTGGACAGACATTGAATGTCTTCTTCTTCAGCTTCAAACTGCAATGCTTGCATGTGCCACGAATGCATTCAATCTTGTGCCACTCATGGTCTCCCTTTGGACAAACGACTGGCTCCCACAGAGACCTTAGGCTACAAAACCTACCCTCCCTTGCAACACATGATGCCAAGTGGCCTATAGACTATGTATTCATTGGGGAGGCATGGGCATCGATCCCCATGGAGCAATGCTCCAACACGACCAGATCTAGTCATTCATAGCTTGCCACCCAAGTCAAAGTGTATGTGTGTTTTGCAACAACAAACATTCCTATCTTTGAGTTTCCTGACGTACCAGGGCTTACAATGCTCAAAGCTCCTCTGCCCAATTGAAATGTCTGGATTCTGATCCATAAACTTGAGATACAACTTTGTCTGCTGACCCAACATGTGAGAACAACAGAACAATGTGCCTCCTTTTTAGTACTACTAAAAGAATACAAAACATAGTTAAATTAAAGTATATAATGAAGCAAAACAAATTTCAACCACCGTATTGTTTTAGGACAGTCACAATTTCAATCACCGAGCTGGTTTAGGACACATTTTAAATTAGGACAGTCAACCATTGTGCTAGTTTAGGATAGTCACAATTTCAACCACCGGGATAGTTTAGGACACTCTCACAGTTTCAATAAGCGGGATGGTTTAGCCTGACGGTCTCAACTTCACACATTAGACAATAACAAGTTTATTGCTTTTCATTTCTGAATTTCACCATTAGAAAATAACAATATATTGCTTTTCATTCCTGAATTTTGCAATTTAACAGTGGTATATGACCCGAATAGCAGGAAATAAAATTTAACGAATTTAAGTACTAAGAAACACAATAATTTCAACCATCAGACTACTTAATAACTAATGTATGTTCAACCACGCTGGTTCAAACAATCACATAAGTGGTGATTGAGATGAAGCAGCCACAGTTGCATGACATTCCAACCACCAGGTTGGTTTAGTAAAATAACAATATATTACAAAATATGTTGTTAATTTCTGCTCAATCATGCCACCGGGCTAGACAACAACTAATATCTATTCAACCACATTGGTTTAGGACAATCACATAATTGGCAATTGAGCTGAACCAGCCTATGGTTGCATGATGTCAGGCTGGTTTAGGACAATCACATTTAGTCCAAGCCTGGTTTAAGAAATGAAACAAGTAAACTATCCCAAAGCTCAATCACAAACAGCCACAGGGCTAGTTTAGGCACCACTAATCTGCATTGTATCTAGCATGTGTATGATGTGCTCCTCAAACACCTTGCGTCCTTTCTACTTCTTACATATGTCCTTTCTAATTGCAAAAACTCTCATATTTTCATGCCAAAACATCGTCATTGTAGCAATGACTTCTACACTTAGGATGTCTCTCCTTTTCTTGCATTCTATTGAAGTCCATAGACTTCTTGGATCGGGATGATCATGCATTGCTTCTACTCTACGTTCAATCGTTGGGGCCATGTTCATCCTTCTGATTGACAACATCTTCGACACTGTGTGCCCAAGCCATTTACGACTTTGTTTCAGGGGACACCAACATAGCTAATGTCGCCCTTTTTGCAGCTAGTTGGTCTAAGCTGTGCACCCCTTTCACTTTTTGTAGGCCATTCCTCAGGTTAGAGAGCATCACCTCTTGGGTGTGCATCTCTCGAGGTGTTGGTAGGGTTGTTACTCTATGAACTTTAGGGTGTAGACTAAGCTTGTGAAGACTCGAGACTAGTAATCACTTGAATGGCCTAATGTTGCTACCTCGAATGCTCCCACCAATTGTGACACCACAGCTCATGTTCTTTGCTCCAATGGCAATGATCAAATGGGTGCATTTACAACTGCTTCTTGCTACTACTATGCAAGGAGTCTTATTTCTTCTCATTATTTCTCCCTTCGTAGATGTTGCAAAAGTGTCTTCCGTTGTCGATTCGATACCGTGCCAATGCTTTCCTCGACCCACACTCTGTTCCTTATGCCTTGACTTGGCTTTTTGGCTTTCCTGTCTCGCAGCTTCTGTTTGCTTCTCTTGCAAGACATGGTGAGCTACATGTTGCCATTGATGCCATGGCCACACTCAGTCTAGAATAGACCTTGAGAAGCTAACTGCTGGTGAGGCAAGCAAAGAATAGAAGACAACCTGCCCGAAAGAAGGCAATGGGAAACTAGTGTCTGTGCAAGGTCACATCGAGGTATGTGTGGGTTGCAGGGCATTTCCATGGTGGGGGTAGGTTGTAGGTACTTTATCTTCCAATATTTGATGGGCGTGAGGTGTGAAAATTTGAAATTTACGGGAGTAGCAAAATTTCAGCCACCAGTTTTCCCCCCTCCGATGATACACATCAGCAGAATTGGATATCCCAAACAGGTGCAATGTGGCCTAAAATACTTCAAAATACAAATAGGCCAAAGGGCACACCATTGGGTTTGATGTTCTGTATTATTAACTGCGATGACCTTTGGCATGCTTATGAGCCATATCGCAAGCAAGTGCATGGAAAAAGAAACAATTCAAAATTGTAAATAGTGTTGGATTTATTAAAATATCTTTGCACATGCACAAATTGCACTTTTCCAACTTCTTCCATTTTAGGGTGAATCTAGATACCAATACCAACAACTATCAATGTTTTAAGACACCATGCACTAGTCCCAATCATTTGGATTCCAAATTTTCAATCCGTTTTGGTTTTCAACATATCAAAAAAAAGTTATGGAGCATGACCTCAAACGGGTATGCATCACTTTATCACAACATTGGAGACCCGTTAACCCATGCATAATGATCTCATTTGGGTGTGTCTAGTGGGTTGAGAAGAAGCTCACGTAGTGTACTTTTTAATGATTACATGGTTGCATGTATGTATAGAACAAAATTTTGATATTTTTGAATAAATTGCTATATCCTATAGTCTTCAAGTTGCATGCTTCACATGAAACATAGCACTTGTAATGCTTTAACAGTTTTGTTTCAAATACTTATTCCATAATTTTTTGCTTTCATGTTCAAGTTTGGAATGTGTACTACAACTTGAAGACACAGTTTGCCGAATTCCATTGAGCAATGCACAAGTTATGGGTCATGCAAGATACCTATATATAGAAAAGTCCCTAAAAAAAGTCCCTGAACCTCACCAAAAATGGCTACACCCAAGCAAACAATGACCCAATTGTCCATACTGATTTGTCTCGATCATGTTGTGTACATCTTTAGGTTCATTAAGTTGTAGTAAGGCATCAACTCTCCCAGTAGAATATTATCATCCTTGTCTTGTACATCAAACATTGAAGAAAATATGCAATTTGACGAAGGGCTAACACAAGCCTTGTATGGGGAGTCATCAACAAGGATTTTCCTTCTTGCATCACATCCAAATGCCTTTGAGATTTTTGCAGAGGGTCTGAACATTGCCTCAACACCAACCTTGTCGGGCCTATTTATCATCATCTTACTATAAGTGTAGCATCCTTGTTGAGACCATATAACAAAGAAAGGGAGACTCTCTTTTGCATAATTTTGCAGCTTTCTTACCATATCAAGTATGCTATGCTCCATCACAGTTGACCAGATACCTACATTAAATCTTTGTAGCAAGATTTTAAGGGATTCTATGCACCCAAGACGAACAACCATATAACTATTTTTGCCATGCATAATAGATGGATGTATTGGTGACTTGAATAGCTAGTGACTCAATAGCAAGCCATTCAAGTCTAATATGATTATTATTCATGGCATATCCAAAGAAATTGTATGTGGATGTAGATCCGAATTCTTCTTGAAGTTGTTGGCTTTTGACTCATCCAAATTGTGCTACGTTTTCATAAATGTTTGCAACAACAATAAGATTATCTAGTCTTTGTTGAGATATGGTGCCATGAGAACATAATTAGAGGCTAAGGTATGGTATAGGAAAGATTTAAAGTAGCCACCCTATGATGTGGACTACATGATGTGGAGATGTGGATCGAGGATATCCACAAGGACAGATGTGGATCAGAGGATCCCACATGTGTTGACTATTCAAAGGGCACTCTCTATATAAGAGGCCTATTATGTATTGTTGAATGAGAGAGAAATGGAAATTCACTCAAGATTCTATTTATGAGTCCAAGCTAATCTATCTTGGAATCTAATTGACTTGAGATACATGTCATGAGCACTCTCTTCATCATGTCTCTAGATAGATTCCATCCACATTAGAGCACTCCATCGATCCTGAGGCATGCATATTTTGTCATGGTATTAGAGCATGGTTTTGCCTTCCACTGAGGTGCCATACATCTTTTTGATAGTGTGAGAGCGTGATCGAGAGATTGAGTGTTCTTTAAATTCCCTTAAGTGATAGAGAAAATTTCATCCATTGGTAAGAGAATTCCATCCATGAGAGTTTGGAGAATTTTTGTTCATTCCAAGAAAATTTACATCCATGCATTCCTATTGAGAGTTCTTGATTGTTCTCTTCTATGAGAGACTTTCATTCATTTGAAGAATTTCCATCCATGTAAGAAAGCTTGTTGAGTGCTTTCTTCTCTTCTCGAGAAGAGGAAATTCTTTTCATTCCATTGTGATTTGAGAGCTTCTTGTTTGAGAGCATTCCAAACCATTTATGAGTGCTTAGTTGTTTAGGATTGAGAGAAACAGCCAGTTTTCTAAAAGAGATAGGGACTCTCAGAGACATCTCTTTGAGATATCATTACTGAGGTGACCATATCGACTTGCTTCTCCATTAAGTCTCTCGGCCCTTGGCACCTTCAAAGACTCACACTGAGTCAAACAGCTGACTGTAGTAGCGTTTACTCCCTGTTGCAACACCTCTAGCTCCTATAGCCCGAGCCATAGAGCTTAGCAACTACTACGCTTCAACAAATAAACACGGCTTCTCGACCAATAGTCTACCCCCACGAGCTCTAATGGAATGGATTGATAGATTCTTTCAAAGCCATTGACTCGCAACATAGGCTCTAGCTCCTTTGGCAAGCAACAAATGAGCCTCCCAATGTGAACATGGCTCAAGGGTGATGCCATAGACTCCAACGCCTCAACTTGAGTGCCACTCCAAGCAACTACAAAGGTCACATGGACCAAGCTTCATCTTCTTAAACTCTATGACTCACCTGCAGTAGATTTGCAACGAATGAACAACTATAGCGAGTCTTTTTCCAACTTCACGACTGGAACGACCTTACACATGGGCAAGACATAGTAGTGCCATAGCTCTAGCAGCAAGCACCTACAACAAAATGGCTCAAAGCTCCTTACAGCCAACTTCCAGATAGCAGCCAATGATTTGCCTCTTCTCTTGCCTTGGTAGCCCTCTTAGTGGCATAAGAGAAAGTGAAATCCCTCGCAGAAGGCTTTTGGTTTGTGACCTCCTCACCAGAAGTGGAACCATGCATTTTAGGACTAGAGATAGCCTCTTCGCATGAATCCACGAAAGTCATTTGACAAACGCTTGTGAGCCTGAGAGTCACTCATAGCCAACGGTCACTTGCTCATCGTTGCCATGCCCACGCCGTCGTCATTCGCTGTTGTAGCAGAGGAGCCTCAACTTTCTCTCTTTCTTCCCTAAGGTTAGACCTTAGGACACGTGGTAGCCAATGGCAAAGACGTATGGCAGATAAGACTACAACCTTGGCCAATGGTCAAGTAGGCCATAGTAACTATGGTTAAGTTTACGGTTAGGTTCAGTTGGACCATGGTAAAGTTGATGTAACCTTGGGTTAGCCTAGTTGGGCCAGAGCACAGTAACCCCTTGCCAAGCATAATTTGTAAGATGCATGTGAACAGCCTATGCCACATCATCAAAGGCCACCTCTTCTTCACAAAAACTTTGACAAGCCATAACTTCCAATCCAGGAAGAATTTGCACACACTCTAGAAAGGAAAAGTGTCAAGTCAAAATCATTGTTTTAGCAACTAGACACTGCCATTAAAGCAAAATAAAGATCATGATAAGACCTTTGCAACAAATGCTAAAGCAATGCATGAATGCAAAAATCATGCCGAAAGCACATCTACATGAGAGCACAGAACATGGAATCCACATATAAAGCATTAAGACACATGGAAGAACAAAGCGTCATGCATCAAGCTACAACATCGACAACATGTATTGTGAAGCAAAAAAATTGCCACCTTTAGACTATAATCTTGTAAATCAAGCCTGACCACCTGCAAGTAGCCATATAAGCACTCAGGGGAGGTATTGACATGTAAAAACACACTTGACCACCTTAAGTAGCAATGTGTGCACTAAGGGGAGGTGATGGAATGTAAACTCACATCTGACCACTTTGCAGTAGCCAATGGATCATGGCACCAAGGGGAGGCATTGAGATATAGTCCCATGAGCATATTATTAGAGGCTAAGTTATGGTATAGGAAAGAATTGAAGTAGCCACCCTAGGATGTGGACTACATGATGTGGAGATGTGGATCGAGGATATCCACAAGGACAGACGTGGATCAGAGGATCCCACAGGTGTTGACGATTCAAAGGGAACTCTCTATATAAGAGGCCTATTATGTATTGTTGAATGAGAGATCAGAAATGCACATTCACTCAAGATTGTGTCTATGAGTACAAGCTAATCTATCTTGGGACCTAATTGACTTGAGGTACATGTCATGAGCACTCTCTTCATCATGTCTCCTCATAGATTCCATCCACATTAGAGTGCTCCATCGATCCTGAGGCATGCATATTTTGTCATGGTATTAGAGCATGGTTTTGCCTTCCGCTGAGGCATTTTACATCTTTTTGATACTGTGAGGGAGTGATTGAGAGATTGAGTGTTCTTTTAATTCCCTTAAGTGATAGAGAAAATTTCATCCATTGGTGAGAGAATTCCATCCATGAGAGTTTGTAGAATTTCTGTTCATTCCAAGAAAATTTACATCCATGCATTCCTATTGAGAGTTCTTGATTGTTCTCTTCTATGAGAGACTTTCATTCACTTGAAAAATTTCCATCCATTGAGAAAGGTTGTTGAGTGCTTTCTTCTCTTCTCGAGAAGAGGAAATTCTATTCATTCCATTGCGATTTGAGAGCTTCTCGTTGAGAGCATTCCAAACCCTTTATGAGTGCTTAGTTGTTTAGGATTGAGAGAAACAGCCAGTTTTCTAAAAGAGATAGCGACTCTCAGAGACATCTCTTTGAGATATCATTACTGAGGTGACCATATCGACTTGCTTCTTCATTAAGTCTCTCGGCCATTGGCACCTTCTAAGGCTGACACCGGGTCAAACGGTTGACTGTTGTAGCCTTTACTCCCTGTTGCAACACCTCTAGCTCTTGCAGCCTGAGCCATAGATCTTAGCAACTACTACGCTTCAACAAATCAACACGGCTTCTCGGCCAATAGTCTACCCCCATGAGCTCCAATGGAATGGATTGATAGCTTCTTTTTTGAAAGTCATTGACTTGCAACGCAAGCTCTAGCTCCTTTGGCAAGCAATGAACGAGCCTCCAAATGTGAACATGGCTCAACAGTGATGCCATAGACTCCAACAAGCCTCAACTCGAGCACCACTCCAAGCAACTACAAAGCTCACATGGACCAAGCTTCATCTTCTTAAACTCTATGACTCACTTGTAGTAGATTTGCAATGAATGAATAACTACAGTGAGTCTTTTTCCAACTTCACGACTGGAATGACCTCACACATGGGCAAGACATAGCAGTGCCATAGCTATAGTAACAAGCACCTCCAACAAAATGGCTCAAAGCTCCTTACAGCCAACTTCTAGACAACCAATGAATTGCCTCTTTCTTGCCTTGGTAGCCCTCTTAGTGGCATAAGAGAAAGTGAAATCCATCACAGAAGGCTTCTGGTTTGTGACCTCCTCACCAGAAGTGGAACCATTCATTTTAGGACTAGAGACAGCCTCTTTGCATGAATCCACAAAAGTCATATGACAAACGCTTGTGAGCCTGAGAGTGTTGAGATATCAAGCTCCACTCGTGATATGCCAGGGTGACCATTGTGCATTTATGTCACCGACTTGTTAGCTGCACATGCAGTTGGTATACTACCCATGAATAATAGCTGGATGACATCTATCCTTATGTACTCTAGTTCGTGGCTCAGTTAGTATGCCACCTTAGTTAGCTGAGTTTGGTTTGAGACCCACATATAGGGTTCTTCTATTTCTTTGTACTAGAGTTCTTTTGGCTTTCACAACTAAGAAGAGGAAAACTATTTTCAGCCTCCACCTTTGTGTGTATTCCCCCATTGTGTATGTGAGAAAGCTGCAAGTGAGACTCCTTCCTTCCCTCCCACTATCTTCACATGGTATTAGAGCCTGGTTCGTGGTAAGGAGCTCAAGAAAGCAAACGAAGTTCATGGTGTCTTGGTAAGAGGACCAGTGTTGCTTTCCTTTTTCGAGTTTGGGAGCAAATCTCTGCAGGTAGCATAGCCAGAAAGTGCAAGAGTGGATTGTCTCAGATTGAGACGTCCTTCACGGTGTGGTGAGAGGGCAATTTCAAGGCTAGTTTTGGAGGCAGAAGTTCTCCGCAAGCACTAAGAAAAAGGCCCTATTTTTGCTATGCGACCACTGCTCTGCAGGTCGATGAAAAGTTGCCACAAAAATTGCATCGTATGCCTATGCACAGAGATACTAGGAGTTACAGAATCATCCTTATTGGTTGTTGATGCAAAATCATCACTAGGAAGTGACTGTGTGGTCAAATACCAATTTCGTCAGTTTTGCAGATTTGCTCGTGTGAGGCAGAAGCTGTGTTTTTTTGTAGTGACAGAATATTTTGCAGTGTTCTGTAATGGCATCTGATTCTCTTTCATAGATTGTCACTGAAAAGCTTGACAAGAACAACTTCCAAGTATGGAAGTTTAGAATGAGAAATTTCCTTATGGGAAAAGGCTATTGGGAGTTCATTACAGGAAATGAAGAAGAACCAGTTCTTCCTAATGTTCCCAATCAACAGGAAATGCAGGCATTTAAAGAATGGCATGAGAGAGCCAAAAAAGTTATGTACTGGCTATCTATCAATATTTTAGATTCTATGATTGTGCATATTCAGGATGCAAGTACACCAAAGGAGGCATGTGATACTTTGGCAAAAATGTACAGCACAAATATGCAAGCTAGGAAAATGCAGCTCAAGCAGGAGTTGCACAATGTGCAGAGAGAAAATATGAGCATCAATGACTACAAAATGAAGGTGAAGAAAATCGTAGGCACTTGCTTCCATTGGGTCACTAGTGGAAGATGATGATCTAGTTTCTATGACCTTGAATGGTCTAGGAAAGGATTATGCACAGTTCCGGACATCCATTGCCGTCCGTGAAAAATTTCCTGATTTTGAGGAGTTGTTTGCTCTTCTAATTTCTGAAGAGCAGAGAAATGGTGGTGCATCTTCTTCAGGAGGAACTTCAAAAGAAATTGTCTTCTACTCAAATGCTGGAAGAGGTAGAGGCAGAGGTAGAGTAGGCCGATCTGGAGGCCATGGTAGAAATCAAAGTATCTAGCAAACTCAAGAAAACTAGTCCTATGGAGGAGGACGTGGTAACTCTAGAGGCAGGGGGAGCCAAAGAGGTCATGGTGGATGGCAGAGAGGCCAAAATGCAAACACCAATGTTGAATGCTACTATTGTGGTAAAATGGGTCATATGGCTAAAGACTGCTACAAAAAGCAGAATGACATTATGAATGGAAAATTGCAGCAAGGCAATTATGCATCCTCTAGTAGACAGGGTGATGACAAAAATGAGCATTTATTTATGATGCAGCACATGACCAATTCTGTGACAAGTGCAGAAGAAAGCAATGATGTGTGGAATGTGGACTCAGGTGCATCAAACCACATGACAGGTCATGCAAAATGGATGCAGGATGCAAGGAAAATGGAAAAACCAAGATTTGTGGAGACTGGTGATGATACTGCACATCCTATTGTGCAGATTGGTAAAATTCCTTTGTCTCTGCAGGATAGGAAAATGAAATACCTGTCCGATGTATTTCATGTCCCGAATATCACCAAGAACCTGGTTTCTGTTGGTCAAATGGTTGAGTAGGGCTTGCAGGTCAGATTTAATCCTCATGGATGCTTTGTTGAGGATATGAGAAATAACGGTCGCTTGATAGCAAAAGGAAAGAAGAAGGGCAAGATGTTTACGTTGGATGCGGACATGAATAAATTGAGTGCACCAATGATTGCACATGGGACCGGTGTAGTTGCAGATATTGATATCTAGCATAAATGCATTGGTCATGTTAATGTATAGCGACTTAAATCAATGCAGGCCCAAAATATTGTTGCAAGATTGCCTAAATTCAAGGTTGCAGAAATGCATAAGATATGTGAAGCCTATCAATTTGGAAAACAGGCAAGGAAACCATTTCCTAGACATGTTCAAGAGAGTAAGAAGCCATTGGAATTAATCCACTCTGATGTGTGGACTACTAAAGCTGCATCTATTGGACGATGTCATTATTTTGTCACTTTTATTGATGACTACAGCAGAAAAGTTTGGGTGTACTTTATAAAAAAGAAAAGTGAAGTGTTTGGGAATTTCAAAGCTTTTAAAGCTATGGTTGAAAAAGAAACAGGCCTACAAATAAAATGCCTAAGGTCAGATGGAGGGGGAGAGTACCTCTCAAATGAGTTTGCAAGGTTCCTATAAAAGCATGGCATAAAGCAGCAATATTCATGCAGTCATACCCGACAGCAAAATGGACTTGCAGAAAGGAAAAACAGGCATATTGGAGAGGTATCTCAGGCCATGCTAAATGAAAAAGATTTACCAGATTATTATTGGGCTGAAGCAGTTGCTACAATAGTTTACATAATGAACAGGACTCCCACTGCAGCAATACATGGCATGACGCCAGAGGAGATGTATACAGGTAGGAAACCAGATATTTCTCATTTGAAAATTTTTGGTTGCATTGCCTATGTTCATGTGCCAGATGAGTTGAGGTCCAAGTTGGAACCAAAAGCTGAGAAGTGCATCTTTATTGGTTATTCTCTGTAGCAGAAAGGGTATAGATGCTATAACCCTTCTACTCATAAGTTTACAGTGAACAGATATGTTGTTTTCGATGAGATGAGGAGCTGGTATAAACCAGTAAATGTGATTGATGATGTAGATGCACAAAATGGTAATGCTGCACAGAATTCATAGCAGCAAGCACAAAATATTAGTGGACTTGCAGTGTCCTCTAGCAGTGTTTCACATACTTCACCATGGACAGGTAGATTGAGATCGGGAGAATCTCCTCAAAGCAATGCAGATAGTGGTATGCAGGTATCACGAAAAGGAAAAGAGAAGGTAGATCAGCGCAGAATATAGAGCACTCACTAAAGGTGCATGTGAGGCTATATGGCTCATAAGACTATTGACAGAAATAGATTACTTTGATGAGTCAAAGCCAACAACAATATACAGTGATAATCAATTGGCTCAAGCATTGGCCAAGATATCACTTTAGAACAAAGCACATTGATGTCAAAGAGCACTTCATTAGAGAAAGAGTGTTACTTGGTGACATCACACTATAGCATTGTGATAGCAAAGAGAATGTTGCAGACATCTTTACCAAACCACTTAGTAAAGAGCTATTCAAGAAACATTGACTAGCTCTAGCTCTTGGTTTGATGCAGAGGAAGGACATTCCCATTAAAGGAGTGTGATGGAATGTAATGCTCAGTCCTTCTTCGATCCCTAGAATCATCATCATGAGGGAAGGCCTACTTCATGATGTTGATCTTGAGGGAAGGTGTTGAGAGTTCACGGTCTTTTGCATCAAACCAAGAGCTAGTCGGGGTTTCTTGAATAGCTCCAATACCATGACAAAATATGAAGAGGGGAGAGGAGAAGAGTGGAGATGAGGAGAGAGGGCATAGCTAGAGAGCACACCACAAATGACTAACTGTACAGACTAACTGTACACTAGATTTAGTTGAAAAAATAGAATATATACAAACCCATTTAGGGTTAGGGTTAGGGGATCTAACCCTTTCCTTTATAGCACTCTATAAGGTTAGTGCTATGCACATATGATCACGTGGAAGTGCTATGCACACATGATCACATGATGTTGAGCATGAACTCTCAACAAAAAATGTAGCCCTTGCTAAGACGAGTGAATTCTCTAAATGTAGCTTGTGCAATTGGCAGATCAAGGATCAATTAGCAGCCACAAAAATTCAAGATGAGCGTAATTCACTGATGGAGGAGAGAAAGATGCATATGATACATCAACAAAGTTGTAGGAATTTATACTATGCATGGCGTAGGTACTTCAAGATAGATCCAAAAAAGTATGTATGCATAATCCATGATAAGATGGACCAAAAAAAGACTGCAATTCCAAGACTTTGGGTGACATTCAAGGACACCGATTATGCATGGTAATTATAGATTTCACTCATTGGAATTTACCCATGGGCATGGACATGGTCATTATGGAAACTTCACCGTCAATGGTTTGTGGCCATCTAATCCCAACCTGACATTTGGATCGTTCTCAATTTGTTTATGCAACCTCGAGAGGATGGATATGCATGGCCTTGGAGACCATGCTACTAATGGGATTCCAAGAAGGAGTGCTCACCTTATGAATGCTCTATGCTCAAGAAACGCTTTGGACTCCCATTACATTTTTGAAGGTGCACATTTATTCACAACTGGAGTTGGCTTGTCTGAAAATGTAGATGTCACGATCACAAATGCAAATCTAGAAACTATATCGAAGAGTGAGCCAAAGTCTGTCATGGATGCCATGATCCTAGGGTGCCAACTCAATATGTGATATGTTACTACCCTCATCCAAAATCTAGGGTATGGGGGGAAAAAGTCCATATATAATGTGCATGGATTTCCTTTAAAAATTTCAAATATGCAAGGGAAAAATATGAAAATCACATCCCCCCTCCCACAAAGTATAAGGTATATACCTTGAAAAATATGCAAGATTTTAAGATTTGTACATATTTTTTGTAATATGTGAGGCCCAAGGGGGGGTAAAACAAAAAATACACTAAAATATGAAAACTCATCTCCTTTCAAATTAATGTAACCTTTTCATGTGTTACCCAAATTTCAAGATGTAAAGACATGTTTGAAGCTCCTATAGTGTAGAACACTACCATGTCAATTTGAATAATTTCTACTCATGGCATATTGTTAAATTCATCTCATACTCAAGATTTTGATAGGTTTTCTTACTAAAGGGAGTTGATGCTGCCCCAAGGCCATGACAACTTCCATTGCAAGGGCTACAGACACATGTATGAGTTTGTTACTGCCAAATACAAGAGAAAACCCACCCTCTTCAAAAGGAAGTGTTGTTGTTGAGCCACCATACCAAAAGTTGCCAGAGAACTTGCTACTCCAACTATATAATTATGGGTCTAAAAGCAAAAATAGATACTTATTCGCATACCTTTCTCTTCTTGCAGTGAAGGAAATTTATGAGCCCACCTCTTTATATGACTCACTCTTCCTATTTTCTAAAAACCCCATAGTATCCCATACACAAATAACTCTCATCCCATACCAAGGTATTTATAATTCATACCTATGGTATTTACAATGATTCATTCCACTCATCCTCTCAATCCCATACATTATCTTAGAAAATAGAAATAACTGAGAGCCACTAGGCTATCACTTGATACTCAAACTCTTATCAAACATAGAAGAAAACAATACCAATGCCAAATAAAAAATATCAATTTTTGGCATCACATCTTTCCCCCCTCAACAGATCCTCTCTAGTGACAGAGAGGGTCTACTAGCCCTCAAGGTGGTCGAGAATAGAAGAATTTAAGGCGATACTCATTGGTGCGTCCAGGTATCATCTTGCCATCAACATCCTCAAGCTGATAGGTTCCATTTGTGAACTTCTTTTTGACTCGATATGGTCCCTCCCATTGGCCAATAAACTTTTTGTGTAGCCACTTATCCAGACGGCTATCAAATCTCATGACCAAATCTCCTTCTGCAATATCTTTCTTCTTGCATACTTTGGTGTCAAAATGGGCCTTGCGCCTTTGTTGAGAAGCTTCCAAGATTTGTAAAGCCTGTAATCTGCATTCATCCAAGGCTTCTAGCTGTACCAAGCATTGAGCATAGGCATCCTCTTGTCCTTCTTTTCTTGCAATAGCAGTGTGAAGACTATGTATCTCCAATTCAATGGGCAAAATGGCTTCTATTCCATACACTAGTTGGAATGGTGTAAACCCAATAGCTAGCTTGTGTGTGGTTCTGTAAGCCCATAAAACTTCTACCAAGTTCCTATCCCAATGCCTTTTCTTGGTGTCTACAAGCTTTTCCATTGAATTGCACAACAATCCATTTGTTTTCTCAGCCAATCCATTATATTGGGGATAGTATGGCATGGACATGCTATGATTTATCTTTAGCTTATGCACCACATCTCCAATTAGTTCATTTCTAAATGAGGTTCCTCCATTAGTGAGAATTTCCAAAGGACAACCAAAGCATGAACAAATTTGATCAAAGAGAAATTTTGCAGCTGTGCTTGCCTTGCTATTGACTATGCCCTTGGCCTTTGCCCGCCGAGTCGCATAATCTATGGCCACTAATAAATAATGCTTGCCTTGAGATGACCGAGGGAGTGGTCCCACAAAGTCCAATCCCCACCTCTCAAATGGTCCATATGCTAGAATAGGCTTCAAGGGCCTAGGAATCAACTGTCGCTTTCCAAACTTTTGGCATACTTTACAACTTTGACACCATTCATATACATCCTTATGGAGCTGTGGCCAAAAGTAACTTGCATTAAGAATTCTCCTAGCTGTGCTTGCTGAAGCAAAATGACCAGAGCATTCATGACACATTTCTAGGATTCTCCCAGTCTCCATGGGATGGACCACCTGACGGGACACCTTATCTTTTCCCAATTTATAAAGAATGTCATCAACAATAGTATAGGGACAAGCCTTCCTTACCAATCTCTACTTCTGTTGTGGAGTTAACCCTCGAGAAAACATGCCTTCTTCCACATATTGCTGAACATCTTGCAGTTTTGGCCATCCAGTGTCTACCAAAGAAACCACCCCCTGATCTTGTACTGCAATGGTTTGAGTAGCCAACTCATCTGCCCTTTGATTTTCTTTTCTATTTATATGAACAAACTTGCAAAAATCAAAGTGACTACATAGTGCCATAGCCTTTTGATTAGGCTCCTTTAAATGAGGACTTCTTGTCTTGTAATGCCCTTGCATTTGCTTTATAATAAGCTGAGAATCTCCTCTTACTTCCAATTCTTTAACTTGACTTTGAAGACAACCCTCCAAACTAAGAATCAAAGCATTATACTCAGCTGCATTGTTAGTTGTGATACTTGGAAGCTCTTGTCCTCTTGCCCACACCTCTTGACCTTTAGAATACATCAAAACTATCCCCCCGGCTCCTTGTTGGCATGAAGGACTAAAAGCCCCATCAAAATACAAGACAAAAGCTGTTGGTGGTGTCTGACTTTCATCCTTAATGTCCTCCTTATATTTCTTTTCTTCTCTTAGATCATGTTGTCCTGTGAGCAAATTTGCCATAGTGGACCTAGTGGTATTTTCAGTAACAAAAGAGAAAGAGAACTTTGTTGAGATATCGAGCTCCACTCATGATATGCCAGGGTGACTATTGTGCATTTATGTCACCAACTTATTAGCTGCAGATGGGGTTGGTACACCGCCCATGAATAATAGCTTGATGACAGCTATCTTTATGTACTCTAGTTAGTGGCTCAGTTAGTATGCCACCTAGGTTAGCTGAGTTTGGTTTGAGACCCACATATAGGGTTCACCTATTCCTTTTGTACTCAGAGAGCGTTCTTTTGGCTTTCATAACTAAGAAGAGAAAAACTATTTTCAGCCTCCATCTTTGTGTGTATTCCCCCATTGTGTATGTGAGAAAGCTGCAAGTGAGATCCTTACTTCTCTCCCACTCTCTTCACATGGTATCAGTGCTTGGTTCGTGGTAAGGAGCTCAAGAAAGCAAACCAAGTTCATGGTGTCTTAGTAAGAGAATCAGTATTGCTTTCCTTTTTCGAGTTTGGGAGCCAATCTCTACAGGTAGCACAACTAGAAAGTGCAAGAGTGCACTATCTCAGATTGGGACACCCTTGGCGGTGTGGTGAGAGGGCAGCATATGCTGCGGGAATGGGTGAAGCCCTCGGTGACATTAGTTTTTTGATTAGAGGCCATTTTGGGGCCCGTTTTGGTGGTGGAAGTTTTTCGTAGGCACTCAAAAAAGTGCCCTGTTTTTTGTTATGCGACCATTGTTCCATAGGTCGGCGAAAAGTTGCCATAGAAATTGCATCATATGCCTGTGCACAGAGATATTGGGAGTGATAGAATCATTCTTATTGCCTGTTGATGCAAAATCGTCACTAGGAAGTGACTATGTGGTCAAATACCACTTTTGTCAGTTTTGTAGATTTGCCCTTGTGAGATAGAAGTTGTGTTTTTTGCAGTGACAGAATTTTTTTGCAGTGTTCTATAATGGCATCTGATGATCTTTCACAGATAATCACTGAAAACTTGACATGAACAACTTCCAAGCATGGAGGTTTAGAATGACGAATTTCGTTAAGGGAAAAGGCTATTGGGAGTTCATTACTGGAGTTGAACAAGAACCAATTATTCCTAATGTTGCCAATCAGTAGGAGTTGCAGGCATTTAAAGGCTGGCATGAGGGAGCCAAAAAAGTTATGTACTGGCTGTCTATCAGTATTTCAGATTCTATGATTGTGCATATTCAGGATGCAAGCACACAGAAGGAGGCATGGGATACTTTGACAAAAATGTATAGCATAAATATGCGAGTTGCATAATGTGTAGAGAGAAAATATGAGCATCAATGACTACCACATGAAGGTGAAGAAGATTGCAGATGCACTTGCTTCTATTGGGTCGCCAGTGGAAGATGATGATTTAGTTTTTGTGACCTTGAATGATCTAGAAAAAGATTATGCACAATTCCGTACATCCATTGCTGTCCGTGAGAATTTTCCTGATTTTGAGGAGTTGATTGCTCTTCTAACTTCTGAAGAGCAGAGAAATGGTGGTGCATCTTCTTCAAGAGAAACTTCAAAAGAAACTATCTTCTACTCAAATGTTGGAAGAGGTAGAGGCAGAGGTAGAGCAGGCTGATCTGGAGGCCATGGCAGAAATCAGAATATGGAGCAAATTCAAGGAAACCAGTCCTATGGAGGAGCACATGGTAACCTTAGAGGCAGGGGGAGCCAAAGAGGTCATGGCGGATGGTAGAAAGGGCAAAATGCAAACAGCAATGTTGAATGCTACTACTATGGTAAAATGGGTCATATGGTTAAAGATTGCTATAAAAAGCAGAATGACATCATGACTGGAAAATTGCAGCAAGGCAATTATGCATCCTCTAGTAGATAGGGTGATGATAGAAATGAGCATTTGTTTATGGTGTAGCACATGACCAATTCTGTGACAAGTGCAGAAGAAAGCAATGATGTGTGGTATGTTGACTTAAGTGCGTCAAACCACATGACAGGTCATGCAGAATGGATGCAGGATGCAAGGAAAATGGAAAGACCAGGATTTGTGGAGACTGGTGATGAAAATGCAAATCCTATTGTGCAGATTGGTAAAATTCCTTTGTCTATGCAGGATGGGAAAAAGAAATACTTGTCTGATGTATTTCATGTCTCGAATATCGCCAAGAACCTGGTTTCTGTTGGTTAAATGGTTGAGCAGGGCTTGCAGGTTAGATTTAATCCTCATGGATGCTTTGTTGAGGATATAAAAAATAAAGGTTGCTTGATAGAAAAAGGAAAGAAGAAGGGCAAGATGTTTACGTTGGATGCAGACATGCTTGAATTGAGTGCAGCAATGTTTGCACATGAGACCAGTGTAGTTGCAGATATTGATATCTGGCATAAACGCATTGGTTATGTTAATGTACATCGACTTAAATTAATGCAGGCCCAAAATATTGTTGCAAGATTGCCTAAGTTCAAGGTTGTAGAAATGCATAAGGTATGTGAAGCCTGTCAATTTGGAAAACAGACAAGGAAACCATTTCCTAGACATGTACAAGAGAGTAAGAGGCCATTGGAATTAATTCACTCTGATGTGTGGACTACTAAAGCTGCATCTATTGGAGGCTATTATTATTTTGTCACTTTTATTGACAACTACAGCAGAAAAGTTCGGGTGTATTTTATGAAAAAGAAAAGTGAAGTGTTTGGGCATTTCAAAGCTTTTAAAGCTATGGTTGAGAAAGAAATAGGCCTGCAAATAAAATGCCTAAGGTCAGATGGAGGGGGAGAGTACCTCTCAAATGAGTTTGCAAGGTTCCTGCAGGAGCATGGCATAAAGCAGCAATATTCATGCAGTCATACCCCACAGTAAAATGGACTTGCAGAAAGAAAAAACAGGCATATTGGAGAGGTATCTCATGCCATGCTCAAAGAAAAAGACCTGCCATATTATTATTGGGTTGAAGCAGTTGCTACAGCAGTCTACATAATGAACAGGACTCCCACTGAAGCAATACATGGCATGACGCCATAGGAGAGGTATACTGGTAGGAAACCAGATATTTCTCATTTGAAAGTTTTTGGTTGCATTGCCAATGTTCATGTGCTAGATGAGTTGAGATCCAAGTTGGTGGATCCCAAAGCTGCAAAGTGCATCTTTATTGGTTATTCTCTGCAGCAGAAAGGGTATAGATGCTATAACCCTTCTACTTGTAAGATTACAGTAAGCAGAGATGTTTTTGATAAGATGAGCAGCTGGTATAAACCAGTAAATGTGATTGATGATGTAGATGCACAAAATGGTAATGCTGCATAGAATTCACAGTAGTCACTCACAAAACATTAGTGGACTTATAGTGTCCTCTAGCAGTGGTTCACATACTTCGCCATGGACAAGCAAATTGGGATCAGGAGGATCTCCTGAAAGCAATGCAGATAGTGGTATGCAAGTATTACAAAAAGGAAAAGAGAAAGTAGATCAGCCCATGGTTGATGTGAATGCAGGTCACTCTTATGTGGATGGTGAATCCAGTGGCTCAGAACAGAGCCTTGATGATGAGTTGGGTATTCCTTCTGTTGTTACACCTGGAGTAAGGAAGACAAGGAGTGTTTTGAGAGCACCTACTAGTGAGCCTATTTTGTGCAGGTCTACCAGAGTTAAGTATCCTGTGGATAGGCTGAAATATGATGGATTTATAGCCATTCACTATTCCTATATGGTCAAAGTGATACATGAACTAGAACCCACTTCTTTTGAGCAAGCCATGGGAAAAAAAAATGGGAGAAAGCCATGGATGAAGAAATGGATGCCTTGGAAGCAAATGCTACATGGGAATTGGTGCCTTTGCCTAAAGACAAGAATGCAATTGGCTGCAAGTGCATTTATAAGGTGAAGCACAATGCAGATAGTTCTGTGAACATATACAAGGCACGATTAGTTGTCAAGGGGTATGCACAGACATATGGCATTGATTATGAAGAAACATTTAGTCCGATTGCAAGGATGGCAACCGTAAGAGCAGTCATTACTATGGTTGCATCAAAGGGATGGTCTTTACATCAGATGGATGTAAAGAATGCCTTCTTGCATGATGATTTGCAAGAAGAGGTATATATGGAGCAGCCACTACGTTATGTTCATGCTGTTCATCCTGAGTTTGTTTGCAGGTTGAAGAAAGCCTTGTATGGCTTGAAGCAAGCACCCAAAGCATGGTCTGACAAGATAGGACAGTACCTTGTCACTATTGGCTTTCAGATTTCCAAGGCAGATTTCTCACTTTATGTGAGAAAAACAGAGAAAGGTATTATGGTGCTTGTCATTTATGTTGATGATTTGATCATCACAAGTGATAATGATGAAGATATCCTTCATGTGAAAAAGCAGAAGTTTGAGATGAAGGATTTGGGAGAGCTGCGTTACTTCTTGGGCATTGAGGTGATTAGATCCACAAGTGGGATATGGCTCTTGCAGATGAAATATGGATTGGACATGCTATCCAAATATGGGATGACAGGCTGTAAGCCTATTTCAGTTCCTTTGGAGTAGAATGTGAAGTTGAGTGCAGATGCAGGTGAGCTTCTGGAAGACCCTACTATGTACAGACGCATAGTAGGAAGTTTGCTTTATATGACTATTACCAGGCTAGATTTGTGAGCTATGCTGTTGGGTTGGTAAGTCAGTTTATGCAGGCTCCAAGGAAACCGCATTTGGATGTGGTTAGATGCATACTGAGGTATGTGAAGTCCACATTGCAGTATGGACTATTTTATGAGACTGGGGTTCAGATACAGTTGCATGGATACACTGATGCTAATTGGGCTGGTAGTATTTTTGATAGACGATCTACCAATGGATATGTGTTCTCTTTTAGGAGTGCTGCAGTCACTTGTTGCAGCAAGAAACAGCCTACAGTTGCCTTTTGATCATAGAGGCTGAGTACAGGGTTGCAGCAATGGCTGCATGTGAGGTAGGTTGGTTGCATAAGCTACTTTATGATATGCACCAGTATACAGATGGGCCAGTTGTCATTTATTGTGGCAACATGAGCAGTATACACTTGGCAAATAACCCAGTCTATTATGCTAGAACGAAGCACATTGAGGTGCATTATCACTATGTGCAGGAGAAGGTGCTAGTAGGTTTTATTGATCTAGTTTATGTCAGCACAGAGGATCAGGTAGCTGACATATTCACGAAGGCATTGGGCGCAAAGAAGCTACGCAAGTTCAGAGACCTGCTTGGTGTGTAGGAATTGGGATTGAGCTCGAGGGGGAGTGTTGAGATATCGAGCTCTATGCCAGGGTGACCGTTGTGCATTTATGTCACCCACTTGTTAGCTGCAGATGCGGTTGGTAGACCGCCCATGAATAATAGCTGGATGATAGCTATCTTTATGTACTCTAGTTAGTGGCTCTATTAGTATGCCATGTAGGTTAGCTGAGTTTGGTTTGAGACCCACATATAGGGTTCACCTATTCCTTTTGTACTCAGAGAGAGTTCTTTTGGCTTTCACAACTAAGAAGAGGAAAACTGTTTTTAGCCTCCACCTTTGTGTGTATTCCCTCATTGTGTATGTGAGAAAGCTGCAAGTGAGATTCCTTACTTCTCTCCCACTCTTTTCACAAACTCTTGAAGCTCTGACAACCATTTTGCAAATCTCCCCCCAAGATTAGGCTTGCAAACTAGATATGCTAATACAGACTGAGAGGTAAGGAAGAAAAATGGCCAAATAATCAATAGAAGTGAAACTTTTTGACTGAAAACACCAAAGAGAGGACTTGCTACTCCATTTCTTCATACCTTGTTTCCACCTCTGTAAGCTGTCAGTTGGCATAATAGATGGGTTGCATTCTACCTGCCTCTCTTGTTTGTAGCAATACATCACCAATTGAATGCAAAGATACACTTGGATTTACATAAAAGTCTTGACACTAATCATGGGGCTTCAATATTGGGCCCTTACTCATGGCCTCCTTAAGTTGCTGAAAAGACTCTTGTTGCTCCACATCCCATTGGAAAGAAACTCCTTTTCTTGTCAACAAGTTCATGGGATGCACTATCTCTGTGAAATCATCACAAAAGCATTGATAATACTTGCTCTTTCCTAGAATTTCGCAACACTAGTGACACTCTCTGATTGCTTAAACCTTGTCAGGATCCATTTGCAGGCCTTCTTCAGACACAATATGCCCTAACAAGACTACTTTTGTTTGAGCCAAATGACACTTGGTAAGATTTAGACACCCTTTTGCTTCATCAATCCTAGTAGCTAAGGCCATCTTTAACTTCTCCATGTGATCTATGTGCCAAGAATAAATGCAAAAATCATTCAAAAACACCGTTATGAACTTTCCCAAGTAAGGCTCGAGCACTTGACTCATGAACCTTTGAAATGTAGCTAGTGCATTGGTCAACCCAAAAGGCATCACTCTCTAAGCAAAAACTCCCCAAGGTGTGCAAATGATGTTTTCTTTTGATCTTCCTCCCGAATATGAATTTGAAAGTACCCAGAATACCCCATCACATATAGAATACATCTCATGCCCTGCTACTTGGTCTAGTATTTCATCTTGGAATGGCAAAGGAAAATGATCCCTCTTAGTGCATGCATTCAAAGGACAAAAGTCCACACAAACCCGCCACTTATTTCCTTTCTTTGGTGTGACAACTACAAGAAATATCCATTGTGAATCATCAATAGGAAAGATGAATCCCGCCTCAAGTAGTTGTGTTACCTCTTTCTTTAGTGCCTCAGCTTGGATTACCCCCAATCACCTTAAGCCTTGCACAACTGGCTTGCTGTTTGGCTTCAACTCACTCCACAAGAGAGACTAGTTAAACTTGTGAATAGCTTGTTGCAAAGAGATATGGGAAATCATCTAGCATATCCAAGTACTGGAGCTTCTCACTACTTGATAGAGAATCACCAAGAAGCTCTTCATTGTGTTGGCGTTGTTTAGTGTGCTCCACATCCTCCACATGAAGTGTCTCCATAGGATATTCTTGTACCACGACCTTGTTCCCTCCTGACTCATCCCGATCGGCACCAAGACAATGACCAAATGCCACTCCTTCCACCTCACCCTCTGAGATGGACTCCTCGGAGCTACACACTGTCTCTTCTTCTTCATCGGTTAATAAGTCAGAGCTCATTAAGTCAGAGCTCAAACTCTCTGATGTTGAAGACTCCTCCTTGACAACTTCATTTTTGCGACTTTTGATGTTGTAGCACACCTTATTATCATTTCCCTGCAAAATCAATTCTCCAATATCCCACTTTTGAATAGCCTTCACCTTATGTAGCCAAGGCCTTCCCAAAATCAATGGATAGGCATGTGCATCTGGCTTGGTAGGGATCACCTAAAAAGTAGTTGGCATAGAAATTCCACATACATCCACTTCCAGATTCTTCACAACTCCCAAGGTCTTAACCCTAGTGTTGTCAGCCAATTTGATGCGATAAGGAGAGGTAGTACTAGAGTTTTTTAAAACAGCATCTATCATGGTCTTCTCACTCATGACATTAATCGTTGCACCTCCATCAATGTTCACATCAAAATCACTTAACCATCAATGATCACATCAACCACAGGTGCATCATCACCAACATCTATATCTACCTTTTAAACAACATGAATGACACTTTTCTTCTTTTTCTTCTTTAACACTCTTGTGCTTGCTAGCTTTCCCCATTCCTTCTGTAGTTTTGGAGACAAACTTGCAAGTAATTGACCAAAGGTGATATGAGCTTCCTTTTCTTTAAGGTCGGACAACAAGTCATAGCTTCCAATGCCTTGTCCTAAAGGAAAGTTTGACTAGCTAATTCTCCTTCTAGATGCCTTCTTTTTCTTACTACGGTGTTTCTCTTCCTAATGTTCCTCATCTACTTCTTCCTTGCTTTCTTCTTCTTCTTTTGCTTTACCACGTCCCCATTTAGCCATCATTACCTCTCTTTCCTCATCCCCTCAAGAAGTTTCTAACAAGGATACTTGTTTTTCTTCTTTCCTTCTCAATCTAGGACACTCGAGGCAATAGTGACCTTTTTCATTACATTCATAGCAAGTGACCCCACTTTTATCTCGAGGCCTATCTTCACTCTTTGGTGCTCTAAGTTGTCGTGCATTAACCAAATGCAATTTCAAATCAGCAAACTCTGCCATCAATTGGGAGATATTATGATCTAACTCAGAGGACTTTGGTACCTGAGGAGTGCCCATTACCTCCACCTTAGAAGTTGAAGCTATTGAAGATACAAAAGAGGATTCGATCTTTAGAGAAGCTTCTTTCTTGGTTGCAATGCGAAGTGCCTCCACGTATGTTGTTGGATCTTTACTCATTACTTTGAGCGAAGACGACGAGGCTCCAAAGCCATAACAAATTTGCTCATCTTAAAGTGCTCCATCCCTATGAGACTTTGAGGGGCCGATGATGCAGATGCCGTAGCTCGCAAAGCTGCCCTTTCATACTTTCTCCATAAAGTTTCATATCGGATTGCCAAAACGTAGAGATCATCTCACCTTCTCCTTGAAATAACCGGTCCAATTGCAACATCAAAGCATTTGGCAACTCCACTGCCCCAAATCTCTACTTCATTGTTGCAGCCACCACTTGGTCCCAGTCCTCCTTGGTAGAGTCCGACAAGGCCTCATGCCAACTCATGGCTACACCTTCAAGAAAATCAGGCAAAATCTCCAACCGATCCTTCATGGACCATCCAGAAAGCCGACATCCTCGAACCAAATCCCAAAGATAAGACTCCGGGTCTTCCCCTTGGGTCCCTTGAAAGAGAGGCAGTCGATAGAGCGAGCAAGGAAAAGCGAGCGGGCCCAAAAAAGCGAGCGAGCTTTTCCACAATTTCCTTATCGAGGTACTCAACATAGCTTTGTGGAAACCACTATTTGGGAAGATTCTCAAAAATAAAACTTATGTTACTAAGTGTAACTATACCAATATTGCGAATTATAGTCTACCTTAACTTCCAATTGGAGTCATACATTATGCAACAATAGTATGTGGGTTTGAAAGAAACTGAATTTCCACTCCAAAGTGGATTCCATTACTGATACAACAATTCTTTTGCATTTGAAATGGGTCTTATTATCAAACTCCTTCAATAATCAAAACAAATGCGTTGCTTGATATGTTGAACTTAGTAACATAAACATCACTTCACCCATATGCGGGGAAAAAAAACTGTCTGTAGACTTCATAGCATGGGATTGCATCAACACTTATGACATTCAAAATGGTTCTTCTTATTAAAAGTGTTATCAACCATGAAAGAAAATGTTTAAAAATAGTTCACCCATATGTTGAAAAACCCAAGTGTCATTTATGACATTCAAAATTGTTCTTGCAACCATCCTGTAGTTCCTAGAGATTTTGCCCATACTTCCAACCCCTTCCCTTCAACCACTAAGAGGTATCTAATAGTTTTATAGAACACTTGAGATATCATCACCTCCTAATACAAAACCATTATTACTATTTGTAGAACACTTGAGATATCATCACCTCTTAATACAAGACCATTCTTACTATTTGTAGAACACTTGAGATATCATCACTCCTTCCCTTCAACCACTAAGAGGTACCTTATACTTTTGTAGAACACGAGATATCATCACCTTTTAATACAAAACCATTCTTACGGTTTGTATAACACTTGAGATATTATCACCTCTTAATATAAGACCATTCTTAGTATTTGTAGATCACTTTAGATATCATCGCCTCTTAATACAAGACCATTCTTACTATTTGAGAGATTAATGGATTAAAGGTTTGAATCTCATAGGAGACGAAGGAAGAGAAAGTCAATTTCAACATGAGGACAATAAAACTAATTGGAATATTTTGACTTGTGTATTATACCTTTTTAAATACTATGAATTTAAGTCAGTTTCAACATTAGGATGATAAAACTAATTAGAATATTTTGACTTATGTATTATATATTTTTGAAGATTATGAATTTTAATTAGGAGAGGCATGCACACTACTTAGTAAATACACTAGTACTACTACTAGCCTACGACTATTAAGCCTAGTAGCACCAGTGTGATTTTGAGCCTTGTATCAGCCTTTTGATAATTTTCTTTCATCGTTAGTGCAATAGAAATTATTCGTTCTATCAGAAGAATCTTGCCAAATTTATTCAAAGTGATGATTTTGTAGTCTAGAGCCACTATCCTCTGACTCTCAAAAATATATTAAATGTGAGCACCCATTTATCTTGTTTGATCAACCCTAGACTATGCTGTGATAGGACATTACTAGAACAAAAAAAATATGAATTGATATGGTGATGTTCGGTGTGAAATAACCAAATTAAGGATTTAATAAGAAAGAAAACAATGAGAATTAATAGGCTATTCAATGGCTCAAATCTACACATAAATTATAATGTGCCTCCCAACTCTTATGCATTCTAGCTCCTCATGTTTGATAAGAATGTGATAAGAATGCAAACAATAATGAAATCACATTATCTTTAGTTTCAAAGTAAGCAAAGCACCAAAAATAAATGCAAACGTATTGAATGAGGAATAAATAGGTATAGATATAGATAGACCTATATATATGCATTCATAGATATAATGATGATTAAAGTTGGACGGTCGTAATAATATTATGTGTACTATCATTGGGATTAGGACTACTATTGGTAATATTGTATGTAGTAGTAGGAGAACTACCATTAAGGAACACTCAAATAAAATTACTAATGGTGGTGATAAAACTACCACTAGTAGTTTGGTAATTACCCCTAACATCTACAACAAATATTTGATGGGTAGCTAGTATTAGGTCAAAAGGCCCCAATTGTGCTATAATAACGGACCAAAAAAGGGAGTGCTATAGCATCACCTGAGGGTCACTTTTTATCCATGAAAGAAACAAGTTGGTGCAACCTAGGTCATATAGATCTAGGTCATGTGGAGTGGTTCGTGTCTCTTTCCTTGACAAAAAAGTTACACTACCTTTGATAGTAACTACAAAGATTGCTGCCATAGTGCCGTAGAGTAGCCCCTAGGTTGCACCATCATCCTTTTTTGCTTTTGAGCCATTAAGTTTGATCCACTGATTTTATGTAGAATTATTCTACTATATGTTCACATGTTCTTAATAGGATCTTGATATAATCCCTTCCATTGTAAGTACTTTTACTTTAAGTTTTACATATTGTTAACAAACCACTAGGCTTCAACACAAATTCATTCTTATGTTTCAAGCCTCAAACTCAAACACCCTTGTAAAAGGGATAATGTAGTAAAGCTACATTCAATCCATCAAATCTTTTGAATAATAGTTCTATTGAAAATTCATGTATCATCAATAGGATTTCATCCATTGTATGTTCATTTGTCTTTAATAGTATGTCTAAAAATTCATGTATCTTCAATATTATTTCTCTCATGTGTTCCAATATCTTCAAAAGGATACCTTTATTTATGTCCAAACTTGCACATTGATTTGTATTTATCAAACACAATTTCACTCCACGTATTCTTTAGAATGAAATTTTTTCGCCAAAAGTGGGCCAAATGTAAGGTCTTTCCACATATTCTTAAGAATGAAAATTTTAGCCTTACATTGGCAAGTCTATGGAATGAGGGTAAGGCCAAAGTCTCTGGTACGCTACATTAGGTCTTGATTAGTTTTTCTTTAGGCTTGAATATTTAATGCATTAACTTCACAACTATTATTTATGCTTGAACTTGTAATGTATTAATTTCATGACTTAGGATTTTATGAAGTTATATCTAACATGTCCCAAATTTAATGGAAATTAATATCCTATATAACACAACAAAGTATCATCATATCCCTTCCCAAAATCAATGCTACCTAGCAACTCTCCTGGCATTTTCACTGCCTTGCATTTGAGTTAGCTATGATGAAGAATGTTGCCTGCCTTTGGAACCTCTTAGAGTTACCGTTAGCATGATCTAATTTCATGTACCCCAAAACTTAAGACTTAGAGATTCCCATATCACACCAACGGTAGCTATCTTGTCCACTCTCAATGCTAGTAAGAGCTAGGCCCCATAGATTGGTAAAAGAAGTCTTTTTGGAGGTTCAATTTTTTCCCTCCGTCTTCTACAGGCCCCATGATGAAATAGGATATATTCATCACCCTACATTTAATACAAGAATTGACACAACTTTTTTGGACCTGACTATGTAGTTTACATCCCAAAATTGGTGCTAAAATTGCAGACTGGGAGATTTCCATATCAAACCAATGGTAGCTATCTTGTCCACTCTCAACACTAGTAAGAGCCAGTCCCCATAGACCGGTAAAAGAAGTCTTTTTGGAGGTTCAATTTTTTGCCTCTGTCTTCTCTGGCCCCATGACGGAATAGGATATATTCACCACCCTACATTTAATGCAAGAATTGACAACTTTTTTTGGACATGACTATGCAGCTTACATCCCAAAATTGGTGCTAAAATTGCATACCGGGCATCTCTATTTGCCGGGGGGTGTCCCTAGCGACCCCTTGGACTTGCTCTATTTGTCTAGTTGTGTCTCCCCACAAAAATCGGAGTGGGGCCTATTTTCCCCATCTAGTAAAACTATATGCATCAATATGTATGTATGTATGTATGTATGTACACACACACACATATGTATGTATGTATGCATGTATGTGTACTAAAACTACTAAAACTATATGCATCAAATAATGTTGTTGATCAATTTTTGGCATACCCCACCAAAATCAAGCCCCCCATTGCAAAAAAAGGTAAGGAACACAAGTGCTTGTTCTTATGCTCATGAGACAACAAAATGCATGACTAAGGCAACCACATTAGGGAAAAAGGGAACTCATTTTGGGGCCCTGTAAGAAATTCACTATTTTTTGATTTATTTCTCTCCTAAAAGACCTCAAAAATAGTAAAATACGGAAACGTGGCTCAGATTTGTCAGTAAGGACTACAGAACTGTCAATTCAAAAAGGAATAAGATAATCTTTTGTCTGACTAACACGATTTTGTATTAAATATCCTCTTAGATTTTTTTTTGTTTACCAAAGATTCTGCATCTCTTTGGCCGACGTGTGCAGGTCTTTCATTAAGAGTCCATCACTGAACTTAGTGATTGCAAGTTTTCAAAATATTCACATGGATACCGCCACACTTCCACGATTCATGTTACAAAACGACTATGAGATTGAAAAACAAACTTCGCAACCTGAGGAGCACAAAAAATGGCCGATACTAGTGAGTCACTATCTGAGAAGAAGCGATTACACCATCTTCACATCGACTTGGAAGAACAATATGCTCCAACACAAAAAAGACGAAAGGATACGGTGCTGAATGCTCAACAGCGGGAAAATATGAGAAGAGAAGGGCTTCAACATATTGACTTATGGTGCGACGGAAGCATATATCCAAAATGTCAAGTAAAAAACTCTACACCTCCATTTGTCAATCCCACCACATTACTGAGGTTTGCCGGCGATGGACAAAATGGACTTCTTGGTTATATTTCAGCGCAATCTGCATTTGCGGAAACGTATAAAATGATGTACCTACAAGAAAAGGGGGCCAAGATGGAGGAGATAGCCATTCGTGCAAAATTGGAGCAGCAGTTGCAGAATGAAATCGAGGAGCATTCAAAGAGTAAAAAAGAATTGACAAGAGCAAGAAAGAAGAGAACCGTGCTTGGAGACAGACAACGTAGCAGGAAGATTAAAAACATTGCAAATTTGAAGGCTGGGACTGGAGGATGCAAGCGACGAATTCAGGAAGCAAGGTTGGATTGAAATTTATCATTTTGTATACTCAAAAAGGCTCTCTTCCAGACTATATCTATTTCGTTGATTGTCGCAAAATAAGAATGGAGGTGCTGAATAATATAGTCATATAATGTTGTTATTACAGGAAATTATTGGAGCCTGCAAAAGAAAATATGGACCCGAACCTTCTTCTTGTTAAACAAATGAAAGGATTGCTTTCTTGCGGTGTAGCAAAAGGTTTGATTGAGGAAAAAAAATACAAAACAGTCAAACGCAATGTTGTAGAGGACTTTGTATCCAATAATCAAGTTGATGGCACTATAATCCAAGAGGCTCTTGATGTTAGTGGAGTTAGCAGGAAGGGATATAGTTCGATTTTTCATGCGATATCCTCAACTTTGAAAGATCAAAGGATTAAACGAGTTTTACTGCCAAATCCAGCAACCGTGTGGAGGATAAGAGGTCATTTGAATGAAAGTATAGATGAATTTATTGGGCAGTATATCCATATTGAAGAAATATTTCATGGTGTTAAAGGAACCACTGTGTATGATCCTTGGAACAATATATTTTTAGATCTGCAACAACTTCAAAAAAGAATGGTCGAGTTTTATGGAATAACATTTGAGGAGTGCAAAGGCATTTTGAAATTTGTTATCAAACTGGATGAGTGTGAGGTTGTAAAGGAAAAGAAAATGGAAAGAGTTACTATTACATTGATGAATGGAGCGATTGATACATCATTGACTGAAACGAGTTCGAAGTATTTTAGTGTGCAGTCAGAGAAACACATATGGTGGTTAGGCTCGTTCCAGGTATGATCATGGGCTGTTTTATACTTGATTTTGATCATTGTTTTCAAATCTGATATAGTAATACTTTTGTTTTCTATAATCTCGCAGGTGAAGACCGAAGACCATGAAACACTAGATTGGGTGTTTCATCACACGGAAATACCAACAATAATCAAAAGACAAGTGCAAAGTTGCACTGGTAAATCTCCTGCTCTTTCTCTAGCTTGAACCTTGCACTCTAGGTAACCTGGAGATCTGGCAGTACTGTCTGGAGATCTGGCAGATCTGGATGCAGTCTGGATGGAGTGTGCTGGGCAGGAAA
This sequence comes from Dipteris shenzhenensis, assembly GCF_047967505.1. Lineage (NCBI taxonomy): Eukaryota > Viridiplantae > Streptophyta > Polypodiopsida > Gleicheniales > Dipteridaceae > Dipteris > Dipteris shenzhenensis. Next base: position 23,496,741 of record NC_141622.1, on the reverse strand, counting down.
GAATCAGAGAGAAAGGATCAAGAGAGAGTCGTGGTAGGGATGAGAGATTGGAATCCAGGGGAGGGAAAAGTGGTTGTGGTATTCATGATGAAATAATGAATGGCACAAGTTCCAAGGAATAAAGTGTACTTTCACACGTGCCAGATTTCAAACTCCAAGAGATCTGGGTCCCATCCACACGTGTGAAAAACGATTAGATTCCACACGTGTGGGATTTAGTGATTCTTTAATTCATTTTGCACTTCTTTGTGGTATCCTGTTTTAGAACTCTTGCCCTCCAGTCTCTGCCCTCTTGCCTCCCTACCTCCATACTCTGCAGCATCAGCATCTTGTCCAGCAGCACAGAATCATCCTCAGCACAGATTACTCCTCAGCAGCACAGCACATCCACAGATATACTCCAGGTCAGGAACAATGGGTTCTCCCCTTAGTCTCTGCAATCTTTTTGCCTAAAATAGAAAAAAAACATACTGTATGGAAATGCATAGACTCAAACCAAGACAAAGAAATCACTGTAGGAAAGCAGATCTTCAAGTGTGATATTTGCATGTGATCTTCTTGCCTAACCTCCATTCATACTGTATTTGGTTGGAGAAACATAGAAATCACTGTAGGAGTGCACCAGCATGTCATTTAGAAAATTTGCAGCAAAATGCGATGTGGACCTGTTTGAAATTCCAAACTGCTCATATCGCATTTTATTGCAAATTTCTCTATTTGGCTTCTTCCACCCCTGTGATTGCCTTCTCTTTGTGAGAACATGTTCTGGTTTTTTGACTTCCATAGCTGTAGTCTTCTTGCATAAACTCCATTCATACTGTATTTGGCTGGAGAGACAAAGAAATCACTGTAGAAGTTCACCAGCATGTCATTTCAGAAATTTGCAGCAAAATGCGATGTGGACCTGTTTGAAATTCCAAACTGCTCATATCGCATTTTATTGCAAATTTGTCTATTTGGCTTCTTCCACCTCTGTGATTGCCTTTTCTTAATGAGAACATGTCTGGTTTTGTGACTCCCCTTAGCCTCTGCAATCTTCTTGCCTAAAATAGAAAAATTACATCGTGTATGGAAATGCATAGGCTCAAACCAAGACAGAGAAATCACTGAAGGAATGCAGATCTTCAAGTGTGATATTTGCATGTGATCTTCTTGAATGACCTCCATTCATACTATATTTGGTTGGAGAAACATAGAAATCACTGTAGGAGTGCACCAGCATTTCATTTAAAAAATTTGCAGCAAAATGCAATGTGGACCTGTTTGAAATTCCAAACTGCTCATATCGCATTTTATTGCAAATTTCTCTATTTGGCTTCTACCACCCCTGTGATTGCCTTTTCTTTGTAAAAACATGTTCTTCATGTCTTTGATCTCTTTCCAATCCTTTGTATGCAGTTTTTCAGAGTGATGGCAAGAACCAAATCAACTGCAAGGCAAGTTGGCAAAGGACCAGGTCTTGCAGCAACAGCAGCTGGGACAGGTTCCAAGAAGTTTAGTGTTCCTCCAAAGGGAAGAGCTTCACATGGCAGGAAGGGTAAGCCAATGAGCTTGCTCAAGCAAAAGGCCAAAAGATTGATTAAGGGTGCAGGTGTGCTTAGGGAAATAAGGAGGCAACAGAAAGCCATAGGTTTTGCAATACCCAAAGCACCCTTTCAAAGACTGGTGAGAGAAATTTGTGACAGTTGGAACCTTGGGTTCAGGTGGAATAGAACTGCCATTCTTTCCTTGCAGGAAATGGCAGAGGATTACCTGGAGAAATATTTTGAGGATGCAATGCTTGTAGCAGCCCATGCTCACAGGATGACTTTGATGGCCAAAGATTTCAACACTTTGTCCAGAGTGAGATGGAGATATGACAAGCTGGTTCATCCTGTGGAATGGCAGGACATCAAAATGAGAGATATATTGCTAATTCCACCTACAAGGAAGGTCAAGGTTGATGAGGTAAAGGTTGTTGAGGTAACACACTCAAAGAACACCAGAGGGAAGGCTGCTTATGAGGACTCACTGAAGCAGCAAGTAAAAGAAACAAAATCTGTGATAGATGTGGAAACTGGAAAGAAGGAGCTACACATACATAGAAGGTTGAAGGAGCTGGGCCCTGATGTAGTTGTACATATTGAGGATGAAGTTTCAGTCAATGATTTTGATTTGACAAAACAATGCTTAGCAGCATTGGCTAACAAGAATGAGTATTGCTCAGATACTATCATTCTTGCAATGCTCTAGTAAGTGTCTTTAAATTTTACATTTTTTGCAAATCAATCCTCCTTGTAACTCTTTTATAACCTACCCTAATTATGTTCTGATCCTATGCAGCATGATGAGAAGCTGGCTTCATCCCTCTGTACAACATACAGTCCATATTGTTGATCCAGCCATTTCTTCTAGATTAAGAGATGCAAAAGAGACTCCCATGAGTATTTCCAGCTGGTTCAAACACTGCAATTTTGAAGTAATTGACATTTTGCTACTTCCATATCATAGCAGGTATGTGGGTGACTACTTCTTTTAAGATTCTTCTTTAATATTGGGAACTCTTGTAGCCTTTCATTTGCTTATGCTTTTTTCCTTATGCAATGACCACTGGAGTTTTGTGTCTATTGACATCCAGCAGAAGCAGTGCTTTCTATTCAACTCTCTAAAAAACACACACAGAGAGCTGAAATTGTAAGTACTGTGTGTGCTTTCTGAACTCAAAACTTCATTATTTTGATACCATACTAACTAAATTATACATATTGCAGTTGTATTAGAAGGCTATTAGATGCATTGGATCATTGTCCTCCAAATGTCTCTCTGTTGGATTCAATAGAGCCATTAAGTCTACAGGTAAAAGGTCTATTAAATGCTATGTCTTTGAACTTATTGAATAATTTTGTTTTGTGCTGATGCTCACAGTTTCTAACATTTTTTTCTAACTGTACAGACACCACAACAAAATGATTCAAGTAGTTGTGGATGGAGGGTGCTGATCAATGCAAAATATATACTTTCAAGCTACTTTGAAAAGGAACAGCCAGATCTGGTAAGGAAAAATACTTTTCATTTAGCTTGAATATAATTCATAATGATACAAAGTGTTCTAAATTATCCTCTGCCATTGCAGATGAAAGAGGATAGCTTCAGCCCCAACTATGTACATAATTTTAGAGCTCATACAATTTTGAGGTTTTTGAGCTATGCCTCCCCCAAACCTATTGTAGCAGCTACTGTGGAGCTGGGTGAAAGCTCTAAAGTACAAGAAGGTGTCATACACCTTGATCCCACATATGAAGCACCTGATGTTGAGGACCAGAAGCCACAGGAGCAATCAAAGAGTGCTGAGGAGGAGCAGACACAGGAGCAAAGACCTGCTATTGATGTTGAGGAGAAGGTGGAGAAGCAGCAAAGAGAGGCTTCTGGGGCAGTGGAGGAGACAGGATGGAGCACGGACAGGATGGAGCAGCAGAGAGAAGATCCTCCAGAAAATGTAGAGCAGCCTCTGGATGAAACTGTACATAAATAGAAAATGGATGTTAGAAATATGTTCTACAGATTCAGCTAAACAATTCTGTACAAAATCTTACTTGATTGAATACAAAACCTTTCTTTATGGAGTATGTGTGATCTCAATTTTAAAATTTTCTATGTCTTTGCATTTAACTGAGCTCTCTCTTCTTCTGAGTAACTGCAAAAAAGCAATATGAATTAGAGTGGTAAATTAAACTAATAGCAATGCTTATAGAGACTAGGATAAATCAGATGGTGTACCTTTCTGTTCTTGTAGATAAATAAAAAGTTGTTTGAGATAGAACCTTCAGTCTCAAACAGAATGTCACTGCGTAATTGAGCTAGGGAGCAACATTCTCTTAACGAGATACTGGCTACCACATCACCATTCTCAAGAACATCAATATCAATAAGTTTATTTTGTGCACCAAACGACTCTTCATCTTGGTCCATTGGGACAAGCTTTGAACCTAGCATTCGACTGCGCTTGTAATAAAAAGAGAAAATAAGATTTTGTGATGCAACCATGTACTTCAGTTGCATAGAAGGTTGGACCACCTCACAAAACACTGAACTACATGTCTTCTTATCCCAACCTTTATCCAAAAATTGTGGCATGCATGCCGAATTTGTTGCTTTAACTGTGAGCATTGTTTTTGAAACCTTTACTGGAAAGGTATTAAACAAGTCTCCAAAAACTGTGAGAGGCATGCACAAAGAAATTTTTACTATCCTAGTGGCAATATTGGGCCTCAGAGCTTTCTGTACTTCTGTAAAAAGCTTCGCCCTATATGCCTCTGTAACACTAGAATGTGGGTGAGGCCAATCCACCGAATTCCACGCCGGAAGGTCTTGTTTTATTAATACACCATGTGTGTTAGCTTTGTCCAGCAACTGATAAAAATGATCAGTAAAAAATATACCCGATTGAGCTAGCTTTGTTGCACATCGACCTTGGTATTGTTGTTCTCCTATCGATCCATGCAGAACATCTATAAATCCCAGAATACAATCGATGTTTTGCCATGTCTCATACGATGAAGGATATAAATCTGAAATAAAACAACACAAGAATGTCAATAAGTTAAGAGAGAAAGCTTCATCTTAAAAATCCATACACCTCATGAAGGAAAAAACCACAATAGAAAAATATACAATTAGGCCTGTGTTGCGGAAGATTTTTTGGATAGTCTCGCAAGACAAGTTCTTTATGCATGTACACGTGCTGAATCAAAACTTCTTTCACGGATATCTTCCCTTTGGTGATTTTAAAATCTCGTACTCTTCCCTTCCACGATGCCAAGAAAATGTTTTTTGTCTGGGATCTTTTTCTTTTGCTAGGTTGCATGAGCACCCATGCTCCTTTCGAAACACTAAACCTTTCCCAAGTTCCTTCTGTTTTGACTGTACTTGAATTCTCTACCGACGAAATAGAAGAAGCAGGTCGACGGGGTAAGGATGTTTGGTATAATTCTGCCTTCGTAGCATTATCATCCACAGAGCGTCTTGCACAAGAACGGCCATGGTTTTGGTTCACCATGGAGATTTTCTGAATCTGTAAGAATAGCAAAGTAATGTAACTAAGATAACAATTTGAAGTTTCAAGAAAGAGAAAGTGGGCAAACAGACAGTTGACGAGAAACATCTTACTCTACGCCAAACAGGATCAAGGGAGCAGTTTTGGAAAAGGAAGGCAGTTGCACAATGAGGCAATGGTGTAGAATGGTAGACCTTTCGCACGAAAGGCGGCACAATATTTGAAAATTCAAAGGAAGGTGGAAGCGGGAAGGATCTTGTCAGATAAAATGTCAGTTTAGATTCTATCTTCTTGTCCAAAGATCTTCTACGAATAAAAAACCAATCTCCTCATTAATGTAGCACGCTTGTACTTACATAAAGTATTGCTTCTTTTTTCTATTTTCTCTTATTTTCGTGAATTTTCAACGTTACGTTGGCCTTCTATTGATTGGTTGAGAGCTTATTTTTCCAAACCGTAAAAGGCCCCAAAATGAGCTCCCTTTTTTCCTAATGATGGGGCCTTACTTTTGATGTTTGTATGCATGTATGTATATATATATGTATGTACATACATACATAAATATATATATGTGTGTGTGTGTGTGTATATATATATATATATGTATGTATGTATGTATGTATGTATGTATGTATGTATGTATGTGTGTGTGTGTGTGTGTATGTATGTATGTATGTATGTATGTATGTATATATATATGTATATGTATATGTTGATGCATATATGTATATATTGATGTATATATTGATGCATAAAATTTTGATATATGGAGAAAATGGACATGAAAACCATCTAAATTGGTTCTTGTCGTTCGATTTGATATATGACATGATCCTATTTGGATTTGTAAGTCCAAAGATATGGGGTCCTACTTTTAGGGCCTGAATGCCTAAAATAGGCAGTGTGTTAATGCGCTACCTATTTCATGCATTTAGGCCTCAAAAGTAGGACCCAATTGGCAACACAATGGGGTCCTAGTTTTGAGGCCTAAATGCATGAAATAGACAGCGCGTTAACGCACTGCCTATTTTAGGCATTCAGGCCCTAAAAGTAGTATCCTGTATCTTTGGACTTGCATATCCAAATGGGCTCATGTCATATATCAAATCGAATGGCAAGATCCAATTTAGATGGTTTTCATGTCCATTTTCTCCATCAACTAAAACTATATTCATCAAATAATGTTGTTGATCAATTTTTGGCATACCCCCCCAAAATCAAGACCCCCATTGCAAAGAAAGGTAAAGAACACAAGTGTTTGTTCTTATGCTCATGAGACAACAAAATGCATGACATGGGAAACCAATGGGGTCTTACTTTTGATGTTTGTATGTATGTATGTATGTATATATATGCATGTACATACATACATACACACACACACACACACACACACACACACACACACACACACACACATATATATATATATATGTATTTATGTACATGTTGATGCATATATGTATATATTGATGCATATAATTCTGATATATGGAGAAAATGGACATGAAAATCATCTAAATTGGCTCTTGCCATTTGATTTGATATATGACATGACCCCATTTGGATTTGTAAGTCCAAAGATACGGGGTGCTACTTTTAGGGCCTGAATGCGTGAAATAGACAACGCGTTAACGCGCTACCTATTTCATGCATTTAGGCCTCAAAAGTAGGACCCCATTGGCAACACAATGGGGTCCTACTTTTGAGGCCTAAATGCATGAAATAGATAGCGCGTTAATGCGCTGCCTATTTTTGGCATTTAGACCCTAAAAGTAGCACCCCGTATCTTTGGACTTGCATATCCAAATGGGGTCATGTCATATATCAAATCAAATGGCAAGATCCAATTTAGATGGTTTTCATTCCATTTTCTCCATCAACTAAAACTATATCCATCAAATAATGTTGTTGATCAATTTTTGGCATACCCCCCTAAAATCAAGACCCCCATTGCAAAGAAAGGTAAAGAACACAAGTGCTTGTTCTTATGCTCATGAGACAACAAAATGCATGACATGGGAAACCAATGGGGTCTTACTTTTGATGTTTTTATGTATGTATATATGTATATATATGCATGTACATACATACATACATACATACATACATACATACATACATACATACATATATATATATATATATGTATTTATGTATATGTTGATGCATATATGTATATATTGATGCATACAATTTTGATATATGGAGAAAATGGACATGAAAATCATCTAAATTGGCTCTTGCCGTTTGATTTGATATATGACATGACCCCATTTGGACTTGTAAGTCCAAAGATACGGGGTCCTACTTTTAGGGCCTGAATGCCTGAAATAGGCGATAACAGAAGGATTTTTTTTATTTCTAAAATTTACAGAAATAAATATACATAAGGGACTATTTAAAATAGTTTTGGAAAAAATTTATAGATTTGTATAGAAAAGGGGTACATTTTATTAATGAAATTTTTACAGATAAGGGACTTTAAATATAGGCCTTGAACGCACGTGATATAGAGGGTTTATACATAGTGACCCCCCCGAGGACTTGCATATCCGAATGGGGTCATGTCATATATCAAATCGAATGGCAAGATCCAATTTATATGGTTTTCATGTCCATTTTCTCCATCAACTAAAACTATATTCATCAAATAATTTTGTTTATCAATTTTTGGCATACCCCCCCCAAAATCAAGACCCCCATTGCAAAGAAAGGCAAGGAACACAAGTGCTTGTTCTTATGCTCATGAGACAACAAAATGCATGAAATAGGCAACCAATGGGGTCCTAATTTTGCTGTATGTATGTAAGAATGTATATATGTATGCATATACATACATATATATCTATATGTGTATATATGTGTGTGTGTGTGTGTGTGTGTGTGTGTGTGTGTGTGTGTGTGTGTGTGTGTGTGTGTATGTATGTGTGTGTATATATATATGTATATGTTGATGCATATATGTATATATTGATGTATATATTGATGCATACAATTTTGATATATGGAGAAAATGGACATGAAAACCATCTAAATTGGCTCTTGTCGTTCGATTTGATATATGACATGATCCCATTTGGTTTGTAAGTCCAAAGATATGTGGTCCTACTTTTAGGACCTGAATGCCTAAAATAGGCAGCACGTTAATGTGCTACCTATTTCATGCATTTAGGCCTCAAAAGTAGGACCCCATTGGCAACACAATGGGGTCCTAGTTTTGAGGCCTAAATGCATGAAATAGACAGCGCGTTAACGCGTTGCCTATTTTAAGCATTCAGGCCCTAAAAGTAGTACCCCGTATCTTTGGACTTGCATATCCAAATGGGGTCATGTCATATATCAAATCGAATAGCAAGATCCAATTTAGATGGTTTTCATGTCCATTTTCTCCATCAACTAAAACTATATTCATCAAATAATGTTGTTGATCAATTTTTGGCATACCCCCCCAAAATCAAGACCCCCATTGCAAAGAAAGGTAAAGAACACAAATGCTTGTTCTTATGCTCATGAGACAACAAAATGCATGACATGGGAAACCAATGGGGTCTTACTTTTGATGTTTGTATGTATGTATGTATGTATATATATGCATGTACATACATACGTACATACATACATACACACACACACACACACACATATATATATATATATATGTATGTATGTATGTATGTATGTATGTATGCATGTATGTATGTATGTATGTATGTATATGTTGATGCATATTTGTATATATTGATGTATATATTAATGCATACAATTTTGATATATGGAGAAAATGGACATGAAAATTATCTAAATTGGCTCTTGCCGTTTGATTTGATATATTACATGACCCCATTTGGATTTGTAAGTCCAAAGATACGGGGTCCTACTTATAGGGCTTGAATGCCTGAAATAGGCCGCGCATTAACGTGCTGCCTATTTCATGCATTTAGGCCTCAAAAGTAGGACCCCACTGTGTTGCCAATGGGGTCCTACCATCTAAATTGGATCTTGCCATGCAATTTCATACATGACATGACCCCATTCGGATATGCAAGTCCAAAGATATGGGGTGCTACTTTTGAGGCCTAAATGCATGAAATAGGCAGCGCATTAATGCGCTGCCTATTTTAGCCATTCAGACCCTAAAAGTAGCACCCAGTATCTTTGGACTTGCATATTTGAATGCGGTCATGTCATATATGAAATTGAATGGCAAGATCCAATTTAGATGGTTTTCATGTCCATTTTCTCCATCAACTAAAACAATATTGATCAAATAATGTTGTTTATCAATTTTTGGCATACCCCCCCCAAAATCAAGACCCCCATTTTGTTGTATGTATGTAAGTATGTATATATGTATGTATATACATACATATATATCTATATGTGTATATATATATGTGTGTGTGTGTGTGTGTGTGTGTGTGTATACACACACGCATGTATGTATGTATGTATGTATGTATGTATCTATATATATATATAATATATATATATATATACATACATACATATGTATATATTGATGCATATATTGATGTATATATTTATGCATACAGTTTTGATTGATGGAGAAAATAGGCATGAAAACCATCTAAATTGGCTCTTGCCGTTCGATTTGATATAGGACATGATCCCATTGGGATTTGTAAGTCCAAAGATACGAGGTCCTACTTTTAGGACCTGAATTCCTAAAATAGGTAGCTTGTCAATGTGCTGCCTATTTCATGCATTTAGGCCTCAAAAGTAGGACCTCATTTGGTCCTACATGGGGTCCTACTTTTGAGGCCTAAATGTATGAAATAGGCAGCGCATTGACGCACTGCCTATTTTAGGCATTCAAGCCCTAAAAGTAAGACCCCATATCTTTAGAATTACAATCCAAATGGGGTCATGTCATACATCAAATCAAATGGCAAGAGCCAATTTAGATGTTTTCATGCCTATTTTATTGATTTAATAAAACTATATGCATCAAATAATGTTGTTTATCAATTTTTGGCATACACCCCCAAAATCAAGACCCCCATTGGAAAGAAAGGTAAGGAACACAAGTGCTTGTTCTTATGTTCAGGAGACATTAAAAAAGAGGCCTAGTAGCCCAAAAATGGCAGCACATCAATGCGCTATCATTTTTTGGTTGCCAGGTCTCTTTTTTGTTGTCTCACGAGCATACATATGGAGGTTATTATACAATATAACTAAAAAGTAGTATTGAAGTAGTTCTACAATTTGGATGCATTAAGAGCATTCATATAGCAAGGAAGAATATAATAATTGAATACATTTTTTTTTCAATACATATTGCTAGTGAGACTACCAAAAAGAGGCTCTACCCCTCATGATGTCTCTGGATACAAAATATGAGATTGCTTGATGCTTGGATTGCAGCTGGAAACGTTGCGTGGGCAAAGCCACTATATGCCTCAAGTGTTGGAAATTGATGTATGGCTCAAGTGCTAGAATGTGCAAATCATGGCCAAAATCAAGACCCCTTAGAGATTCCATGAGGGCTATCCTTTTACTACTACACACGTCACCTTTAGTCGAGGGCAGAACCATTCATCATCATAGGCAGCAGGTTCATGGGACCCCATCCCATGATCCAAGGCATTATTCAAAGACAAAGTATTTCTGACCATTCCCAAATTGAGTTTGCGAATTCTTAATCTGATTGATTTCATTTACTGGACTTGCAATGCTTGCAAAGCCCTTGCTTAAGCTTGAATGAGCCTCTTGATTTTGGGGGTATAGTGGTCAAAAATGGCTTAACATGCCCAAAATCAAGAGGCTCATTCAAGCTAAAGCAAGGGCTTTGCAGGTCTTATTTTTGGGTGGCAAAAGCACGAAAAATGACAGCGCATTAAGGTGTTGCCATTCTTATGCTTCCCCCCTCCAAAAACAAGACCCCCAAGCTATTCATTGGAGACACCAAAATGAGGAGAAGGATGACGTGAGGAGTAGAGGAGTTGGCCAATGAGGGGAGGGACAGCCTTGGAATTGCCAGCAACAAGCATGATGCAAGGAGGTGAGAAGGCAAAGAAGCAAGGAGGTGAGGATGTGAGGAAGCAAGGAGGCAAGGAGGCAAGAGGCAGTCTTGAAGGGCAACAAGAGGGTGGAGGTGGCCGAAAGAGTAAGCAGGAAAGGGAGGGATGGAGATTGCTTGTAGGAAATGCTTGGATTAATGCTACAAATGCCATTTTTTTGTGTGTGTTTTGTAGCATGAAAATTTTATGGCATTTTTCTTTTAAAAATACAACATTGTTGTGATTAATTGCGCTACAAACAACTCAAGCCGTAAAGCACCATGGATTAGTACAACAATATACATCACAAATGGATGCATACACTCATATACATCACCGATGGATGCATACACTTACATCAATTTCCAATATTGTATTAGATGGACCCTTAGCATATATGTGTGCATAGAAGACCATTTCCTACATTGATCCCGGATTTCATAGTTAAATTATTCCCTTTCTCACATTCTAACATGTGAAGATTTAATGTACATGCATTATGGGCACATTATATTGCAGTTTATGACTAACTTTTTTTATGAATGCATGATACTTGTATATGGTCAAGGAAGGTATATTATCATTTTTGAACGACAACATTACTCTATGCTCCATTTTATCCTATATTAGAAACTATGATCACTAGATATTACATAAATGTATTGCTCCATTATATCCTATACTAAAAACTATTTTGACCCAAATACATAATGCCAATTGAGGTTAGTACTCATGACAAGTGATGAAAACAATCTAATGGTATGAATGAGATCTTGCAAATTTTGGATATATAATATGGGTACTATGTTGATTGAGCTATTTTTCTAAGGGAATATATTCAACTTAATTACTAAATACATACTTACAATGATGACCTGATTCCCATCTATATGTATAATCAAGTTTTACTTTGTGTTAAAAAAAAAGCTTTTGCATAAGTTTTAAATTCGAATAGTATTTATATTTGTTTAAGACTACCCGTTGAGCTAGCTCCTATCCTTATATTGAACATGATAATGTTCATAAAGATTTTATGAATACAAATAGATAGCATTGGCTCTCTTCTTAGTGGTTGGGAATGAACCCTAAAAGTACCCTAAAACGACTATGTATTCCCATATTTGTAGCATGGAAGTGATCATGGTAGAGTGGCATAATCCCTATTTTTCTTTTTTCATAGGTTCTGTTGCTACTCATGGTTGGCGGATACACCACGGCATAGATCGGAATAGATATTTGGTTTTTTGCTTTAACTTGCTTGACTAGAATTTCCTTGATGATTGTTCGATTGTGCATGATGAGTAGTCACTGGCTTAATTGATGCATTAAGTGCAATGTTTTCCTTAAAGTTTTTCATACTACAAGATACGAGTTTGCTTATACAGGTGGAAATAGAAGCTTGTTAACGCCTGGTGCATATTTTCCATTAGATGCAGTAGGATACTAGTTATAGAGTGTCTTTGCCAATTATTTCACTTGAATCATGCTCCTCTTATGCTTGAGTTTGTGGTCACGTATTGAGTTTAACATAATAGTCTATAGGATACTGGATGAGCACTCAACATAGTGGTTAGATGCATTCATTTCTAGTTCCGATAGAACTATCATTCAAACATTGGTCATAATAGAAGTATGGAGGGCTAAAATCCTTTTTTGGCTCCCTAAGTTTTTTAAAGTATGGTATTGTCTAGATTACATAGGTATTTTCACTAAGCAAAATTAATCCTTATGATGAAAATGTGTTTTTTTTCTTTTGACATAGTTAGTTCTGTTTCCATGTTTTTGGATCGAATGTATGGATGATCTTCTGCAAGCATAAAAGACATGATATGTATATGTAGCACATGATCATGTTTACATATTTTCAGTCATATATTCTACCTTGTGATCTATCATTATCTTGCTATGTGGATGTTCAATCTGAGTAGTGTTTGCTTTTTTTATCGCAAATTTTATGTATTGTTGTGTCTCTACCTCTCCACAACGACTCAAATTGATAGTATGGGGATGAAAGAGAAGTTAATTGTGAGTTTTAGGCATGCCTTCATATTTGGAATATGTTTAATTTGCTTATGATCACATCAATTGTTCCAATGATATTGAGAGGAATAAGATGCTGGATGAGATTCTCGCTCGCTTGAAACCTATTTAATCTTGCTCGCTTATTTGGGGCTACTCGCTTTTCTCCGCTCGCTTTTTGGTAATCCTCCTCGAAACAATGGAATCTTCACCACGATGAAGCACAAAAAGGAAACACCAAGATCCAACTAATATCCCAAACAAGATCCCACAGAACCTTAATATACCAAGACCAACTTATTATGCAGCATAACCACTTCTTGAAAACCCTCCACAATGTGATCCTCAATAAAATCTTCAAAAATAAGTGACCACAACCAGCACCATGAAAACATTATGTATACATGCATTCAAGACTCACCCTTCTCACAATTGGAAGTGCACATAACAGCTTCAAAATATTGTACTCTTCATCATTTGCATAGCAAAAGAAGTTGAAAGCATTGAGAATCATCACTTTGGACACTATTGTAGTCAAAAACTACCCAAAGACTCAATCCTTCTTCACACCAAGCTGCTAGTGCATGAAATAATCTATCATTATGCCTGCTGACGGCATTGTCGATTCACCAACACATTCAAGAGTGCAAACATAAAGGATATGATCATAATGACCGTATGAATAGCTTGAGCATCACCTTCACAATCTTCAAGTTCTCTTAAACGGGTTGCAATCTCTTCTAATGGAGTTCTTCTAGGCATCTTCTTTATCACATCAGAAACACATGCCTTTACTAGGCATAACATGCAATCAAGTACACCTGAGACTGTTTAGTAAGGTGGGATGAATCCAATACCAAATGTACCTGGCATCTCCACCAAAAGATGTGACATGAAGTTGGGGGTAATAAACTTCACGCACCTCTTCACTTCCTATTGCTTTTAAACTGAGTGATAAAGATATTTATCATTGAGAAAGGGACATTAAAAAGAAGATTTTATGCCCAGATACTACACCATACTTTCCTCCCTTAGATGAGAATGAAGATGGTAACATCCCAAGTGATGTTGTACTCAAGCATAGAGAGAAGGAAGGGATCAGCAGAGGCCATAATCTCAGTAAGCCGGTCTGTGCCAAAGAAAAGAGCGATACGTTGTTGAAAGAAGATCTTGCAGCTCAACATGACATGAACTGATATATATTGAGGAGCTTGAAGGGGTTGATTGGGTCGGATGGGTAGGTTCTGAGGAAACATTGCACCTCCTTCATAGATACCTTTACACTTAGCTCAAAACACTTTGCAAACTGTCATTAGACACAGAGGCCTATAACTTTTGGTAAAGACATGATACCAAAGATTCAAACACATATAGAGATGCATCTTGAGATGGGCTTCCTGCTGATATACATTTCCTATGAAACAAAGAAGCGGCCAGAAAGTTATGGGCGGTTTACTAGACAGGGATAAAAACTATCATGAAAATAGATTATCAAACACAGAGACTCATAACTTTTTGTTGGGATATCTAATTCAAGGTCTAATAACACAGCAACATGAGTCTTGAAGAGATCTTTGCATTGATATAAGTTTCATCTAAATTGACTAGAGCAAAAATAGTATTTAATGCTCGATCGACCATGCAAAGGATATCCAATGGGCATAACACCTTTCCTACACCGCAACCTAGGTGGTATTGAAATGTTCTCAAAGAGGCACACCCATCCGATAAGTACTTGGTCAGACAACACACCTAAGGGCATGTTTTTTTGCGTATGTGCATATCACTAGGGAAAAAACGGTGTATAATGTGTGATCGAACACGCAAAGCATATCCGATGGTGACAATACTTTGCACACACCTCAACGTAGTTGAACTGGACTTGTGTGCAAAGTGGAACCCCCATCCGATAAGTACTTGTTTGAATAACACACCTAAGGCCATGTTTTTATATGGTTGTGCATGATACTAAGGCAAAAACGGTGTTTTATGCTTGATCCACAATGCAAAGCATATCCAATGGGCACAATACTTTGCACACACCTTCAACTAGGTGGAATTGACTTACATGCAAAGTGGCATTCCCATCGATCGGATAACACACCTAGCAGCATGTTTTTTGATGGATGTGCATGACACTAAGGCAAAAATGGTATTTAATGCTCGATCGACCATGCGAAGCATATCTGATGGGCACAATACTTTTCCTATGCCTTAACCTAGGTGGTATTAAAATGTTCTCGAAGAGGCACACCCATCCCATAAGTACTTGGTCAGATAACATACCTAAGGACGTGTTTTTTTGCGGATGTGCATATCACTACGGGAAAAACGTTGTATAATGCATAATCAACCATGCAGAGCATATCCGATGGTGACAATACTTTGCACGCATCTCAACCTAGTTGAAATGCACTTGCATGCAAAGTGGAGCCCCCATCCGATAAGTACTTGTTTGATTAACACACCTAGGACCGTGTTTTTTCATGGTTGTGCATGACACTAAGGCAAAAACGGAGTTTTATGCTTGATCGACAATGCAAAGCATATTCGATGGGCACAATACTTTGCACACACCTTCAAATAGGTAGAATTGACTTACATGCAAAGTGGCATGCCCATCCCATAAGTGCTTGATCGGATAACATACCTAGCAGCGTGTTTTTTTACGGATGTGAATGACACTAGAGCAAAAATAGTACTTAATGTTCGATCGACCATGCAAAGGATATCTGATGGGCACAACACTTTTCCTATGCCTCAACCTAGGTGGTATTGAAATTTTCTCAAAGAGGCACACCCATGCGATAAGTACTTGGTCAGATAACACACCTAAGGGCGTGTTTTTTTGCGACTGTGCATATCACTACGGGAAAAACGGTGTATAATGCGTGATCGACCATGCAAAGCATATCTGATGGTGACAATAATTTGCACGCACCTCAACGTAGATGAAATGGACTTGCGTGCAAAGTGAAGCCCGTTTGAATAACACACCTAGGACCGTGTTTTTATATGGTTGTGCATGACACTAAGGCAAAAACGGTGTTTTATGCTTGATCCACAATGCAAAGCATATCCGATGGGCACAATACTTTGCACACACCTTCAACTAGGTGGAATTGACTTACATGCAAAGTGGCATTCCCATCGCATTGATCGGATAACACACCTAGTAGCGTGTTTTTTTACGGATGTGCATGACACTAAGGCAAAAATGGTATTTAATGCTCGATCGACCATGCGAAGAATATCTAATGGGCACAATACTTTTCCTAAACCTTAACCTAGGTGGTATTGAAATGTTCTCAAAGAGGCATACCCATCCGATAAGTACTTGGTCAGATAACAGTCCTAAGGGCTTTTTTTTTGGCCAATGTGCATATCACTACGGGAAAAACGTTGTATAATGCGTAATCGACCATGTAGAGCATATCCGATGTTGACAATACTTTGAACACATCTCAAACTAGTGGAAAAGGACTTGCGTGCAAAGTGGAGCCCCCATCCGATAAGTACTTGTTTGATTAACACACCTAGGACCGTGTTTTTTCATGGTTGTGCATGACACTAAGGCAAAAACGGTGTTTTATGCCTGATCGACAATGCAAAGCATATCCGATGGGCACAATACTTTGCACACACCTTCAACTAGATGGAATTGACTTACATGCAAAGTGGCATGCCCATCGCATAAGTACTTGATCGGATAACACACCTAGCAGCGTGTTTTTTTACGGATGTGCACTAAGGCAAAAATGGTATTTAATGCTCGATCGACCATGCAAAGCATATCCACTGGGCACAATACTTTTCCTATGCCTTAACCTAGGTGGTATTGAAATGTTCTCAAAGCAGCACACCCATCCGATAAGTACTTGGTCAGATAACATACCTAAGGGCGTGTTTTTCGCCGATGTGCATATCACTACCAGAAAAACGTTGTAGAATGTGTAATCGACTATGCAGAGCATATCAGATGGTTACACTACTTTGCACCCATCTCAAACTAGTTGAAATGGACTTGCGTGCAAAGTAGAGCCCCCATCCGATAAGTACTTGTTTGATTAACACACCTAGGACCGTGTTTTTTCATGGTTGTGCATGACACTAAGGCAAAAACGGAGTTTTATGCTTGATCGACAATGCAAAGAATATCCGATGGGCACAATACTTTGCAAACACCTTCAAGTAGGTGGAATTGACTTACATGCATAGTGGCATGCCCATCCCATAAGTGTTTGATCGGATAACATACCTAGCAGCGTGTTTTTTTACGGGTGTGCATGACACTAGAGCAAAAATAGTATTTAATGCTCGATCGACCATTCAAAGGATATCCGATGGGCACAACACTTTTCTACGCCTCAACCTAGGTGGTATTGAAATGTTCTCAAAGAGGCTTACCCATCGGATAAGTACTTGGTCAGATAACACACCTAAGGGCATGTTCTTTTGCGGATGTGCATATCACTACGAGAAAAATGGTGTATAATGCGTGATCGACCATCCAAAGTAGATTCGATGGTGACAATACTTTGCACACACCTCAACATAGTTGAAACAGCCTTGCGTGCAAAGTGGAGCCCCCATCCGATAGGTACTTGTTTGAATAACACACCTAGGACCGTGTTTTTATATGGTTGTGCATGACACTAAGGCAAAAACGGTGGCTTGATTGACAATGCAAAGCATATCCGATGGGCACAATACTTTGCACACACCTTCAACTAGGTGGAATTGACTTACATGCAACGTGGCATTCCCATCGCATAAGTACTTGATCGGATAACACACCTAGCAGCGTGTTTTTTTACGGATGTGCATGACACTAAGGCAGAAATGGTATTTAATGCTCGATCGACCATGCAAAGCATATCCGATGGGCACAATACTTTTCCTATGCCTTAACCTAAGTGGTATTGAAATTTTCTCAAAGAAGAACACCCATCCGATAAGTACTTGGTCAGATAACATACCTAGGGGCGTGTTTTTTTGCGGATGTGCACATCACTACTGGAAAAACATTGTATAATGTGTAATTGACCATGCAGAGCATATCCGATGGTGACAATAATTTGCATGCATCTCAACCTAGTTGAAACGGACTTGCGTGCAAACTGGAGCCCCCATCGATAAGTACTTGTTTCATTAACACACCTAGGACCGTGTTTTTGCATGGTTGTGCATGACACTAAGGCAAAAACGGTATTTTATGCTTGATCAACAATGCAAAGCATATCCGATGGGCACAATAATTTTCACACACCTTCAACTAGGTGGAATTGACTTACATGCAAAGTGGCATTCCCATCGCATAAGTACTTGATCGGATAACACACCTAGCAGCGTGTTTTTTTACGGATGTGCATGACACTAAGGCAAAAATGGTATTTAATGCTCGATCGACCATGCAAAGCATATCCGATGGGAACAATACTTTTCCTATGCCTTAACCTAGGTGGTATTGAAATGTTCTCAAAGAAGAACACCCATCCGATAAGTACTTGGTCAGATAACATACCTAGGGGTGTGTTTTTTTGCGGATGTGCATATCACTACGGGAAAAACGTTGTATAATGCGTAATTCACCATCCAGAGCATATCTTATGGTGACAATACTTTGCATGCATCTCAACCTAGTTGAAACAGACTTGCGTGCAAACTGGAGCCCCCATCCGATAAGTACTTGTTTGATTAACACACCTAGGACCTTGTTTTTGCATGGTTGTGCATGACACTAAGGCGAAAACGGTGTTTTATGCTTGATCGACAATGCAAAGCATATCCGATGGGAACAATACTTTGCAAAAACCTTCAAGTAGGTGGAATTGACTTACATGCAAAGTGGCACGCCCATCCCATAAGTGCTTGATTGGATAACATACCTAGTAGTGTGTTTTTTTACGAATGTGCATGACACTAGAACAAAAATAGTATTTAATGCTCGATCGACCATGCAAAGGATATCCGATGGGCACAACACTTTTCCTACACTGCAACCTAGGTCTTATTGAAGAATTCTCAAAGAGGCACACCCATCCGATAAGTAGTTGGTCAGATAACACACCTAAGGGCGTGTTTTTTTGCAGATGTGCATATCACTAGGGGAAAAACGGTGTATAATGCGTGATCGGCCATGCAAAGCATATCCGATGGTGACAATACTTTGCACGCACCTCAACCTACATGAAAAGGACTTGCGTGCAAAGTTGAGCCCCCATCTGATAAGTACTTGTTTGAATAACACACCTAGGACTGTGTTTTTATATTGTTGTGCATGACACTAAAGCAAAAACGGTGTTTTATGCTTGATCCACAATGCAAAGCATATCCGATGGGCACAATACTTTTCACACACCTTCAAATAGGTGGATTTGACTTACATGCAAAGTGGCATTCCCATCGCACAAGTACTTGATTGGATAACACACCTAGTAGTGTGTTTTTTTACGGATGTGCATGACACTAAGGCAAAAATGGTATTTAATGCTCGATCGACCATGCAAAGCATATCCGATGGACACAATACTTTTCCTATGCCTTGACCTAGGTGGTATTGAAATGTTATCAAAGAGACACACCCATCCGATAAGTACTTGGTCATATAACATACTAAGGGCGTGTTTTTTTACGGATGTGCATATCACTACCGAAAAAACATTGTATAATGCGTAATCGACCATGCAGAGCATATTCGATGGTGACAATACTTTGCATGCATCTCAACCTAGTTGAAATGGACTTGCGTGCAAAGTGGAGCCCGCATCCGATATGTACTTGTTTGATTAACACACCTAGGACCGAGTTTTTTTATGGTTGTGCATGACATAGGCAAAAACGGTGTTTTATGCTTGATCGACAATGCGAAGCATATCCGATGGGCACAATACTTTGCACACACCTTCAACTATGTGGAATTGACTTACATGCAAAGTGGCACGTCCATCCCATAAGTGCTTGATCAGATAACATACCTAGCAGCATGTTTTTTTCGGATGTGCATGACACTAAAGCAAAAATAGTATTTAATGCTCGATCGACCATGCAAAGGATATCCGATGGGCACAACACTTTTCCTACACCTCAACCTAGGTGGTATTGAAATGTTCTAAAAGAGGCACACCCATCCTATAAGTACTTGGTCAGATAACACACCTAAGGGCGTGTTTTTTTACGGATGTGCATATCACTAGGGGAAAAACGGTGTATAATGCATGATCGGCCATGCAAAGCATATCTGATGGTGACAATGCTTTGGATGCACCTCAACCTAGTTGAAAAGGACTTGCATACAAAGTGGAGACCCCGTCCGATAAGTACTTGTTTGATTAACACACCTAGGACCGTGTTTTTTCATGGTTGTGCACGACACTAAGGCAAAAACGGTGTTTTATGCTTGACCGACAATGCAAAGCATATCCGATGGGCATAATACTTTGCACAATTGACTTATATGCAAAGTGGCACGCCCATGCCATAAGTGCTTGATTGGATAACATACCTAGCAGTATGTTTTTTTACGGATGTGCATGACACTAGAGCAAAAATAGTATTTAATGCTCGATCGACCATGCAAAGGATATCCGATGGGCACAACACTTTTCCTATGCCTCAACCTAGGTGGTATTGAAATTTTCTCAAAAAGGCACACCCATCCAATAAGTACTTGGTGAGATAACACACCTAAGGGTGTGTTTTTTTGGGGATGTGCATATCACTAGGGAAAAAACGGTGTATAATGCGTGATCGACCATGCAAAGCATATTCGATGGTGACAATACTTTGCATGCATCTCAACGTAGTTAAAATAGACTTGCGTGAAAAGTGGAGCCCCCATCCGATAAGTACTTGTTTGAATAACACACCTAGGGCCGTGTTTTTATATGGTTGTGCATGACACTAAGGCAAAAACGGTGTTTTATGCTTGATCCACAATGCAAAGCATATCCAATGGGCACAATACTTTGCACACACCTTCAACTAGGTGGAATTGAGTTACATGCAAAGTGGCATTCCCATCACATAAGTACTTGATCGGATAACACACCTAGCAGCATGTTTTTTTACGGATGTGCGTGACACTAAGGCAAAAATGGTATCTAATGCTCGATTGACCATGCAAAGCATATCTGATGGGCACAATACTTTTCCTACGCCTTAACGTGAGTGGTATTGAAATGTTCTCAAAGAGGCACACCCATCCGATAAGTACTTGGTCAGATAACATACCTAAGGGCGTGTTTTTTTACAGATGTGCATATCACTACGGGAAAAATGTTGTATAATGCGTAATCGACCATGCAGAGCATATCCGATGGTGACAATACTTTGCACGCATATCAACCTAGTTGGACCGGACTCGCGTGCAAACTGGAGCCCCCATCCGATAAGTACTTGTTTTATTAACACACCTAGGACCGTGTTTTTTCATGGTTGTGCATGACACTAAGCCAAAAATGGTTTTTTATGCTTGATCGACAATGCGAAGCATATCCGATGGGCCAATACTTTGCACACACCTTCAAATAGATGGAATTGACTTACATGCAAAGTGGAACGCCCATCCCATAAGTGCTTGATCGGATAACATACTAGCAGCATTTTTTTTCTGGATGTGCATGACACTAGAGAAAAAATAGTATTTAGTGCTCGATCGACCATGCAAAGGATATCCGATGGGCACAACACTTTTCCTAAACCTCAACCTAGGTGGTATTGAAATGTTCTAAAAGAGGCACACCCATCCGATAAGTACTTGGTCAAATAACACACCTAAGGGCATGTTTTTTTACAGATGTGCATATCAGTAGGGGAAAAACGGTATATAATGCGTGATCGGCCATGCAAAGCATATCTGATGGTGACAATACTTTGCACGCACCTCAACCTAATTGAAAAGGACTTGCATACAAAGTGGATCCCCCATCCAATAAGTACTTGTTTGATTAACACACCTAGGACCGTGTTTTTTCATGGTTGTGCATGACACTAAGGCAAAAATGGTGTTTATGCTTGATTGACAATGCAAAGCATATCCGATGGGCACAATACTTTGCACACACCTTCAACTAGGTGGAATTGACTTATATGCAAAGTGGCACGCCCATCCCATAAGTGCTTGATCAGATAACATACCTAGCAGCGTGTTTTTTAACGGGGGATGTGCATGACACTAGAGCAAAAATAGTATTTAATGCTCGATCGACCATGCAAAGGATATGCGATGGGCACAACACTTTTCCTATGCCTCAACCTAGGTGGTATTGAAATGTTCTCAAAGAGGCACACCCATCCGATAAGTACTTGGTTAGATAACACACCTAAGCACGTGTGTTTTTGCGGATGTGCATATCACTAGGGAAAACACAGTGTATAATGCATGATCGACCATGCAAAGCAGATCCGATGGTGACAATAATTTGCACGCATCTCAACGTAGTTAAAAAAGACTTGCGTGAAAAGTGGAGCCCCCATCCGATAAGTACTTGTTTGAATAACACACCTAGGGCCGTGTTTTTATATGGTTGTGCATGACACCAAGGCAAAAACGGTGTTTTATGTTTGATCCACAATGCAAAGCATATCCGATGGGCACAATACTTTGCACACACCTTCAACTAGGTGGAATTGACTTACATGCAAAGTGGCATTCCCATCGCATAAGTACTTGATCGGATAACACACCTAGTAGCATGTTTTTTTACGGATGTGCATGACACTAAGGCAAAAATGGTATTTAATGCTAGATCGACCATGCAAAGCATATCCGATGGGCACAATACTTTTCCTATGCCTTAAACTAAGTGGTATTGAAATGTTCTCAAAGAGTCACACCCATTCGATAAGTACTTGGTCAGATAACATACCTAAGGGCGTGTTTTTTTGCGGATGTGCATATCACTACGGGAAAAATGTTGTATAATGCGTAATCGACCATGCAGAGCATATCCGATGGTGACAATACTTTGCATGCATCTCAACCTAGTTGAAACGGACTTGCATGCAAACTGGAGCCCCCATCCGATAAGTACTTGGGGTGGTAGCAACCTAAGGGTGTCCACTTTTTGTTCACTCCCCAATCCTAAGGAGGTGGAAAAACAAGCTTTTTAGCACACAAAAATGCAAATCTCACCAACTTCCCTATGGATCTAGTCTTTGAAGTCTTCTGACACAACATCACACTTGCTATTGTGCACACAATCGTATAGTCTGATCGAAAATTCGATGCACACACAAAAAATTTCTTTGTGTCACACGGCATGGTTCCAGGGTGGTCACACGTTTGTCACGAACAAAGAGTGTCATATTGAATTCTAAATTTCTCACTCATTTTAGATTAAATGTTATTGAAACTTTGTAAGTGGTCTCTTTGCATTATGTAGAGCTTAACTTGATTTATTGGTAATTTTTTGAATGATTTATCTAATTATAAATAATTATTTATAATAAATAAAGTCATAAAATACATGCATTTTAGTAGCACACCACATTTTTTTAGTATTTTGAATAATTAAGCAAATCCAATTGGTGGAAGGTTAGTAGGCACATAAGGGTGTGTGGTTGAATCATCAAATTCCAAATCCAACGGTTAGATTTAGGAAGATTGAAGTTTAATTTTTACTTTTACTCCTTAGAGGATCAATAAAGAATATTAAAAATAAATCTAGTAATTCTCAAACATAACCAAACATTTCAAAAATGTCAATATTTTTAGTCCTCTGCATGATGAATAAGAGGAAAAAATTTTGGTTAAATTTGAGTAAGGGAAACGTACGATATGGCCTCCAACAGTTAAATCTCCCTTTTGTGGGGGAAAAAGGGCCACCCAAGCCTAATACCAAGACAAGGTAGGCTTGGTATTAGGCTTGGTGAGGTAGGCTAGGAGCATCACTGATCCTAGTGGCAAGCCTTTGGAGTTTGCATGCTGCCCATGTGGAAGGCTGAGTCATCAAAACCATGCCACGTTGTTAGACCACGTGGTGCCATCTCATCAAGCAGATGTGACATCACTCCTTGCCATGTCACCTTACATTGCCACACGTGCTGCCACATGTGCCACCTCATCATTCCACATCATCAGCCATGTGATCACACAATGCCACCTTGGCATACCTCCTCAACCTTGCCACGTCACCAATCCCTCCACCTCAATTTGCCATGTCAATCTACCACCTCATGAATGCCAACTCATCATGCCACATCACCTTTCAATGTCATCGAAGAGGCCCAGTACCACATCATGACCATGCAGGAAGAGACTATATTACCACATCATGACCATGCATGGTGCCACATCAGCCAGATGTATACACATGACGATGTGCGATGCATACAATACCTCGATCAAGGTACATATGCTGGGTGAGGCATACAATACCTCGTTCGAGGTATGTGACCGAGGACACCTAGAGATACCTAGATCGAGGTTCATACATACATGCGCAATGCACTAAATACCTCGATCGAGGTATAAGGTCTGATCGGGGCTCTGGGCATAGCAGACCTCTCCACCAAAACTAAGCCAATTAGTATCAATCTTAGCACCTCTCCACCAATAATAATGAAGAGCAATCTGAGAGCAATCTAGTGGATGAGTTGAGGCTCTCTATAAGACACCACGTTTTGGTTCATTTCACCCATTCTTAGCCATTCTTGCCTCCTCATCACTTTGTCACACCTTCCATCCTACTTTCATTGAGAATGGGTTCTCAAAGCCGTAGAGCTAGTAGACGTGAAAGATGTAGGAACCCCCCCCAAATCTCATTGACGAGGAGCGCAAGCGGAAGGCTCGTGAGCGCAAGAGAGCCTCTAGAGCTCGAGCTCGCGCTGCCACCACTGATCCACCTCCAGCTCTACCTCTACATCCCACCTCCACCCCCACCCCCACCTCCATTGTCCCCCCATGCTCATCCGCTCCCCTACCTCTAGCCTCCGCCCTTCCCCTAGCCCTCCCCTAGCCACCTACATTTTGGCCTCCACCTCTACCTCTTCCCCCTCCACCCTCCCCCCTCCCCCTCCCCCTCCCCCTCCCCCCGCTCCGCTTGGCGCCTCCCTTCCCCCGTCCACCCTACCATCTCCCATTGATCCCCTTGCCCCACCTTGCAGCAGCAGTGTTGCTTCACGATGTGACTTGCCGAAGTCCACTATCCGTCATCGTACTAGCAAGATTGTGCAGTCTTTTTTTTGTGACCTCACGCCAGCTTCGCAGTCTTCTCTTCTTACATCCCTGATTGATCACCCTGACTTGGTAGAGTGTAGGAGGCTTGCTGGTCTTGGTGCACGTAGAGATAGGGTTGTATCTAGCGAGGTCCTTAGCAGTGTTCGACGTTCCTATGCTTCTATTAAGCATAGGAACTCCAGTGATGCCTTGGCAGCACGTCGTGCTATTGTGGCTGCCATTAGTAGACCTCATATGATAGGCCATGTGCGTACCGCTTCACGTCTTCTTCAGATTGCACCGCGCACATTGCGAGCAGGCATCATTAGGAGGCAGAGTCTAGAGGATAGTGAGACTGATGCTCTTTGGGCTTCGAGTGGTCGTGCACCTCGCAGCGATCGATTGTTGGATGATTCCACTAGGTCCTTCATACAACAGTTTTGGGAGGAGCATTGTAGAGCATCCCCGGTGTTCAAGAAGGCATTGCGGAAGAGGGTGTCACGCGGTGTGTACATTGAGCATGGTGCATGTTTTTTGGAGTGTACCCAGACTGAGTTGTACACTCAGTTTGTAGAGGCGCACCCGGAGTTCAAGATTGGGCAGAGGTCATTTGAGCGATGCAGGCCATGGTTTGTGCGATGCTCTCAGGAGCGTGACACATGCTGTGACGATAGGGTGGTGAGCCGGTATTTTTGGTGCGTGGATATTGGGAGTCTTGATCGGTCGAGGCCTTTCGATTGTCGTTCTGTGCCTGGCACTCTTGATTTCCATTCCATCAGGAGCGTAGGTGAGTCTCACCCCGCGATCTTTTCTCGACGGTTTGCATGTTTTTGCTCTACATGCATTGATGATGATTGGGGAGGGTGCTCCATGATACCATGGGCCGATCCATGGGTACGGCGAGTGCTTTCTCCCTTCCAGCCTTGGGAGGAGATACATGATGATCAGGATGCGGGATTCAGTTCCTCTAGAGATTATGACCAGCTTACAGATATTTTGCGTATTGGTGATATCTTCGCGGTTATTGCTTCGGAGGGCAATGAGGAGGGTGTGGATTATTACTTGTTGCGATGCTCTATGCTGAAGAGTGTGCTGAATGAGGATACAGTGGATGGGCATGGGATGCACTTCAATGCTCATAGCATGATCATAGGTGGCCACTATTTTCAGCAGATACAGAGGCGTGGTCGCTATATTGAGTTCCAGGAGTACATGGCGGATCAGGAGGCATACATGTATTCTCATCTTGTTGTTGGGATCAAGATTACTTTGAGTCGTGTTCGCACTCGCAAGGCGACGTCCACTCCACGATGGCGCCTTGCAGTGGCGGATCACGAGAGCATACTTGCAACTATTGGCATGAGAGAGCTGATCCTGAGGAGTAGCACATTACATATCATATTTTTTGGGATCATCAGTTGATCAGATTGATTTTTATTGGGTATCACTAGTTAATTACACTTTTTTGTATTCGATATGTATAGGCTCACTGTGTGACCGTACCATTGTAATTTTCATGGACTCATATTTTGTATTTCACTATGATGGCTGTATACACGTTCATACACATCATTGTATTAGATTCTATTTTTAACATGATGTCCGATGTCTTCTCAATGGGATTTGTTGTGTTTGTAATACAAAAAATTGTTTATTAGTAGTAATGTTGTAATTTGTTTTGTGCATTAGGACATTTTAAAAACGTGACTAAGAAAATTCGCGCACGTACTAACGAAATACGCGTTTGGACTTGCTTGTTGGGGATGAAACTTCGCACGACTCTTAGGCCACCCTAGACATACATCCACGCGAGATTTGGTCTGAATTGATTTGGTGTGCGCCACGTGGAAGGTACAATGCGTACATTTTTACAATCCCTACTAGCACTCGTGACTACATATGAGCTATGGCGCATGTACTAACGAAATGCGCGTGTGGACTTCTCTGTTGGGAATGAAACTTCGCACGACTCTTAGGCTCAGGGGGGTCACTATGTATAAACCCTCTATATCACGTGCATTCAAGCCCTATATTTAAAATCCCTTATCTGTAAAATTTTTCATTAATAAAATGTACCCCTTTTCTATACAAATCTGTAAATTTTTTCCAAAAGTATTTTAAATAGTCCCTTATGTATATTTATTTCTGTAAATTTTAGAAATAAAAAATATCCTTCTGTTGAACTCACGTGATAGGGTTACATATGATGAGTGACCCCCCCGAGCTCTTAGGCCACCCTAGACATACATCCACGCAAGATTTGGTCTCCAACTTATTTGGTATGCGCCACGTGGAAGGTATAATGCGTACATTTTTACAATCCCTACTAGCATGACTACGTGTGAGAAATGGCGCACGTACTAACCAAATATGCATGTGGACTTATCTGTTGGAGATTAAACTTTGCACGGCTCTTAGGCTACCGTAGACGTACATCCACGCAAGATTTGGTGGCCAACCGATTTGGTATGCGCCACATGGAAGGACAGTTGTGTACATTTTTACAATCCCTACTAGCACGACTACGTATGAGCTATGGCGCATGTACTAACGAAATACGCATGTGGATTTATCTGTTGGGAATGAAACTTCGCACGACTCTTAGGCCACCCTAGACATACATCCACGCAAGATTTGGTCTCCAACTTATTTGGTATGCGCCACGTGGAAGGTATAATGCGTAAATTTTTACAATCCCTACTAGCACGACTACGTGTGAGAAATGGCGCACGTACTAACCAAATATGCATGTGGACTTATCTGTTGGAGATTAAACTTTGCACGGCTCTCAGGCTACCGTAGACGTACATCAACGCAAGATTTGGTGCCCAACTAATTTGGTATGCGCCACGTGGAAGGTACAATGCGTACATTTTTACAATCCCTACTAGCACGACTATGTATGAGCTATGGCGCATGTACTAACGAAATACGCGTGTGGACTTATCTGTTGGAAATGAAACTTCGCATGACTCTTAGGCTACCGTAGACGTACATCCACGCAAGATTTGGTGCCCAACTGATTTGGTATGCGCCACATGGAAGGACAGTTGCGTACATTTTTACAATCCCTACTAGCACTCGTGACTACGTATGAAAAATGGCGCACGTACTAATGAAATACGCACGTGGACTTATCTGTTGGGGATGAAACTTCACACGCCTCTTAGGCTACCCTAGACGTACATCCACGCAAGATTTGGTCTCCAACTGATTTGGTATGCGCCACGTGGAAGGACAAATGCATACATTTTTACAATTTCTACTAGCACGACTAAACCCTAAACCCTAAACCCTAAACCCTGGACCCTAAATCCTAAACCCTGTTGGGCACGAAACTTCACATGCCTCTTAGGCTACCCTAGACGTACATCTACGCAAGATTTGGTCTCCAACTGATTTTGTTTGCACCACGTAGAAGCAATCCCTACTAGCACGGCTAAACCCTAACCCTAAACCCTAAACCCTGGACCCTAAATCCTAAACCCTGTTGGGGACGAAACTTCACACGCCTCTTAGGCTACCCTAGACGTACATCCACGCAAGATTTGGTCTCCAACTGATTTGGTTTGCGCCACGTAGAAGCAATCCCTACTAGCACGACTAAACCCTAAACCCTAAACCCTAAACCCTGGACCCTAAATCCTAAACACTGTTGGGGACGAAACTTCACACGCCTCTTAGGCTACCCTAGACGTACATCAACGCAATATTTGGTCTCCAACTGATTTGGTTTGCGCCATGTAGAAGCAATCCCTACTAGCATGACTAAACCCTAAACCCTAAACCCTAGACCCTGGACCCTAAATCCTAAACCCTATTGGGGACGAAACTTCACACGCCTCTTAGGCTACCCTAGACGTACATAAACGCAATATTTGGTCTCCAACTGATTTGGTTTGCGCCACGTAGAAGCAATCCCTACTAGCACGACTAAACCCTAAACCCTAAACCCTAAACCCTGGACCCTAAATCCTAAACCCTGTTGGGGACGAAACTTCACACGCCTCTTAGGCTACCCTAGATGTACATCCACGCAAGATTTGGTCTCCAACTGATTTAGTTTGCGCCACGTAGAAGCAGTCCCTACTAGCACGACTAAACCCTAAACCCTAAACCCTAAACCCTGGACCCTAAATCCTAAACCCTGTTGGGGACGAAACTTCACACGCCTCTTAGGCTACCCTAGACGTACATCCACGCAAGATTTGGTCTCCAATTGATTTGGTTTGCACCACGTAGAAGCAATCCCTACTAGCACGACTACACGTTTGCGCCACGTGCAAGCAATCCCTACTAGCACGACTACACGTTAGCGTACATGGTGAGAATTAACCAAAAAACTTCAGTTCAAAACGTGCTACAAAAAAATAAACTAACATAATCAAAATAACTAACCTCGTCCCTAGACTCGGCCAACACAGCCTCCAACTCTGCAATCCGTCTGTCTCGAGCCTCCAACTCGTGCTGAGGCATCGTAGATGTGGGAGGTGGTGTAGATGTGGGATGCTCCATCGATGATCGAGGTGGGGGAGGTGGAATCGCAATAGATCTCGATAGGGCAGAGACCATGTGCTGCAAGGATGATGCCATTGAATGAACATCCCCCTAATCTGTCCTCCCATCGCTTGCAATGCCAGTGCAGGGATGGTGTGCAACTCTGGTCCCTCGCGTCGACGCCGAACACCTACAATCTGACGCTCCTGACGCCCCATCCTACCACGTCCCGCTCCTGATCCTGGACGGGTACTGAGGTAGTCCACCCGATGACCAAGGACAAACTCAGCATAAAGCTGCATGGCAAACGACCTGGCTATCTGGCGGTTGTGAGGCAATCGACCACCATTCGCAGCAAGATATCTCGGATAAATGTGTGCTGCTATGATGGGGTGCCTACACCGTAAAATATGCAAGGGGAGCCCTGATCGTGGTCGCATCGCCTCGGTGTGACCATCCCAAAACATGTCCTCCAAGGCCTCCCTGTGATGTGACTCTCGCTCAAACAACTGTCGAATGGCTCTCCAATCCAAGCCACCACCAGTGATCTCCGCCTCAGCCTGTGCCTGAAAGCTATCCACAACGTCCTCAACTGTGTCCAATCGACTCAGAGCCTCAATAACTGAATCCAGGCTCGCAACCAAGTGAGGGGGTGCCCTAGCATCCTGCAGTGCCCTCATCTCAGCTCTCATCATCTCTATCTGCATACGAATAGTGGTGCTAGAACCTGTGCGCTGGCTGGCGCATGCACAAAAAAACCACATGGAAATTAATATTCTATTTGGGTAATGAAAATAATATTCTATTCAATATGACTTATAATCTATTTACGTAATGAAAACTATTTGTACGTACTCCTTGATGAGGTAGATCCTATGCACCTACCGGTAGATGGGCCAAATGTGTGGCTCAATATTAATCAATATTATTAATAATTCTTAATTTTGATTAGAATTTTTTCACTCTAGTCATTGCATTTTAAAACTTAGATGTCTCAAATATTTTTTCCTTATATGTTTCCCTTTTTTCACTTTTTATCCAATATGAAACTTTTCCACATGTGGTGTAAGGACCACATTGTCCACTAATGGCCCCTATACTAAGGACAGATAGTGGAGAGGTTTGGTTAATAAGACCTTCTTTGAATGCTTTACTGCCTTGGGTTTGCAATAGATATGGAGGCTCGTATGGAGGAGATAGAAGGATACCTAATACATTACTTTGAATGATACACAAGCAAGGCGCATCTAGTATTTCTCGGACTACACATTAAAAAAGAGAGCGGGTTCACACTACAGACCTTTTAAAGCGAGAACTTTGAGAAAATAATTAAGCCTTTTCAATATTATCTATTTTGGTTGGGCAATCCACCTCAACTAGTGGCCATTCCTATAGATCATCACTTGGTTCAAGACATTTTGTATAAGACTCACTCGACTTCTAGTTGTAAAAATAGTTTTGGAATGAGATCATCCACATATGTAGCAACAACAAAGGGCACAAGATCCCTAGAAGAGGATTCAAAAACTTTGAAAATTAAATCCTTGGATGTCCCTATGCAATGGGAAGGGTTGCATACGATAACTAATGTTAATTTTGGTTGAGCTCAAGTAATAAGCGTCACTGTTGCCTATGGTTGGACTAGCAAGAAAGAGACCACCCTTATTAAAAAGAGACTAATATTTATGTACTTGTTGCTACTTCAATTCCCAGCAAGGAAAGGTATCCAACATGGGCTCCAGCTTTACAAGAATTCAATTAGAGGTCTAATTGTGAAATAGAAGGATTAAAAGCATTTATTACATACAAAGAGGAAATGCTTCGGAGATATCCTAATTCGAAGCCTACTTGGAGAGAACACACTACCACTATAATTAATAAGACACGAGATTTAATAAAGGACCTTGAGAGAATGCGAGGCTCAAAGGATGTCAAGGAAGAATGCAACATGTTTTGGCCAAATGTTTATAACGATTTGCGCCCACCTCCAGTCTTTGAAAATGAATTTGTATCATTACTCCCACATCCATATTGTGGACCGAAGAAGAGAGAGTTTATGCCACAAGTAGATATAGAGGTCGATTGTTTTGTTGTGGTTTGGCCATCGGATGATGAATATGAGAATGTGAAGTTTTGGATTGCAAAAGTAGTTGATGTGCAAAGAGATGACCAAGGGAGAGCTACAACATTTACAGTGGTATGGTATGAGCCAAAGGGCAGGAAGGAGAATATGGATAACAACACATTGTATACTAATTCTATAATGAAGGAGTGGGTCCCAAATGATGAAGCGGTCTCTCAAGTATCGATGGAGACAATCATAGTGTCTTGGCATTCAAGGGAAAAGAAATCAAAGAAGCGCATGGGATATGAGGTAGAAGGAAAAATAAAAATACCACAGCAAATTATTTTGCATATACATGAATTTTTAAGGATGCTCGCCATGGAGGAAGTAGAAGGAGACAGCACAAATGAAGAATGTCCATGATTAAAGCTTTGTATTGAAGTCCATTAAAGGATTTTATTTGGGTACTAGGCAAGAAGCCAATTCAAGACAATTATAATCAGAGTCATCACCTCCTATGTCAAATGAGAGTCAAAATATGCACTGGATGTCACCCAAGGGTCAAGGCTTGGCAAGACAATAGGGAGTTAATGCAGATGGCACTTGCCAAGGGACTATCACATTGAGTAATAAGACAATGAGGAGTCAATGCACCTAAGGGGCAAGGCTTGGCAAGACAAGTGGGAGTTAATGCAGATGGCACCTGGCAAGGGACTGTCATGACATTGAGCAATAAGACAATGGGCAGTCAAATTATGCAGATGGCACGAATTGAGGCTCTTCAAGAGCAACAACTTAAATTGTAAACATATGTTCAATCTATATCATTTTGGATATAAAGACTCTAGCTGAGAGCAACATCTCTCAAAGTAATCATATAATAATAGCTATAATTGCTATTATAATTCTTTGGTTCAATACAAAATTTGGGTCTTATGGCATCATGTCTTTTTTCTATTTATTAAAAGTTTTAAAAATTTTGTGCATATTACGAGTGACAATGTCATTTTCATGAAATATTTAAGTCTCCTTTCATGGATTTATAAATTTATCATGTCAAGGAAAAATATTAAAAATAATTAAATTAACAAATAACTTAGGTATAGCTAGAATTTCTAATATAGGATTATTGCAAATTCTTGCATGTTGGTGCAAAAGTATAGATTGAAAAAACAATATTTTTCTGTGAATATGATAGTGCCACAAAGTGAACATTTGATTTGGGAAGAATATTTTCAGAAAGTAAAATTTTGATTTGGGAAGGATATTTTCACAAAGTAAACTTTTCATTTGGGAAGGATTTTTGGGCTTCATCCAAAAACAACAGAAAAATCCAAAATTAATGAAATAGGTGTTTATTGTGCTCATCGAAATCAGCATCAGCAATGGCAGGCTCATCCTCATGGGTAATGGCCTGAATATCTGTATCTCCTATCTCATGATCATCATCCTTTTCTATTGTATCACGATCATCATCACCTCCATGGCCATGATCATCCTCCATGCGCTCCATATTAGTAAATGTACTATATATCACTTTGGAACATGGCATAATAGGTACGGCATGCCACCACCTATTATTATCCACCATTGGTTGATAGAAAACCTAATTCAAGCACAAATACAAACATGTTATTTTCCTTGCATTGAAGGTATCAAATATTAAAAAGTGAGTATTTTTATATATGTTTACAGTACCTGTTCACATTGTTGCGGTAGTATTAGTGTGTCTTTCTTGCTTTGCCAAAACTTTGTGGAGTCAATAGCTACAAATCCACTTGCATGGCATTTGATTGTTGCATTAGGGCCTCTTTCCACCATGTCCTTAAACCACTTGACATCCAAAACATACACAAAGAAGTGCCGAAAGTCAAGCTTAATAATATCTTGGATTATGCCACAATAATCATCCATGGCTCCATTGGCTCCCTCACTACTATACACAGGCCTTATTTTGATGCTTAAACGCCAACGTTTAGCATGTGCAAGGTGCTAATCATCGGAAAGCAAAGCAGGTTTAGAAAAATGTCGCTATATAGGGACTCTAGCCAAGTGTCGCTATATAGTGACGTTTATATAGAGTCACTATATAGCGATACTTGCTAGACTTGTAGAAGGTCGTTATATAGTAACTTTGAGAGAGTTTCCTATAGTGACGTTTTATAAAGAGTGTTTCTTCCCATACTGACCTTTAAAGATAGTTTTTCCCAATGACAATTTTTCTTTCCTTTTCATACATGTTTGATCCTTTGAAAGAATAAAAGTACAAGAGCATGTACATCAATTTTGACGCTCATATATTCATGTCCAAGTTTGATATCAAAAAAATCAATGAAAATCATTTACATCAACAACTTTATTCTAATCCAAGTCTAGCGCGCCAAACAAATCTATCTCCAACTCTATACTAGGTTGATCTCCTATATCATCATCATACTCTGGCATCGTACGTTCACCCAAGACTTGATCATCTTCTTCAATAAAGTCGGGTGATTCTTGATGATCATCATCTTCTTCCTCAATATCGTGATCTCCATCTTCCTCTCGTACGATGTCATTATGTGCATCTTCCTCTTGGATCATATTGTGATCTCCATCTTCTTCGCTAGATCCATCTAGATCAATTGGATCCAGCATTGGTAGTGGCATCTCCATATCCACATCTCTATCTTCAAAAAATTTCTTACTTCGTGGTGCAACTTGGATCACGTACCACCATCTTGGATTAGAATGATCTAGATGAAAAACCACCTGTATTGAAGATGGGTGCCAAATTCCATCAATTATATATGTGAAATTATGCTTAATTACATGTAACAATGGATCTTTAAAAATGAAAGCTTCGATTAATTAAATCATTAGTATGCACCTGCTCACAATGTTCGGGAAGAACAAAAGTATCACTTTCATCGGTCCAAAGTTTGGTGGAGTCTATTGCAAAGAAACCACTACTGTCTTTCCTCATTGTTGCATGGGGACCGTTGTAAATAGCCCACAATAATCCAACTACGAGGAGAGAAGATTGGTATCCGAAGCACTTGCTCGGCTATCTTGTGAGAAGTTAGCCATGACTCCACAATCGTACATGATTCTCTTTGAATCGATGCATCCCACATAAAAATGTCGTCCATATGACCATAATGCATTGTACTTTTTGTACTACAAAAGAGCATCATTAAAAAGGATGCATCTATTTTATAGCATATATTGCCACAAATAATTACTTAATTACGTCAAGAGGTAAGAAACTTACATGTATCATACATCCAAATGATAACTCTTGCTTGCGCTCGTTTATTGTCTCTCAATCATGTTCGGCTTTACGTAGAGCCAATTGTAGCCAATCAAGTGATGTGTGAGTGGGGAGAAGAGCGAGATCCCATGGATATGGTTGCGATCGTCTGTACATTACTCTGAATCTCTTCCTTGCATTTATTCTTTTTGCTTTGGCCGCTTCATATCTTTCAATCCACTTTTGCATCTCCTTTCTATTGAGGATACAAAACTTATTGAATTTCTCCATTTTTTCTTGCTCATCCTTCTTTCAATACCTTTTCCGTAGGGAACCTCACCAATGATGCAATCATCATCCTTCTTATGCCAAGCTTGTGGCATATCGAGATCCATGGATGCAAGAAACTCCATGATATGTACTAATGACTCTTGCACAAGCCATCCCTTTGCCATGCTTGCTTCCAGTCTTGCTCTTTGCCTTAAAAATTCCTTCAAAGTTTTTATAAACTACTTAAGAAAAAACATCCACCAACTATGAACGGTGCCTGCAATGACCACCT
Organism: Dipteris shenzhenensis; assembly: GCF_047967505.1. NCBI lineage: Eukaryota > Viridiplantae > Streptophyta > Polypodiopsida > Gleicheniales > Dipteridaceae > Dipteris > Dipteris shenzhenensis. The sequence continues at coordinate 23,461,151 of NC_141622.1, read as the reverse complement.
CATCAACTATGTGCACAAGCAAGTGCGCTTGAGTTGTCATAATGCTTGAGGGAAAGTGCTTTTCAAGCAAGCATACGATTTTGATGGAGTCCACCCTAGCCTTCTTGATGCTCGATATGGAGATCTCTTTTTGAGATATCCACCTATTTCATATGCCCATGTAAGATATATTCATAATCAGTCTATAGATTATTCAACTTAAATTGAAGAAAATGCAATCAATGCGATGTGATAGTAAGCATACCTCACAATACCACTGATCTTGAATATAGAATTTCTAATATCTTCTTGTAAGCACCCTTTTACTGTAATTGGGAGGATGAACTATCCAAGAAACAAAGAAGTCATGTCAATAATATAACATAATCATAATTACACTAACACATCACAATTATCAAAACACTAATCCTACAGCTTAGAATACCTATAAGACCTTGTGCCAATCATGGGACTTGAGAGCACTAAGCTTATTGTCTTTTGAAAATGCTCCTTTCAAACAATGCATGTACCCTATTGGCGTTCAAAAAGAGGCACTGTCCACCTTGATTGCTTCCTCCTCTCTCTTAGAGAGGATCCATGTTGCTTTTGAGAGGACAACTTTACAAGCAAGCACTCGGGGCCACAAACGAGGCATCCTATTCATAGTGCGCAAGTCTTCTCGCACTCCTCTTGAGTCTTTGGAACCAACCAAGTGTGCCCAAATAGTAGCCCCCACATTCTTGAAGATATTCATGGGATCTAAGAGATGATTTATTTGTACCTGACCCCAATAAGGAATCTTGTGAAAGATGGATAGTCTCTTCATACCACAAGGAGGCTCCTCTCCATTTATCCTCAAAGCCTGAATCTAGTCACTTGCCTTCAAATATGGAGATGGTGGATCAAGCTGACCTCCACACGTGAGATGGTCCAACAGAAGGTATCGAGCATGACCTTCATAAACATTTTTCCTCATATGTTTGGAGTATTGTGAAAGTGGTTTCAAACCTGGTCCACAAATAGGACAAGCATGGTACCTGCTTGTAACAAGTCATGCACGCATGCATGAATGTGTTAGTATAAGACATGCACGTGTGAAAGTGAGTCATAAAAGCATAATCCGATATTAGACATGTAAGGACACAACCACGTATCTACACACTCTCCATATCTTGGGTAGTCAGGCATGGTCCACATTAAGATTTCCCTGACCAAAATGCCATTGGTATGTCTAGGAGCTCTAGAAATATCAAAGACCCGCACTCCTCTCCATAAGATCTGTAACTCCTCTATCAAAGGTGCCATGTACACGTCCATATTTTTGGTGTTGTACTTCCTTGGCACGAGAAGTGCAAGCATGAGGTGTCCCTTCTTTATTGTTAGCCATGGTGGGATATTGTAATTCACCAAGACTATGGGCCATATGATGATTGCGATGGATTGCTATAACTATTTTGTTGGTTGGATAGTTTATTGTCCCAATTATAGTGAAATGATGTTTATTATTAAAAGATGTTAGAAAAACTATCTACAAGATTAGTGTGGTATGTGAGGTATACTTATCTATCATATCACCTTATATTATATTTAATTTTGAATGATGCACAATTTTTGAATCTTATATGAGTATGTGAAATAGATGGATGTCCCAAAAATATATCTCTTTATTAAGCATCGAGAAGGCTAAACATGAGTCCATCAAGTTTGTGTGCTTGCATGAGAAGAACTTTGAACCCTCAAGAATTATGGGGACTTTGCACTTGCTTGTAGACAATATAGTAGAGGAGGTTGCCATTACAGGAACAATTCATAATTGTTGGATGGTTTTCGTTGAATGGTTTATGAAAAATTTGAAGGGATTTTTAAGGCAAAAAACAAGACCCAAGGGAAGAATGGCAGAGGGTTGGCTTGTACAAGAGTCATTGGTATAGATCACTGAGTTTCTTGCATCCATGGATCTTGATATGCCACATGCTTAACATAATAAGGATGTTGATGATTGGATCATTGCCAAGGTTGGTCAATGAAAATGGGTTCGAAGAAAGATGGGCAAAGAGAGAAGAAAAAATTTCAACAAGTTTTGTATCCTCAATCGCAAGGGCATGCAAAAGTGGATTTAGAGATATGAAGAGAGGAAAAAACAAAAGAGAAATTCGAGAAGGAGATACAGAGTCCTGCATAAGCGAATGCAATCATTTTCTCAAGGCCTTGCTCTTCTCCCAAAAGGCATGTCATGCAATTGGCTACCATGGATAATTTTCTCTTGCTACTTTTGTGTATGCCCTAATAAAAATAAAGGTTTGGAACATTCACCAAGATTTGAAACTTTTATGAGAAAAAATTTATATTTTTGCCAAGATTTACAACATTTTCTTCCAAATTTAAAAGAACACCTAAAAAGTTATGATATGTTCTATCAATGTTACAAAATTGAAGAACTAGCTCGATAAAATTTTGCAAGAATTTTATTTTAATATATAAGTATAGCTTTTATAAAAACATCCATGTTGGCTACAACAAGGTCTTCATAAAGCCAAACGTGATGGAGAGATAGTAACGGAGTGAGAGTGAGATTTTGCATGAGGACGTGATCTAGAAGTAAGTTTCTTACTTTTGGTTTATTTAAGTTGATCATAAACACAACCTCTATAAAATGCAACCTCATTGCTTTTTTCTTTTGGATACTACAAAAAGTATATTGTGTTAAGGTCATATGGATGGCATTTTTGTGTGGAACACATCAATTCGAAGAGGACCACATTTGATTTGTGCAGTCAAAGCTAACCTCATACAAGATAACCAACCAAGTTCATCTGATACCAATCTCCTTTCCTTATAATAAGATTATTGTGGGAACATAAGCGAAATCTATGAAGTTGGATTTATACTATTTAGTATCTTTATTCTTGATATAAAATGGTTTAGAAATATCTACAAGAAACTCTTCATAAAGCCGAAGATGATGGAGAGATAGTAACCGAGCAAGAGTGAGAGTTTGAGTGGGATGTGATCTACATCTAAGTTTCTTACTTTTTGATGTGCTTTAGTTAATCATGGTTAAATCGCTATGAAATGCATTATCCTCATTATTTTGGTTCAACATTTGCTTGGGTGTAGCCAATCATGAAACTATTTTCAGGGCCATTTTGGGGCCACGACGCGATGCACTTCTAGATGAATATTTGAATTTTGTGTGGACCCAGACTCTCGTCGAAAATTTTCCCGACGTCCTCATGAAGGCGAACTGGCGTAATAATGAGATGCAATTTTATCATGGTCAATAGTGCAAAGCTCAACACATGGAACTATATGCATTTACTCATGAGCACAGAGACTATTGCTTTGCCTCTGGCCTGCTGACTACATCACACAACCTTTGCCTTGCCATGTTTGCTTGCGCAGCTTTGCAATCTGTCCACTGTGTAACAAAAACTTTTGTTGCACCGACCATCGTGTTGGTTTGAGCACAACCATGTTGGCCCGACCACATTAAAAAAATTTGCCTTGCCACTTATCATTGCGCAGCCTCGCCATCTATCACTGCGCAAAACAATCTTTTGTTGTGCTGACCACTGTGCTGGTTCAAGCAATGATGTTGGCATGGAGAGACCACCACGTTGGCATGAAGACCACCAGGGCATGTCAATCTCTAATGAGACCCCTCAAGGTCCATATCCGCAACCACCGTTGTGTGGATAAAAAAGGAAAAATATTTTTCACTTGTTGCATGTTGCTGGGTGAGTGCATAGCTATGTACATAGCTAGTTGGTTGTGGAAATGAGCTGTGGGTGGCCTCATGATGGACTCCACACTGATGACATATTGTCTTGAGATGGAAGACGCTTCTACATGGACTTCTGGGAGATGATGGAAAGCAATATGAGCGCATCAGGCACTTGGGCTTCATGAACTCGCGGTTATATGTGGCAATCAAATAATAAAAATTCGCTTGAAGGATATGTGCAAAGGTGGAGTGCCTAAGGTTGGATATAGGCACTAATTGCCTTGGTGTAAAGTTTGAAGGAAGGGAGGAAGAGTGGTAAAAAGCATGGGATGACGTGGCTGATTTTTGGAGAAGAGAAGCATGCATGCACGTGGCTACGTGATAGGAAAGGAAGCCTCTAGTTGTGAGCTGGTGGAACGTGAAGATGGTATCTATGAAGGTGGCACAGGGATCCTGGACGGAGGGGGATTTGGTTTAGAAGCTTCACGTGAAGGAGAGGCTCTTCTGGATGAAGGAGCTGAGAAGGAGCTTGGAGGAGAATGGGGGCTGTTGCCTTGGGTGGCTGGTAGGGAGCGCATTGCTACTACAGGGGGTGTGCTCTGTGGATCAAGAGAGGCTCGTAGTGAGTAGGGAGTCGCCCATATACGGGCTGAGGGGCCTTGGAAATGGAGAGGCTCAGAGAAAGAGAGATAGCGGAGGCACAGGGGCAACAGAGGAGAGAGATGAGAGCTCTGTGAACAGCTTGATGGGAAGGCGCGCTGCTCCTTAATGGAGAGAGGCTTGCAGGAAGTCACATATGCGGAGAGGACAGCTAGCAGGAGAATTCCAGACGGAATCGGTGGCTAGTAGGAGGGAGGAGAACCGTGTGCAGTGGAAGGTGGGAGACTTTGGAAGTCGTCTCAACTATGGAGGCATGAGCCTGTTGTGAGGAGAAGGTTGCAGACAAGCGGGTGAACGAGGAGTCCAAGAAATCAACTTTGGGAGCATATCTCTAAGAGGCTGGAGGAACATCGCGATGCGGGTGCTCTATGAGCAGTAGAGAAGCTATGAGCATATATCGTAGTGAAGAGGAGGTCGTCTTCTCTTAATGGAACGTTTTTGAAAGGGCGAAGCATCTCAACTATGCCGAGAAGATATGTGAGTTTTAAAGCAAGGGAGAGTGGCTGCAGTGAGGATGCGATTACAGACTGCAGGGTCTAAAGAGAGGTGTCACTACTACAAGCTTGGAGGTCTTTCAGAGGGGCGGTTCTCTGGAAAAAGCTTGGTAGGAGAGGCACAACGGGAGGGTTGCAAAGGAGGTCCAGGACTGCGCAGAATTATACTATGGTTGGAATGATGGGGACGACGGTGATCTCTATTACAAGCCAGGATATCAAAACTACATAAACAGGCAGTTCTATTTGAATAGCTACAAGTTCACAAGAGAGCAGACATCGTCGAACAGGTTGAAGTCATCTCTGAGCAAGTTCAAAGCGGTGGCGTGGGCTGTGATGGCGTGCAACTACAAGCCTGTGCTGCGAGAAAGATCAAGCAGATGATTCATTCCACCACCCATTGTCTGAGGACTTGGTGGGGGGGATCTCTCTACAGCGGACGGTGAAGACTTGAGAGAGAGGAAGGCGTGCACTCCATGAGGAGTAGGGAAGCTGTGAGGCCATGATCACTGTGTGAAGGAGTGTGGCTCTTGCTGGTCGTGACTTTCTGAACAAAGGCATGGCGTCTCTATTGTGGAGGTTGAGAGACCTTGGAAAGAGGGTCGAGAGCTCCGGGAGCTCTAGAATGCTGTAGGACTAGCTATGGGAGGCGACAAAGCAGTTGGTCGTCGGTTGCATGAGATGATGGAGGGTATACAATGTGAGTAGAAAGGAACTGCAGTGCTTGGATGATCACGTGAAGAAGAAGAAAGAGCCCTTGTGATTGTTGCCATTCTTGATCATTGGATCTGATATGTGGTACCTATGTGAAGTTTGTTGACTGTTATGTTGCTCTCGTTGTGGGTTCTCTTATAGAATTGTGGTGTTTGATGGCATAGAAGAGGGGTGATGGCTTTGAGTTTATGAGGCAGATGATAGACTTGAAGTCAAAGAGATCCAAGATTGTTGTTCTTCATGGATGTTGTCGGGGGAGATATGAGCATCATTTTCTGGAGTTATATTTATGTTTCATGGGTCTTCTATGTATTTTCTGAGCTTGATCTCAGTCAGTAGGAGCTTGTGTTGGGCTGTGTAGTCCACTGGTTTTTTTTAAAGAGTTGTCTGGCTTCCGGAGAAGTGTGGCCAGAGTGTGAGTTGTATCAGAAGGTATGTGTAGAGACAATGATGTTGAATGGATGCCTTTTGCCTTGTGATAGTGTTGTTCGGGTGTTTTGAACGTGGATGAGTGTGGCTGTGAAGGTGGGTTAGGCTCTACTCTTTTTGTCCATCCACGTTTTGGTGCCTCCACGGAGGAAGTTCACTTCAGTTTACAAGATTGGAGGAGCAGGTTTTCTGAGACGTGTTGCAAGCAATGGGGAGAAATCCACACATGAGAGTGATACAGTGTGAGTGGTGTGGAAAATGTGGTCACAGGAAGGACAGATGTATTGAAGTCCAGGTACGTGTGATCCGACTCCGAGCTAGAGTGTAGAGAGCTTTGAAAGTGCTTGCCCGTAGGAAAAAGAATGCACTTCGGTTGCAAAGTGAGCTTCTTCAGTAGTGTGTTTATTTTGTTGCCTTCCAGTTTTGTTGTGGTTGAGAAAGCCAGGGTGTGTGACAGTTGAAAGATTGTGAGGATGGCAGAGGACTTTCCAGAGTTTTGGGGGATGCCATATGAGGATGCAGTGAGATTCTTGGAAAAGATGGAATTCACAGCACTTATGAAGGATAGGGCAACCCCTCAGATTCTGTTTCAGATTTTAAATTATTGTTTGCAGGGAGATGCAAAAGCATGGTTGCAGACTCAAATGACTACCTTCAGGACTACTCATCCTCAGCATCAAAATCCGGAGTATACGGTGGTGAGAGCAGCTTTTCTTTTACAGTTTGCACAATCGAGGAGCCCTAATGAAGTATGGAAGGAGTTGTGCAAAATTCAGCACAAGGATAGTCAAGATGTGGATCAGTATCTGATAGAGTTTGGTAGACTGTGGAGTCTATGGTGTGAGGCTTTAATTCCTGAAGTACCCCCACAAATGATAAAGAGAGACCGGTTTGTGGCTGGTCGGGAGCCTTCACTCCGTCTGAAGGTGGAGATGAAGAATATTGATAGTTTTGAGGATGCAGTCAGAGTGGCTAGAGAGAAAGAATGGAAGGTCAAGAGACTGAGGCAGCTTGGTATGCAAGAGGAGCCTAAAACCCTGGTCAGCAGGCCAGAAATGATCAAGGCATATGTAGAGAGAGAGCCAGTGTCTATTCCTATGCGGGATGATTCCCTAAAAAAGGAATTGCATGAAGCTGTGGAGCTGATGAAAACATTCAGCCTAAATTGGATGGAGATTGCAGGAAGAAGCAGAGGTCAAAATAACAGCGGAGACGCTATGGATGGAGGAGAAGGAAGTTCAGCTGATGCAAGGAGAGTACCAGATTATGTGATGAGCTGTAGACTGGAATTGGAAGAGGAACTTGAGGAGACAGTCACAGATGAAGAGAGAGATTTTTTGAGTGAGACAGAGAAAGAGAGCATCTCATCAGAGGAAGAGAGTCAGTTGTCTTCACTGTTGAAGGAACCTGATGATGTAAGGGAGCTGGATATCATTACACTTATGAGTGGAGGCTTGTCACTTGCTATGGAAGACGGTGTTGCTCAGCAAGATCTGTGCGAGGTGGTAGAAGAGAGCCCGAGAGAAGGGGTTGCTACCATAGATGGCAGAAATGTTGAGAGCCCATTAAAGGCAGCTAAGGATAAGTCTATGTGTGTAGATGATGATCATGCTCCAGTGTTGAGTGGTGATGATATGCCTATGATGGCTGAATGCAATCAGTTTGTGGTTGACACTATGATTGTGCATACCGAAGAAGATGAGATTTCAAGTTCAGCAAATGAGGAAGAGAGGTGTGAAATTAGTAGTGAAGATGAGAGCTCAATCATGTGTGACAGTGATGAAGCTGATGTGGCTATTACTGATAAAGTGAAAGACCTACAGTTAAAACACTTAGTTTGGGTCGGGCCAGCAAGTGTTGATTGTATGCATGCAAACTGTGATGTGTATGATGAGATTAAGATTCAATGTTTACAGGATGATGATGATTCAGAGGATGAGCTGGATTGCTTCCTTGATGATGCACTGGATGATATGTTAGCATTGATCTCTTCAGAAGAGAATGAAAACACCAGTATGCGTGTTGAGCTAGATGGCAGTGATAGTGTGGTTGATGATCAGCTCGATGCTTTACTTGATGATACCCTCATGGATTTTGCATGTGTGGTGGGCAATGACAAGAAAGAGTGTGCTAATATGTTTGAGCATTCTACAGGTGGGAAGGATGTTTGTTTTCTTCTTGATGATCTTGATAATTCATGTGATGGGTTGCGTTTTGCAGCTTCGAAGGTTGAGGCAATAGGGTATGCTGAGAAGTCCCTAATCACAGATTATGAGCTGGTTGTGCCCGTGAGATTTGTGTGTGAGGTTGTGACCTCAAAAGATGTAGCTCATGTGAAGATGGGCAAGACTCATGATATAAGTGTGACGGCTGATAGCCAGTGGAGTTGTGTAATATCTTGGCAGGATAAGATATGGGATCCTGGAGGCTTAGTGAGGAAGTGGATATATGGAAGGAGCTGGTGGCTACATCAAATTGGTGTGTTGTTGATGCCTTTTGATCCAGGAGGATGGTGGATTATGCATATCTGGCAGTGGAGGGTTCAAAGTTATCCTTTTGATCCGGGAGGAGAAAAGCAGAGGCATAGAGCACAAGTTTGCTTTGTTTTTGATCCAGGTGGTTTGCTAATGTTTTTCCTTAGCTGCTGGACATGAATGTCACAGCAGAAGAGTAGGGGTTGCTAGAGATGTGTGGATAAAAAAGGAAAAATATTTTTCACTTGTTGCATGTTGCTGGGTGAGTGCATAGCTATGTACATAGCTAGTTGGTTGTGGAAATGAGCTGTGGGTGGCCTCATGATGGACTCCACACTGATGACATATTGTCTTGAGATGGAAGACACTTCTACATGGACTTCTGGGAGATGATGGAAAGCAATATGAGCGCATCAGGCACTTGGGCTTCATGAACTCGCGGTTATATGTGGCAATCAAATAATAAAAATTTGCTTGAAGGATATGTGCAAAGGTGGAGTGCCTAAGGTTGGATATAGGCACTAATTGCCTTGGTGTAAAGTTTGAAGGAAGGGAGGAAGAGTGGTAAAAAGCATGGGATGACGTGGCTGATTTTTGGAGAAGAGAAGCATGCATGCACGTGGCTACGTGATAGGAAAGGAAGCCTCTAGTTGTGAGCTGGTGGAACGTGAAGATGGTATCTATGAAGGTGGCACAGGGATCCTAGACGGAGGGGGATTTGGTTTAGAAGCTTCACGTGAAGGAGAGGCTCTTCTGGATGAAGGAGCTGAAAAGGAGCTTGGAGGAGAACGGGGGCTGTTGCCTTGGGTGGCTGGTAGGGAGCGCGTTGCTACTACGGGGGGTGTGCTCCGTGGAGCAAGAGAGGCTCGTAGTGAGCAGGGAGTCACCCATATACGGGCTGAGGGACCTTGGAAATGGAGAGGCTCAGAGAAAGAGAGATAGCGGAGGCATAGATGGGCAACAGAGGAGAGAGATGAGAGCTCTGTGAACAGCTTGATGGGAAGGCACGCTGCTCCTTAATGGAGAGAGGCTTGCAGGAAGTCACATATGCGGAGAGGACAGCTAGTAGGAGAATTCCAGACGGAATCGGTGGCTAGTAGGAGGGAGGAGAACCGTGTGCAGTGGAAGGTGGGAGACTTTGGAAGTCGTCTCAACTATGGAGGCATGAGCCTGTTGTGAGGAGAAGGTTGCAGACAAGCGGGTGAACGAGGAGTCCAAGAAATCAACTTTGGGAGCATATCTCTAAGAGGCTGGAGGAACATCGCGATGCGGGTGCTCTATGAGCAGTAGAGAAGCTATGAGCATATATCGTAGTGAAGAGGAGGTCGTCTTCTCTTAATGGAACGTTTTTGAAAGGGCGAAGCATCTCAACTATGCCGAGAAGATACGTGAGTTTTAAAGCAAGGGAGAGTGGCTGCAGTGAGGATGCGATTACAGACTGCAGGGTCTAAAGAGAGGTGTCACTACTACAAGCTTGGAGGTCTTTCAGAGGGGCGGTTCTCTGGAAAAAGCTTGGTAGGAGAGGCACAACGGGAGGGCTGCAAAGGAGGTCCAGGACTGCGCAGAATTATACTATGGTTGGAATGATGGGGACGACGGTGATCTCTATTACAAGCCAGGATATCAAAACTACATAAACAGGCAGTTCTATTTGAATAGCTACAAGTTCACAAGAGAGCAGACGTCGTCGAACAGGTTGAAGTCATCTCTGAGCAAGTTCAAAGCGGTGGCGTGGGCTGTGATGGCGTGCAACTACAAGCCTGTGCTGCGAGAAAGATCAAGCAGATGATTCATTCCACCACCCATTGTCTGAGGACTTGGTGGGGGGGATCTCTCTACAGCGGACGGTGAAGACTTGAGAGAGAGGAAGGCGTGCACTCCATGAGGAGTAGGGAAGCTGTGAGGCCATGATCACTGTGTGAAGGAGTGTGGCTCTTGCTGGTCATGACTTTCTGAACAGAGGCATGGCGTCTCTATTGTGGAGGTTGAGAGACCTTGGAAAGAGGGTCGAGAGCTCCGGGAGCTCTAGAATGCTGTAGGACTAGCTATGGGAGGCGACAAAGCAGTTGGTCGTCAGTTGCATGAGATGATGGAGGGTATACAATGTGAGTAGAAAGGAACTGCAGTGCTTGGATGATCACGTGAAGAAGAAGAAAGAGCCCTTGTGATTGTTGCCATTCTTGATCATTGGATCTGATATGTGGTACCTATGTGAAGTTTGTTGACTGTTATGTTGCTCTCGTTGTGGGTTCTCTTGTAGAATTGTGGTGTTTGATGGCATAGAAGAGGGGTGATGGCTTTGAGTTTATGAGGCAGATGATAGACTTGAAGTCAAAGAGATCCAAGATTGTTGTTCTTCATGGATGTTGTCGGGGGAGATATGAGCATCATTTTCTGGAGTTATATTTATGTTTCATGGGTCTTCTATGTATTTTCTGAGCTTGATCTCAGTCAGTAGGAGCTTGTGTTGGGCTGTGTAGTCCACTGGTTTTTTTTAAAGAGTTGTCTGGCTTCCGGAGAAGTGTGGCCAGAGTGTGAGTTGTATCAGAAGGTATGTGTAGAGACAATGATGTTGAATGGATGCCTTTTGCCTTGTGATAGTGTTGTTCGGGTGTTTTGAACGTGGATGAGTGTGGCTGTGAAGGTGGGTTAGGCTCTACTCTTTTTGTCCATCCACCGTGCTAGATGTTGGAGCTATTTAGTTCTAAACCAAGGAAAATAGTGTTATTTTGGAGATATTTTAGTCGTATTACTCCTTTTGCAACAATTTCTCAACCACCGCACACGTTCTTGGAGCTATTTTAGTTCCAAGCTAAGGAAAATATAGACATTTGCAATTTAGTATAGTTTCCTTGCAACCATCGCCCTGGTTATTGGAGTTATCATAGTTCTAAATCGCCGTGCTGGTTATTGGAACCATTTTCACTATAGTAACAATAGCTTTTTCAATAATTTCTTGTGTAACAATCCCTATGGTTGCAATAAAATGTAAATGAGGGCATTTGAAAATATGCCATTTGTTCTTCTTTAGAGCCACTTTCACTACCGAAGTAACAGCAACAATAGTTTTGGTGATAATGGTACTACATTGAAATTGAAACAAAAGAAATTACATCCGATAGTTTTTGTGATACTAGTATTACATCAAAATTGAAACAAAATAAATTACATCCAAAGCAAACATTTAACAAAACAGATTACATTCAAAGATGCTAGCACTTTGTCTTTGTGACACTTCTTTAAACACTTGTCAACACCACCATTGTGGCAGGACTGGGTGTCACTTTTTTCCCTTGTTAGCACTTTCTTACACTTTTGACCTGGTGCCTTGTATGCAGGGGACAATACGAGCATAGGTAGGACTTTCTTACAATTTTGACTCGGAACTCCTCATATGCAGGGGACAATACGAGCACCTCGTAATTGAAATAACCTTTTTCATAGCAACTTTTATCAAGGCACTGGAAGAGGGAACTCAACTTGGAGGTGAGCTCAATCGAGCACAACATTCAACAGCGGACAGGGAACTCAATATGGTGGTGAGCTCCAGCACACTGACGCATGCTCTCAGTGTGTTAGAGCTGATCACCAAGTTGAGTTCCTTCCCTAGTGCCGAAGGTTATGCACAATCATTGAGAGGATCAGCACCAAGTTGAGTTCTCTTCTAGTGCCTCACGAGATAATGACGATCCGTTTCCCTTGACTCCCCATCCTGCAACATGGTTGGTCATGAGGTTTTTCTTTCAAGTCTTTCAAGGAATTGCCTTCGTCATAGAAACTTGTTTCAATGCACTGGTGGGGTTATGAAGGAATTACTTCTTTCAAGGCACTGGAAAAGGGAACGCAACTTGGCGGTGAGCTCAATCGAGCACAACTTTCGACAGTGGACAGGGAACTCAATATGGTGGTGAGCTCTAGACACTAATGCATGCTCTTAGTTTGTTACAACTTATCACCAAGTTGAGTTCTCTTTCCCTAGTGCCGAAGGTTCTGCTCAATTATGAGAGTCTCATCACCAAGTTCAGTTCTCTACCAATGCCTGATGGAACAACGATGACTCATTTCCCTTGGCTCTCCATCCTACAACTCCCTTGGTCATGGCTATGGCTGGTGGAGTGTTACAGGATGGAGAGCCAAGGAAAACAATGGATCCCATGACTTGGGCAACATTATGAAGGGGCATCGAGGTTGTAGCAGAAGATTCATCATAGGGGTAGAAGGGGGCTTGGAGAGAGCGTGGAAGGGGGTAGGAGAGAAATTTTCCTAGGTGTGGTGAATTGTTTCTTTGCCCTTAAGGCATTATATAGCTACACTTTTCGACCTCCCACTCTTTTCCCCTTCATTTATTGTGTCAGTTGTGCGACTTTGGGTGCCTATCGCTGCTAAGAGCACACAATCCACCCGCTAGATTTTGCCGATAGCCCAACCTATTATAAGCAGTCATCTACATCATCGTCTAGCCATGACGTGTGATTAGATGGTTGCCATGCTAGAATTTCTTGGTCATCAGAGCCAAGATCATGATAATTCAATAGGAAGAGGAGGGAGGAGTGGTGGCACATGCACCCAGCTTACTGGTAGCCTAGCCTAGCCTAGGCAGTCATTTACATCATCATCTAGCCATGACGAGCAATTAGATGGTTGCCATGGGAGAATTTCTCAGTCATCGGAGCCAAGATCATAACAATTCAATGGGATGGGGGGGGAGGAGCAGTGGCACATACACCTAGCTTTGCTGGTGGCCCAGCTTAGAGTAGGTGGCCACCTAGCTTTGCTGGTAGGCAGTCACATACATAATCATCTAGCCATGACATGCAATTAGATGGTAATTCTAATAGTGTGATATGTTCTTACAATCTATCTCTAGCTTAATGCTAGTTCTCATTCTAAACTGTTGCTATTACAGACTGATAAACTGACTGAATGCTAATCGAAGTTGTGAACTAGATCCAAAGTCATTGTTATTACAGTCTGATTTCAGCTCGATGCTAATTTGAGCCTGTGAATTAGATGGCCCCTCATGCACAATCATTGTTATTACGGTCTAATTCCGACTGAATGCTAATATGAACCTATGAATTACATGGTCCCTCATGCACAATCATTGTCACTAAAACAAGCTCGGTGGTTGTTTGGGATTAGTCTACCGGCGTTTGGGATTTACATTTTCCCTTGTTTGGGATTTATTGATTAGGAATTACCTAAACAAGATCAGTGGTTGTTTGGGATTTACTAAAGGTTATATTTTGTGGGGGTTGCAGACAAGTAATCATAAACCAACAAAAATGCATTTTGCTGTTAGCCTCCTCTGGCCAGTGCCTACCTCCTCTAGCCTTAACTCATGTTTGAGCTGACCCAATCATGATTGCTTGATGTTCCAACCACTGAGCTAGTTTAGGACAATCACATTAAGTCCAAGCCCTGGTTCTAGTGTTGCATAATATTCCAACCACTGAGCTGGTTTAGGACAATCACATAACAGGTGTTTGAGTTGACCCAACCATGATTTCATGATATTCCAACCATCGAGTTAGTTTAAGACAATCACATTAAGTCCAGGCTAGCCTGGTTCTGGTGTTTGAGCTGAACCAACCACATAGTTGTAGGATATTCCAACCACTGGGATGGTTTAGGACAATCACATTAAGTCCAAGCCAGCCTAGTAAACTATCCCAACGCTCAATCATAAACAACCACTAAGCTGGTTTAGGCAACCATTGACCAGCGTTGTATCAAGAAATGAACAAGTAAACTACCCCAAAGCTCAATCACAAACAACCACTAGGATAGTTTAGGAAACCACTGACCTGCATTGTATCAAGCATGTGTATGATGTGCTCATCAAAGATCTTCCATCCCGTCTACATTCTACATATGTCCTTGTTATTTGGAGAAACTCTCAAGAGATGCATGGAAAGTGGAAGCAATGCGTGATCATCCCGATCTGAGTAGTCTATGGGATTCAACAGAATGAAAGAAAAGGAGAAAGAGTGGAGATCATAGTCAGTCACTTCAAAAACCTTTTAAGCATAGTGGACTTAATAGACAACAAGGTCCTGGAGGCTAAAAATAGGTGCCATGCAGTCAGACAATCCTTTGTATCCAACCTAGACAAAAATCAGTTGGAAATTAACCTATCCCTTCAAGAACTTAAAGAGGCTGTGTTTGCAATGGCTGATGGCAAAACACGTGGGGAAGATGGGCTACTTGTGCTGAATTCTACAAAGTCTTTTGGGACACTGTTGGTCCCTACTTATTGGATGTTTGGAGGGAGAGTGTTAAACGGGGCTTGCTTTCAAAGCATTTAAATGGAGGGGTCATTAGACTTATACCAAAGGAAGGGGACAGGAAAATCTTAAAAAATTGGAGGCCCCTCACTATGCTAAACTATTCCTATAAGATATATGCTAAAGCAATTGCTCTGAGACCGAGACACAAGATGGACAAGTGGATTTTGGAGGAACTAGAAGGATTTATCAAGAACAAGCATCTATTAGAGGCAATCATCAACTTATGGGAAGGGTGCACTCATGCTGAAGAAAGCAATCAAGAGACATGTCTTATTAAAATAGACTTTGATAAGGCATATGATAGGATGAATTGGGACTTTCTACTATAGTCACTTAACAGCTTGGGATTGGGAAAGAAATTTACCTCCTATGTAGCTCTACTACTATCAAATGCCTCTGCAAAGGTGTGTGTGAATGGTGAGATGTCTTAGAGCTTTATGTTTAGAAGGTCCATCAGACACCTCTAGCCCCCCTCTTATTTGCTATAGCTGCTGATGCCTTGGGATGGCTGATAAAAGAACAAGTAACTACAGGACACTACAAGGCATAGGCCCTTTTCTGACAAAATACCGACGCTTTTTACATTAATTTTTTTTAAAAAAATGGGCGCAAACGTCGTTATTAAAGTCGTTAAAAGCGTCGAAAAAGAACGATCGCTATAAACCGTCGCTATATAGCGACGCTGATAAACATTGCTATATAGCGACACTGGTAAATGTCGCTATATAGCGACACTGGTAAACATCGCTATATAGCGACGATTAACAGAACTTAAAAAAAAGCATTAGTGGGGCCAAACAGGGCCATAGTAAGCCCTGTTTTGCCCCACTAATGTTTTTTTTTTTTGTAATTACAAAAAAGACGCTCTACTAAAAAATTTAAAAAACACATAGACGCATCATTAAACGCGTGTATAGACGCATTTATAAATGGTCTTATAGACGCTTTTATAGAAATGCAAATAGACGCTTCTCGAACAGACAGACACGTATATAGATGCGTTTATAGACGCACTGATAGACGCGCTACATAATATATATTTTTTAATTTATAGAATGCTGTGTATGTTGTGTATGCTATATAATTACAGGAATCCCATTTCCATATTGTGTAATTCAATTCTTACAGCCAACCGCATTTTAATTACAATTCCAAATAAAACATTACAACTCCAAAACACAATAAAATTGAAAGCTCAAAAAGTGCTTGTATGTACATATAGCACGAAGCTAAGCCATGTCATGTGGCTTCAAGTACAAAAAATAAGAGGAGTGTATATACAAGAGGCACAAAGCCAAGCCAGTGGCTTTAAGTACAAAAAAGAGTAGCTAGCACTACTTCTACGACTAATCTATGTTCTCCATGTCCTCGCTTCCTTCCACGCTCCCTTCTGCACTCCCTTCTCTGCCTCCTTCCTCGTCTTCTTGTGCAGGGACCTGTAAACAAGGGACAACATATATCAATGTATGAAAAATCAAATCTTTACTTATAATATTGACATTATTTAATTACTTTTAAATACCTCAGGGGCCGCTCCAGTAGCCCAGATATACTGCTCCTCAGTAATCAACTCATCATGATAGAAGTGCTTCCATGTATCTCCTCTGCGATGGTGGCGGTGGTAGGCTATCTCGACAGGAGTAGGGTATCTGTCCACGATGTCACGCTGCAAGACGACACAATTTGCGGAGGGCTTAGTATAAAGAAACAACCTCCTAATAAACTACATAAGCAATATAATTTGAGATCAATACTTATAAATTGGGCCTCCCATGATTCAACACCCCCTGCTCCAAAATGCACGCTTCCATATTGCTCCATCTGGATCCTTCGTGCCTCCACGTGCTGTAAACTAGGGTCCTCCCTCGCTGACTTCATTGCTTTCTTCCACTCACGCTTGTGAGCGGTGTGGGGCGGGCCCCTTGGTGGTTGACCTCTTTCGAGCCTAGCAAGCTCCACTAGTGCCTGCCTCTTAAGCGAAGATCTTTTATTGCCAAGTATCGTAACAATCTTTGACTTGGACCATTTATCTGTGAACTGACGATTGGGGGGTTAGGATACCTAGAGCGAACAGCAGCGAGGGTCTCATCAGCCAACCTCTTTGGCTAGTCTTTGTAGTGGATAAAGCAATCTCTATAATTGTTAGCAATTACAGAGCTATTACTACAATTCATACTCCCACTGGTGAAGCGCGCTATTACTACAATTCGTACTCCCACTGGATGCATGAGGTGTTTAAAGGGAGCCTTTACAAAGAGCAAGAAAAGAGGTGTAGAGCAATTATATGGCTTGAAATCTCATGATTGGCACAAGATGCTCCAAGTAAGTATTTTATGTGCATAATATCTTTTTCCTTTCAAATTTGTGAGTGAATAATTATAAGCAACTAATCAACCACCTCCTCGTGGGTTCAGTTCATACTACCTACTAGCATTTCTCGTAATGCATCGAAGGACATGTAGGATTGTATTTACAAGATGGGCGAGCTTGTGAGGTACTTTACATGATACAAAATATGATGCGTATCAATGCTCCATGCAAGGTGTTCGTATTGCTAATATGGTGTACTTTTTCATTTCTAGGTATGTGAGCTCAAAGGAAATAGATCCCACCACGCTTGAGAATGCTCGAGTTATGTCAGTGGAGGTGGTTTGTTTAGTGGAGGAGACATTTCCACGTTCTATTCTCACAAGCCAACTACATCTTATAGTGCGTTTCATGGATGAGATTGATATATGCGGTACTATACATGCACGATGGTTGTTCTTCCTCGAGCGCTTCATGAAGACCTTGAAGGGCTTCGTGAGACAAAATGCAAGACCCGAAGGTAGCATGGCCAAGGGTTGGTTGGTATAAGAGTCACTTGTATATATTTCTGAGTTTCTTGTTGATGTGGATAGCTCTCTCCCATGACTATGGAGAGATGATGAAGACCTAAGGATGACCTCTATTGTGCCTCAAGGGAAAGAACACAACAAAGTAATAGACATGGAGTTGCATAATAGTATCAACCTCTATTGTGTACTTAATAGTGATGTGATGAAAAGATGGGTGACAAGATACGAGCATGCAAAGGCAAGAAGACAAGAAGAAAGGACCCTCTTTCGTACACACCATGGATCTCATGTGCCATACCCTCGGTATCTAAGAGCACTTCCAAAGGATATTCATGTGGATTGGCTACTTGATGAAATGGAGAAAGCAGAGAAAGACGAGGGGATACATATCACAATGGAAGAATGGGAGTATGCTAGGGGATGCATGAGCAAGGTCGGTATATAGAATGTTATGCATAAGTTAGGAGCTTTCAATAATTTAGATTACTTATTTAATTGATTTTTTCTGGGTGTAGTGCACTATGTTCAATGGTATGTGGTGTGAGAGCAAGCATTTTCAAACACAACGGATTGATGATAAGAGAAACACATAAGATTGCGACGTCATTGCTAGCTTTGAGGGAGCCAATGGAGCCATGGATGATTATTGTGACATAATCCAAAATATTATTGAGGTTGACTTTCGACGCTTCTTTGTGTATGTTTTGGATGTAAAGTGGTTTAAGGACGTGGTGGAAAGAGGCCCTAATGCAACAATCAAACGCCATGCAAGTGGCTTTGTAACTATTGACTCCACACAGTTTTGGCAAAGTAGGAAGGACACACTAGTACTACCGCAACAATGTGAATAGGTACTATGCACACATATAAAAATACTCGCTTTTAAATATTTGATACCTTCGATGCAAGGAAAATAACATGATTGTATTTGTGTTTGAATTAGGTTGTCTATCAACCAATGGTGGATAATAACAGATGATGGCATGTCATACCTATTATGCCACATTCCAAAGTGATATATAGTACATTTACTAATATGGAGCGTATGGAGGATGATCATGGCCATGGACATGATGATGACCGTGATACGAGAGAGGAGAATGATCATGAGATAGGAGATACACATATTGAGGCCATTACCTATGAGGACGAGCCTACCATTGGTGATGCTAATTTCGATGAGCACATGAGTAGCACAAGTAGTAGTGGGTTGAATGTATTTGTAGATCTAAACACTTGTTTGGATTTTGAAGTAGATAGTTTAGCAAGGGTTGATCTCATTGAGGATGAGATTGAACCGTAGCCCATGATTGATATTGGCAAAACTATTTTACATATTGTCTCATTCTCCTCACCTCACTTAATTCTTGTATATGTGGGTTTGCAAAAAAGCATTGATGTTTTTATTAAAATTATGTGCTTTGGTAATCATGGGCAATGTTTGGAAAGCATTGATGTACACCAAAATCTCACTTTCTGTATTCTCTGTTTTGCGTCTAAATACGCATCTAATTCTCAGTGTAGACATGCTAATATACGCGCAAATAGACGCGTTGACAAACACAGTGTTAGACGGGCCCGTATTTTCTTAGTGTAGATGCGCAAATAGATGTGTCAGTACACACGCAAATAGACGAGCTGTTAGACATGCTATTAGACGCACCCATAATTTCTCTATTCAAGCAATGCCTATAGACGCGCTCGCTATTTTGCGCGTCTATCAAATGCGTCTATAGTTGCTTTGTATTATTGTGTTTTGCAATTTTGTAGCTCTCTTTGGCATGATTCATTTTTGTTTTACCCTCTTTTGGAGGGGACTTTTGTAATACATTATATATTGTGGGGTAGAATGGGGTTGAAACAAGCCCCATTTTGCTCCACAATTTTTACTTTAAAGAAAAACATTGTCGGGCTCTAACACCTTACCAACGCTATTGGTTACCATCAAGGCCTGATGCCTATAATGACAAGGTTTTTCCAATGGACATATTGACGTTTTGCATGCAATGAAAAAATATTTTCAATATATTTTTCATTGGCAATGCAATATGCGTCAAAATGTTGCCAATACCTTGTAGTGAGATAGAGTCGTGTGGGGATCCACAAATCTAGAATGGCCTACATTGAAACATGAATTTGTGCATGCTCTCATTTGATGGAGGGAAGAGTGAATGTAGGCATGCCAAAACCCAAAGAGTCAATGTACACAACAAATTGAAATAATGTTAGATGCACTTATCAAATTCTTTCCATAAGCTTTTCACACTCTGAATGCTCCCTTGAATGTGCCTTGGTCTACTGCCTTTGAACTTGTGCCTTCCAATGTGCCTTGCTCTTGTCCTACTCGTGGGATACTCGTGAGTTGTTGCTAAGACAAGCTAGGGATAGAGTGGGAGATAGAAAGGTCACGAGGTTCGAGGAGGGGAACATATGAAAAGTAGATAGAATGGGACATGATACAACGGGTGTGATGTCAAAGATAGAACTAGCCAATCTGAACAACCTAGATCTAATCTATCTAGCTTCATTTAGATCCAAAGCACAAGATTTCTCCAATTATCATCCCAAACATCTCGTTAATATATAAAAGAGACATTAATTTGGACTACCTTGGACATCCATTAGAGTATAGAACAAACCATGTTCTATATAGAATAGATATTGTAGTTTTGTGCAACCATGTCATCTTAGAAAACAAAGCTAGTAAGAGATTACATTTTCAAAATTAACAAGACACTGAGTGACTAACTTAGGTATGCAAGAAGACAGTAGAAATCTCTAAGGATTTACTTTGTATTAGTTGCTGAAGGGTTGTCCTATGATATCAAGGAGGAGATTAATTAAGGTTCAATAGATGTCTAAGCTTCATATTTTCCCAAGATCTACAATTAGAATATTTTATATATGAGAAAATCATCCTGTAGATAGAAAGTTCATGTATGGGAAAACCAAAGAAATTGATACATGAGAAAATCATCCTACGAGATGGAGTTCATGTATGGGAAAACATGAACACTACACCGAAGCTACTAAGATATTATGAAGTGTATCAGCTCAATGGAGTCGTTCTAGGAACATGAGCTATGTTCGTGCTGATGTTTTGAATTACTAAAAAAAATTAGAATGGAACAGCTCCCTCAATCCTCAATTTAGATTCTGCATTTGCACCTTTCTTCTTTGCACACTAGGAGTGTACAAGATATTACATTAGTTTCTTGTTGTAGACATGATTGACAGTTAGCTAAAACGCCAAAAAGTCATAGCCATGAACAGAAATGAGATACTATACAAGAACAATTTGCCTAGGTCGCCGGAAAAACTGACCGAAGCAGATGTATCTCCTCCAAGAGATTAGACGTACAAACCGTCATCTGTGCAGTTGAGGCTCATGAATTTCACTTGCGACACTTCGTGTATAATAATCAGAAACTCCGCCAGCCAACCTATCGCTTTTCTTTAGGGAGATAGTTTCTATTTTGGGTTTTTTTATCTCTTTCGCCCGCGTAAGGCTTTTGCTTTTGTTTCTGCTGGGCGGTGCCATGAAATAGGTACTTTTCTGGCTTTGCGATCTTGGATTTAGTTTAGGGTGCATAATTCACTTCCTTTCATTATCTGTTGCAATCTAGAGACGATTATCCAACCTTTTGATGGTAGTGTGGTATTACATTGCTAGAAAATGAGAGGGACACTATACACTAACGTGACAAAGAATAACACACCGCCAGATTCAGCCGCAGTTGGGGTTGCACGAAGATCCGTCGTGTGAATGAATTCGTTCGATTCGGTCTTTCGGCGTCTCTTCGGTCTTTCGACGTCTCTCAGCCAGTATAATTATTGTCTCGGAGAGAAATTGTAATCAGCGGCTGCTTTTGAGCTTATCAGCCCTCTATCAGCTTGATAAGATCAAAAGCGCGAATTTCGGCAACAAAAGTGAACAGACAGACACCGATCTAGGTTCATGGCTCCAGCTTAAAGTGTCCGATCAGATTCCCAGATGCAGCTCTACCACTCCCGCTGGAATCGGGCTTTATCTGAGGAAAGACCGTGATCTGTGACGCCATGCTTCCGCCCATCGATGAAGCTCGATGATCTTGATATGGTCCAGTTATTACTCTAGCGTAATCTGAGAAGTGTTCTCTCGAAAGCATCTGCTCCCGCGTAGAAGCGTTGGAGAGGCCCATGCTAATTCCAAGGGGCGGAGAAGCAATTGAACCTTGCTGATGTGTAGCCAGAGTTGCGGACGATCCTGTTAGCATACTTCCCCCACTGTACCTAGAAAGCTCTGACCGAGCCATCGCTAGCTCTGCCTGCAGTTGAGCAACCCTTCTTTGAAGAATTGAGATGGCCCCAACACAACCGTAAACGCGATCCTTTACACGTGCATCAGCCTCGTAGGCAAGTGAATTCACAGCGTCCTCTCGTTGATGCAGGGGTAGCTCGTTTAGGAGTTTCGTAACATTGCTGGCTCCAAAGATCTTGTGTACATTTGCAAATTTTTGAGGATGATCTGGAGGAAAGTAGGGCGCAAAAACGCATTCAACAGTACATTTGCGTCTGAGGAACTTGCATGCAGCGCAAGGCGAGCCTGAAGAGGATGCCATGTTAGAGGACAAGAGAGAAAAGCACAAGCAAGAAGACGTTTCTTAGTTCTGGCTCATGGAATAGGCAACGTGGGTGCTCTCAAACGGTAGTAAATTTCGAAATCAACATAGAAGCTACCAGCCTGTGCGACGGAGAATCAGGGAACGCACCAAAGGGCGGAAAAGCAAGAATTTTCAGACTAAGCTGATCTATGTTGGATTAAGTAAGCACGAAGGCCTATGCAAATTCAGTGCACGCAGGTGGCGGTGAGGGTTGGAGTCGGTGAGAGGAGGACCTACAGCGCTGGCAGAGAGAGGCGAGGCGATCAATCAGAGATTGGTAGAATGAATTGAGGCAGCAGAGACGAGGCCTGATTAAAGTCGGATGGGTAGGTGCAGGCTCCTGCAGCTATATTGGATGAAGTCGATGATGTTCAGGAAGGCGAGAGGGGTGATGAAGCAGGGGTAGGGCGGCGAGAGAGAGAGAGAGAGAGAGAGAGGGGGAGGGGGGGGGGGGGGAAGGGAGCGAGGGAGCAGGGTGAAAGGCAAGGAGAAGAGAAAGAAGGTGGGAAGGGGGGTCAAAGAGTTTGGCTTGGCAAACACACAAGACCCACGATAGTTTCACGTGGGGGGGATGGATGAGGAGGAGGGGCCAGGGCAGCCTACAGATGATGGAAAGCTCTGCAATTGATGCAAACATGCACAAACATCAATGGCAGCGAGGAGTCCAAGAAGAAGAAAGAAAGAAAGAAGGGCAGACTATGGTGATTCGGTGAATGAGGAAAAAGCTTCGAGCTGTGAAACCTCCGACAGAAACATGAACTTTGAGAGTCCGCATCGTAGCTTGCCCTAATTTTATAATTTTTCGCATAAAAGCCCTAACCTGCCGACGGCGCACGTCCCTTCACCATGCAAAAATACGAAACATTGGGCTCGATTTCCTATCCCCGGGCCATTTCAACCGTTTACCCTTTGACTTCTTACCACCCCTATTGGATGCGTGTGCATGTTTTTCTCTCCTCTTCAACATAATTTTTGTCATGCCTTTCACTCGAGTGTAGATTCCTGGAGGCATTCATCCATTGTGTAAGAAGCCTAGGCATGTTCATGCACCACAAAAAGCTCAGAATAGTTTCTTAATTGCAAGAATCAAATTCGCCCTTCTTTTGGGCGGATGGGCTCTTCAATGCAGGGATTTTGGGAGGTGAATGAAGACCAAAAGAATCAATACATCAATGAAAGAATGACTGATAGCTCTAATGGGAGTCGAGAAGGAATGACCGTAGGACAAGGTGTTTAGGTACCTACAAGAAACTTAACGTTTACCCATCAAGTTGATGGGTTAGAATGGCTATTAAGTGCTCTTCATGGCTATTGGAGCCAGGCTAAACTCTACAACTAATTGCAACCACTAAACGGAGGGGTTGAGGGGGTTTCATGTGTATGTGCCGGGCCATATGTGCTCTAAGTGCATGGACCTTTTCAAGTATTACTAGGGCCACTATTGGGAACACATTCCAAAAGGTGATCGTGTAAATTTACTTGTTCAACAAGTGGCCAATCATGATGTGAAGCGAGGCCCATCAACCCTACTCCTAAGGGGGCCCCACAAAGCTCCTAATTATGGAACATCACTGAGTACTATAGTTAACATTTTTTCTTTCACCTTGGCTTGAAACTTCACTTGCTATTACTATAATTCGTGTTTCTCTCAATGTGGCCTAAAAGAAAGATATATTTAGCATGTCATTTAAGCTATGCCTTTTTTGAATTGTTCTTGATTTCTACATTGATCGTAATCTTAAACTCAAGCGATCCCTACTAGGATGTTTATAATGCTTTTTTACTACTTAAAAAATACATGAACATTTAAAATTAATTCGAATCCATTTAAATGATTTAAATCCTAAGTGAAGTCCAAGAATATTACATTTAATATCTCATTTAAGTGCATGTTGTGCAATGTACAAGTAATGTTGGTAGTAAAAAATACATGTATAATCTCGGGGGGGTCACTATGTACAAACCCTCTATATCACGTGCGTTCAAGGCCTATATTTAAAATCCCTTATCTGTAAAATTTTTCATTAATAAAATGTACCCCTTTTCTATACAAATCTGTAATTTTTTTCCAAAACTATTTAAAATAGTCCCTTATGTATATTTATTTCTGTAAATTTTAGAAATAAAAAATATCCTTTTGTTGAACTCACGTGATAGAGTTACATATGATGAGTGACCCCCCCGAGTGTATAATAGGAATTCACGAATGAACAAATCAACAAGAAAAAAGTCATTTGAGCTATGTTTTAAAATTATGTTTATGTTTTAAATCAAACTACTTAAATCCCCATTAGTAGTAAAAAGTACATGTCTGATAGGAAGTTGCTAGTTAACCAATCACCAAAGAAGTAAGTCCTTGAGTCTAAAGTTTTTTTTAAATTATGTTTATGTTTTAAATCAAACTATTTAAATCCCTTGGTCCCATGTATCTTTTAGAGACACAAGGAGGTCCACGATGATAGTCTGGATTAGGTCGGACGACCATGCTTACGTAGCTAATTCTTTTGGAAATTTTCGGGTACTCGATTATCACCCTTCATGTACACAAACTGACCTTAAACTTTCCCTATGGTTTAAACTACCACTATCCATCCTCCAATAGTGACATGGCAAGAGGATAATGGAGGGGGGCCCTCCTCTCCCCTTAAGTTTAAAAAAAAGAAAGTATGTTTCGTATCCTTTGATAGTGCTAAGCCAAAGACAACTTAGATGAGCATGAGCATGGGCACAGGGCGTCTAGATAAGCTCGAGGGAGAGGTAAGGCTTGCTCTCTTGGGAGGGGACGTACACTCTCCAATGTGTTAATTGATTTTTTAGCTTTTTTGGTTCCTCATGGGGACATGAATCACACCAAGCTGCCAAGTGCTTTGCGCTATTTGCATGCACGACCTTTGTGCCCCATAATTGAATCAATCAATCAAAATCAATCGGGCACTATGTCGCTTGCTCAATTGAAGGGGTTCATTGCAGCATGCCAGCGCTCTTTGCGTGAACGCATCCATATCATCATTCTTCTTCTGCCGCTTGAAGCACATGAATCATGATCATGTCTTGTTCGCCTCCCTCTCGTGATCATACTCCGCTGTCTCCACAAATTGGAATCAGCTTTGCACCTGCACACCAAATTGCAAGCTCACCCACGGATACAATCGTGGACACTTTCTTCCTCTTGCTTCTCTCTGCTATCAGTCTCTTTGCTTACCTTCCAACATCGTGCACCCCCTGCATCTAAAAGCTTTCCATTCTTCACGCATGCGCATTGGGTCTTCGTTCAATGGATCCCGAGACCCTTATTAAACCTGCATTGTATGCCAGCTTCTGTCTTTCCCCTTGAATCATTTTCTCCAATTGCTATCTCCCTTGCTGCCGGAATCTTTGACTTCCTGGGCAGCGGAAATTCTTGATTATTGTAGTCTCTGCCTGGCTGTCAATGCAAACTCGTCAATGTTGTCGGTTGTCAGGCGATTCTGGATAGTTTTTACCCATTTCTCTCAGAAGTACTTCGCTCACGACGCACGACGCGGCAATAGAATAAATCCCTCCCTGTGTAATTTTCTTTAATGTCCGTCCATTTCGTTGATTTCCTCAATCGCTCCTGTCACGCGTCTGCAGACCGAGTCTAGCATAGTCAGCAATAGTACCTTTCGCGGACTGGAACCTTCTACTCTTGCGTCTCACTTCCACAAGATGCTCCTCGCTGAAGCTATATCAGCCAGCTGCTCGTTTGCTGAGATTTGAGCATACTTTACGTGCGGCGTGGCGCCCACGAGTCCGCTGCCGGCCTTACCGCAAGATATGAGAAAAGAACTAGCTGCAGGCTGCACGTCTTTGCGGCTCCACGATACAAGGACACGACTAAGGCCCTGTTCACGCGGACCTCTATTTGGTGTCAATGGGACCACGCGCAAGAATTAAAGGGATCTTCATGAAGGGCCAATGGCTAGCGCCTTGGCTCAGGGGCGAGCAGAGGCTTCCGCATGGGGGAGCTCGTCCACAGTTTTGCAGGAACCCAAGTCCGATGTCCTACTTTGCAGGCGACGAAAAGGACCTGCAATGAAAATCTAAGCAAACAAGCATGCCTTTTGCCAAAGCTGCCAAAGCTTAGGAATGCACTTTAAGAACCTG